>NC_091470.1:9543313-9908655 GCF_036971445.1 Narcine bancroftii | reverse complement strand
GCCAAGGTTGAGAAAGAACACAGAATGTTCACATCTGGGCCTTTGTTGAGAAAGAACATTAACTCTTCACATCTGGGCCAAGGATCAGAAATAACACTGACTGTTCACACCTGGGCCTGGGTTGAGAAAGAAACCTGACTGTTCACATCTGGTGCTGTGTTGAGAAAGAACACTGACTTCCCGTTTCCCTCATTGCCCTCTGACCACCCCCTTTTCCCACAACCCCCATGACCACCTCCTTTTCCCTCTCCCCCATGACTGCTCCCTTTTCCATCTCCCCTGACTGCCCCCAACTCCCTCACCCCCAACCTCCCCCTTTTCCCTCACACCCCCGACCGCCTCCTTCTCCTTCACCCCTCCAAATTCTCCCTTCTCCCTCACCCTCTTGACCACCCCCTTTTCCCTCACCTCACAGGCCACCCCTTTCTCCTTCACCTTCACCAATTGTCCCCTCTTCCCTCACCTCCCTGACCACCCCCTTTTCCCTCCCCCCTACTTTTCCCTCTTTGTTCTCTGACTGCACCCTTTTCCCTCACCCCCTGACAGCTCGCTTTTTTCTGACTGCCCCCTATTCCCTCACCACCACCCCCGCACCCGGATATTTCTATCGCCCACTTTGAGAGTTGCTGGTCTAGTGCATTTATTGGAAACAGAGATGCTGGTGGAACTCAGCCAGTCTCGCATCGTCCACGGGGGGTAAAGGTGTATAACCGATGTCTCAGGCCTGAGCTCTTCCACTTGGAACAGAGATGCGGGAAAATGTTTAGCCAGAGGGTGCTGAATCTGTGGGGTCTGTCGCACGGGCGCGTGTCTTTAAGGCTGAGATTATCACAGCTACAGGAAGGATGTCAAAGTTCAGATTTTTTTGTCAGAGCCACATTATCACCCTAAGATTCTCTCTCCTGGGGGCCTGGCAGGATTGCCACTTATTGGTGACTAAACCGTACCCAAGAAAGGATGTGTATACAAGAGGGAAATGTAAACAAAGGCAGGAGTGCCAATAAACTGTGCCACACAAAAAATAAATGCTCAATGCTCAATGACATGCAATGTAAGGGCCCTTAATGAGTCTCTGATGGAGTGTGAAGGTGGAGGGGCCGCAGCCATTCCTGAATCTGGTGGATCCTACTGGACCCAGAGCCTTGGCTCCCCCCGTACCTTGTCCTGTCTTCCCCCTTCTTCCCCCACTAGCTTGTGCCATGGGGAGTGACTGGAGATGACAGCCCTGGAGGTCCTGCTTTTGTAACTTGCTGCCAATCTCCGGCCATTCCCTCTGCCAGACCCAGCGGATGGTTGCCTGGCTGAGAATGCGGGCTGGTAGGAGCTTCCACCTGTTAATTACGAGAGAAGTGTTTGTGTGCTTGAAGCTAAGTAACTCCCTGGAAACCGCTCGCAGTGTGGAGCACCTGCAGTGTGTGCAACCGGTAGCTCTGACTCACACTACAGCCAATTAAGGGAGCTGGCAAACGTCTGTGATAGAGACATTGGGATGTTAAGCGTGTTTGCAAAGCTCTCCAGATTGAGAAGCTGATTCATAGAACATTACAGCACAAAAACAGGCCCTTCAGCCCCTCTAGTCTGTACATAACTATTATACTGCCTGGTCCCACTGACCTGCACCCAGTCCATAGCCCTCCATACTACTCCCACCCATGTTCCTGTCCAAAGGTTCCACCAAACAGTGGAAACAACTTTCCTGCCTCTATCTTATCTATGCCTTTTGTAGTTTTATGCAAAATCTCCCCACATTCTTCTGAATTCCAATGAGTACAGTTCCAGGTAATTCATTCTCTCTAACAGACTCACCCCCTCATCTCTGGAACCAGATGGATGACCCTCCTCTGCACCATCTTCAAAGAGACTAGAAACCTCTTCTTTCCCCTTCCCCTGCGTGAAAGAGGCTTCCCAGCATGACCCACTGAAATTTCACCCCATTACTGTCTGAAGCAGGTGATCACTTCATTTTAAAATCCCTTATAATTGTAGATTCTCCTAGACTAGCAAACGCCAATGAGGGGGAATCTCATCGAAATCTACCGAATCTTAAAAGGACTGGATAGAGAGGATGTGGGAAGGTTTTTTACAGTGGTGGCAGAGTCCAGGACCAGAGGGCATCAGAATAAATGGCCGTCCCGTTAGAACAGAGTCAAGGAGAAATTTCTTCAGCCAGAGGGGAGTGAACTTATGGATTTCGTTGCCACAAATGGTTGTGGAGGCCAGGTCACTGGGCAGATTTATCGTGGATGTTGATAGGTTCTTGATCAGTGAGGGTGCCGGAGGTATGGGGTTGAGAGGAAAATACATCAGCCTTAATCTGAATGGAAGAGCAGAATCTTTGGGCTGGATGGCCTTATTCTGCTCCTACATTTTTGGTCTTCTCCTTGCAGGGAGATGTTTTTGTTGTGTCACCTCTCACTCCCCAACATTGGGAACGTGGAAGGTCTATCAGACCTCTCCTCTAAAATCAACTGACCCACTTGGGGCACTGGTCTAGTGAGCAGTGTCTGAATACAATCGGACCATTGTTCAAAATGAAGTCATGAAGTACTCCAGATAACTCCCCACCTGCATCCTGACATACAAACCTTTCCAAACTCCTTACAGTATCAGCAGACGAGCCTTCCCTGAGTGATGAACCAGGATCTCCCGCGTCTCAGGAGCAGAGGCCATTCAGCCCATACAGTCTGTCCTGCCATTCAATCATTAGTTGATCCATTTCTCTCACTCAGCCCCAATGCCTGCCCTTCTCCCTATAACTTTTAAATTTAAATTTAGACCTACAGCACGGTAACAGGCATTTTGGCCCATGAGTCTGTGCCAACTAATTACATCCAAATAACCTGCACCTCTGGTTCGTTTTAAACAGTGGGAGGAAACCGGAGCCCCTGGGGAAAACTCACACAGACACGAGGAGAATGAACAAACTCCTTACGGACAGCATGGGATTCAAACCCCAGCACCTACTTCTGGCACTGTAAAGGCATTGCACTAACTGTTACACCAACCGTATAACCTTTTGATGCTTGGTCAATCAAGAACCTACCAATCTCTGCCTTAAATACACCAAATGACCCGGCCTCCACAACTGGTCGTGCCTACAAAGTCCTCAGATTCACCACCCTCTTGTTAAAGAAATTCCTCCACATCTCTGTTCTAAGTGGACACCTTTCAATCTTGAAGTTGTGCCCTCTTGTCTGGGACTCTCGCACCAGGGGAAACAACCTTTCTACATCTACTCTGTCCACGCCTTTCAACATTCAAAATGTTTCAATGAGATCCCCCTTCATTCTCTTAAAATCCAATGAGTACAGGCCAGGAGTCATCAAATGCTCCTCATATGATAACCCTTTCATTCCAGGAATCATCCTCGTGAACCTCCTCTGAACCCTCTCCAATGTCAGCACATCCTTTCTTCAATGAAGAGCCAAAATCTGCTCACAATCCTCCCCGTGAGGTCTCACCAGGGTCTAAAAGCCCTCAACATCACATCCCTGCTCTTAGATTCCATTCCCCTTGAATTGACACCAGCATCACATTTGTCTCCTTCACCAACCTGCAAGTTTCCCTTCAGGCCGTCCTGCTCGAGGACTCCCAGGTCCCTTTGCATCATCCCTCAGTCACTGTTCCTGAGACCCTGATCCTCATTGGCAGGGGGTGCTCCGCGAGAGACGGAGTTTGTGCACCGTTTAAGGGGTGTGCCTGTCCTCTCCGAGCCCTGCCCCTATGTTCCAGCAGACCCAGTCCAGCTCCCCCTCCACACCACAAGCATTCAGTTAAACCTTCATCCACCACTGCCTTCCCCCAACTCATTCTTCAATGAAAGGTCAAGACAAGTTGGGAGCGATTGCCATTTGAGGGCCACCTCAGAATTATGATGGATCAGCTCAATTGGGAGAGCAAATCAGGGTGAACAATAGGGAACTGAGAGGTGAGGCCAAATTTGGAACATTGTGGGCAGTTTTGGTCACCTAACCTCAGGAAAGTTATCAATAAGATAGAAAGAGTGCAGAGAAGATTTACTAGGATGTTGCCAACCTATGTAAACTACTGCACAACAGTCTCACCCTTCCCTCCCTCACCCAGAACCCTCTATTTTCCTTCCATCCACATGCCTGTGTGAGAGCCATTGAAATCCCCCAACTATCCCAGCCTCCACCACCACCCATCAATGCATTTCAAGCACCCACCACTCTCTGTGTAAAAATAACTTATCCCTGATGTCTCCCTAAACTGGTAATTGCTACAGTCTCCCTAAGGAAAAGGGTTGGGGCTGTCCACCCTATCTACACCCTCAGGATCCTATTTACTCTAGTGATGGACACCAAGAGAGAACGGGACATCATCAAGCAGAGCTGGAGAAAATCAAGGCCAGTGACCCACCATCTCTGGGCTGACCAATTTAAACATCCCACCAGACTTCAGGAACTGAGTTACAGCGAAGGGTTAAACAAATTAGGACTTTATTACCTGGACCATAGAAGAATGAGGGGAGATTTGACTGAGGTGTTTAAAATTATGAGGGGGAGAGACAGAGAAAATGTAGGTCGGCTTTTTCCACTGAGGGTGGGTGAGATACATGGGTTAAGGTACCACTGAGGGTGGGTGAGATACATGGGTTAAGGTACCATTATTGTCATGTAATACTACATTTAGAATGTAACATATATGAAATTCTTTAAGGAAGACGGAGAGTCACCACTTTGTCCAGTGCCCCACATAGAAATGAGGCCCCAGCGAGGGATGAACTCAGAACCCCTGGTTTACAAGATCAGTGCTCTAACCACTAAGTTATCAGAGCCTCGGGGTTAAGGGTAAAAGGGGAAAAGTTTAATCGGAACTTCTTTACACAGAGAGCAGTGGGAGTAAGGAATGAGCTGCCAGCCGAAGTGGTGAATGCAGGCTTGATTTTAATTGAAGAAGAATTTGAACAGGAACATGGATGGGAGGGGGTATGGAGAGATATGGACTGGGTGCAGGTCAATGGGACTGGGCAGAATAATAGTTTGGCTCAGACTAGAAGGGCCTGCTTCTGTGCTGTAATGTTCTACAGTTCCAACATCTCATCTTCTGTCTGGATACCCTCCAACCGGATGGCATTCACATTGACCTCCATTTTCTGTTAGCCCCCACCACCCTCCCCTCCCCTCCAGCTATCCCCATACCTTCTTCCCCTCCATCTTCCCCCTTCCCTGCGCCACTATTTTACTGCACTGGAATTCCTGTGACTATCCAGTATCTATCTTTCTTTAATTTATCAACCCTTTCATTTAACGTCCACTATGGCAGTTGTTTTAACCAAGGACCGGTTGGACTGTATTAAACACACATGGCTGGAGGAACTGAGCAGGTGGGGGAGGACACAAGGTCAATGTTTGGGTCTCGAGGAAACATTGACCGTTCTACCTCTCCCATGGACACTGCTGGCAGCCCTGAGTTCTTGCTGCAGAGTACGTGCTGCTCCAGGTTCCAGTGTCCGCCTTCTCTCGTGTCCACCTCTTTAGTCGTGGCCTTGCGCCCCGCTCCCCTCAACTGCGGTCAAAGTTTGGTGAAATCGATGGAATATTTTGCTATTTCACGGTACCGAGATATTATCTAATTAAATCCGCCGCTGTCGAACACCTGCCGATCACAGCGGGGTACAGACCTAAACCATCTCACAACCAAGGCAATGCACTTCAATGGTAAACCCGATCCCCAAGCCCAACCTCGTTGCTCGGGGCTCCCAGCTCCGACTCCCATCCAAGCACCTCAGAGACCAGTGCTGCCAACACCAGCCCTGGTGGTTTGTCTCAAGACAGGTTCCTGGGATCTCACTGCACTCAAACCAACCCGTTTCCTGCATTTCTGTAGCACCTACAAATCCATGCAAACCAACTGTGGAGGGAGGTGGGGATGGGAGCTTCAGGGAGAGTGGGGGGCTCCTGGGAGAGAGGAGCTTAATGGAGGGAGGGGCTCCTGAGGGGAAGGAGAATGGGGTCTAGACAGATACCATCGTGCTCTTATCCACTTGTCAGCTCATAGTTGGTGCTGTCTCCTTTCTCTTTCACCACCCCCACCCACTTTCCCCTCCCCCACAAAATACACCACCTCCCCCACTCACTCTTCCCTCCCCACCCACTCTCTCCTCCACCACAAAGCACACACTCCACCCCCCCCTTCAGGTCATTTTACCACCCCCCACCCAGCCTCCTCCCATTTCCCCTCCCACCGAGCCCCTCTCTCCTATTGCCCATTTCCCGGGCCAGACACCTCACCACCCCCCGCAGAATGGGTTCCTTTAGCCAAGTAATATCACGACCTGTGTGCTCACACACTGGAAACCAGCACCAACCTCCATGCTCAAGGTTATTGTCACGCCCACCAGAGGCGAACCCAGTTAAACGCCCTGCACATAGTACGACAAGGATGTGCTGGCATTGGAGAGGGTCCAGAGGAGGTATACAACAATGATTCCGGGGATGAGAGGGTTAACATATGAGGATTGTCTGATGGCTCTGGGCCTTAGAGTTTAGAAAGATGAGTGGGGGCGGAAGGGGGTGGGGGGGGGGTGGAATGGCTGCATTGAAACATTCCAAATATTGAGATCTGGATCGGTTCCCTGTGGTGGGAGAGTCTGGGACCAAAGGCCTCAGCCTCAGTATAAAGGGTCGTCCCTTTAGAACAGAGATGGTGAGGATTTTTTTCAGCCAGAGAAATTTGTTGCCACAGGGAGTTGTGGAGGCCGGGTCATTGGGTGTATTTAAGGCAGAGATTGGTAGGTCCTTGATTAACAGTATTCTAGTTACACACAGAGTGAAGGGTGAAGCTGTCCTGTTGGTTGTCTGGGCTACCTGCTCCCAGCAACAGGTTGCAGCACACAGAACATTTGGCGGCATGGAGCGTACCCCTCAGTCAGCCCAGCCCTGGGCCAACTTCACTGACCCCCGACCGCGCCACTCACCTCCCTGCTCGTCACGTTTCACACATGCGATCTTCCAAGGTGCCTTTGGACGCGAGTCAAGGTTTGGCACGGCCTCACCACGAGATCAGACAAGGAAAACAAAACCAAAGGTAGGAGGAAACTGATCACATTTCCGGCCTGGCGTGGCACAGGGAAGGCCGGAGGGAGGTTGCAGGAGTGGTGGGGGGGCAGGGGGAGGAGATGGGGGTGAAACATGTCTGTGCCTCTGGACTGACTGCAGGAGGGTGGTGGAAATCAGCCAGGACTCCTCATCCAACGTTACCATTTCCACAGCCAATTCCCTTAGCTGTGGAGTTACTAGATGCCATCTGACGTCTGTGGGCATCTAGTAACTCCACCTCCCACCCCCAAGGGAGTTAGCCGAACAGGCCACACAAATGCAAACAAGGGAAGGCTCAGCAGGCCAGCTGGAGTCTGTGGTGAGAGAACCTGAGCTAATACTTCAGATAACCACATAAAGGGGCTGGCAGACTCAGCTGAAGTGCAACCTGGAGGTGGACGGATGAACTAGCACAGGCGGGCTGGGTCCAATGGCCTGTCACTGCGCAGATATTTGGTGTAATGTGGAGATCAGAAATGTTCCTGGAGCACAACCTCTCTGAGACCCCTATTCTGCTCTTCTCTCGACCTGACCTGCGGAATATTTTGGAACCGTAACAGGAGATATTGCGGCTTGAAGGAGAAGTTTAGTCAAATAGCATGGAATTAAGGCCATTCAGCCCATCTAATCCACACTGACCAAACACCCATTGACATTAACCCAACGCTGACCGATTTCATTCTCACCACATTCCTCTCAGTTCCCCAGCCTCTAGTTTCTATCCCTCACCTACCCACAAGGTGGAGGGGGATGGTTAACAGCAGCCATTGAAACACAGAACGGAGAAGACCATTCAGCCCAATGAGCCTGTTCCACCATTCAATAGGATTGTGGCTGACCTCAGACCCCTATCGCTGCTTTCTCTCCAGACCCCAATCCCTTTCTGCAGCAGGACCATCTCCAATCCTTGTTTGACTATGTCTAACAAACTGGCCTCAGCAACTTTCTGTGTTTGGGAGCTCCACTTTCACAACTCTTCGAGTGAAGAAGTGAACGCATTTGGGAGACTCTTGGACGGGCATGTGGATGAAAGAGGGTCATGCGGAAGTGAGGGTTTAGATTTTATTTTTAGGTCAGTGCAACATTGTGAACCAAAGGGGCCTTTGCTGTGCTGCAGTCTCAAATGGCTTCCCACTTCTCCTTAGACTGTAACCCCTTGTTCTGGACTTCACTAACATCCAGAACTTTCTTCCTTCATCTAATCTGTCTTGTCCTGTCGGAGTTTTATGTCTCGATGATATCCCTCCTTGTTCTTCTAAATCCCAGTGAGAAGACCCCTGGTCCTTCCTCATCCATCAGACCTGCTGACCCAGGGATCCGTCAGGTGACAGCTCCCCGACCTTCCTCAGATCAGGAACTAAAACTGGACACAATACACAGGCCTTGGCCTCAGCAAGGCCCTGTACAACTGCAGCCAGACCTCCCTGCTTCTATGTTCAAATCGTCTCACAAAGACGACCTGCCATTTGCTTTCTTCCCCACCTGCTGTACCTTTCGTTCCAGCTTTCTTGAAGGATGTACCATGACCCCCCCAGGTCTCATCCTAGAGGTGACTGGGGGGAGTTGGAAGAGGCTTTGGCGCCCACACAAGTTGACCGATGGTGAGAGCTCTCGAACCCTACTAGATACATGGGGTCCTCCTTCAGGAAGAGACTGGTCAGGAAGACATTGCAAAGAAACCACTGGGAAGACATAACAATGCAACACAGACAACAGTGTTCATCCTCACAGAAGAACCAACTCCCTGCCCTTTGTTGCAAGGCTGAGGGTGCTTGATCAGAGAGACTTGGCCAAGGATGGGTTTCATCCAATACATCACCTCATCCAATAAATGCTTTCCAGTACGAATCAACAGATAAAATGAACTGTTCTTCAGACTGGAACTGCGCATCCCAGTCAACGACCCCTAGAACAACAAATGTACAAGATCGACACTATCCCCTCCCTGAACACTATCCACCCTGACTTAGAACAACCCAGTTACAGGGGTTCCATCATGGGCTCCTTCATGGGTTATAGAACAGAGCTCTCGGACATTTCTGGTCATCATATAATTCAGGTCAGGAGAAAGCAGTACACAGGAAATGTGGGAACAGGCCATTCGCCCCAACTAGTCAAACCTGCCTCTCCACTCAGCCCCTTTCTTCCCTCTCCCATTCACCTCAGCCACTCCCCAAGCGGAAAGATCCCACATTTGTCCCATTGTCAGAACTCTTGACTGCGTTCCTTGTGAGCTCCCTCCGTTCATGCCTCCAGATCTGCCCTTCCCCAGAGTGGGACACATGTGAGACGCCCATTCAATCTAAACCTTTCAAAACTCTCTCTGTAATCAGCCCTTGGGCTTCTATCCTTGAGAGGCCCACGTCTCAAAGGCATCGCAAGACAAACCACTGAGTGGGTTACAGGCTGGGTCTGATCCAGGGGCTCAGAGGGTTTATATATAGAATGACATATCCCCAGGAGTGGGGTACAGGCTGGGATCTAATCCAGGGGTTCAGGGGTTTATATATAGAACAACAGATCCCCGGGAGTGGGGTACAGGCTGGGATCTAATCCAGGGGTTCAGGGATTTATATATAGAACAACAGATCCCCGGGAGTGGGGTACAGGCTGGGATCTAATCCAGGGGTTCAGGGGTTTATATATAGAACAACAGATCCCCGGGAGTGGGGTACAGGCTGGGATCTAATCCAGGGGTTCATGGGTTTATATATAGAATAACAAATCCCTGGGAGTGGGTCACAGGCTGGGATCTGATCCAGGGGTTCGAGGGTTTATATCTAGAATAACAGATCCCCGGGAGTGGTTTACAGGCTGGGGTGTGATCTGGGGTCAGATCCCCGGGATAATGAACGGATTCTTTGGATTTTGGGAGGGAGTCCAGCCACAGGTGTGAGGCCTGGTCCCTCACGGACTGGGATTGGAGGATGTTACAGAGGAATGAGGAGGGAGCCACTGACCCAGGCCCATAACACAAACGTCACCCTGGCCGTAGTGCTATCAACCCCTCCGACTTTGCTGCTTCCCACACCCCTCCCCCACCCCTGCAAGTGGCCTCCCAGCCTGTGGAACTAATCAGCATGTGTGCTGTGGGTCAGAGTGACCCAGACAGCGTTGAGCCAGGATTTGGCATTGTCCTTCTGCCCTCATCCTCAGCAAGTCGACAGGAACTAAGGTGACGGGGAAGCATCTTCCTGTGTGACCTTGCTGCGTCTGACTTTCCCCACCCCTGCCAGCCCACCACTCATGTTTGGCAGACGTTTCCACCAATCATGGGTCACTTGGCCAAGAACCAAGATGATAGGAATCTCAGAGGGAGAACACACAGAGACCATCATGCCTGACCTTCCCCGTACAATCACAGCCTTCAACCACCTCATCCCCCAGTCAGCTCCAGACTGGTTTGCTCCACCTCACATCTCAAGATGTTCATTGTCAAATAGAACATTACCACACAGTACACGCCCTTCAGCCCACAATGTCATACTAACTATATCGACCTGCCCCCAAAAATAGAAACTCTCCCTACTTCATAACCCTCTGGTTTTCTTCCATCCGTGGGCCTGTCTAAGAGTCTCTTCAATGCTCTTATTGTTCCAGCCTCCACTTCCACCGCTGGTGAGCCATTCCATGCCCCTCATGACTTTATCAGTATCTAGCAGGTCTCCCCTTGACCTCCATGTTCCCAGCCTATCTGGCTGTGAGCCCTGCTGTGTGAATGATTCTGACACAAATTCCACAGACTGTGCTTAAACGTGCACACCAGTCTCAGTATCTTTGCTGGCTCCACGTGTCTGACTGTCCCCAAAGGGGCCGACTTGAGTCTTTATACAAGCTGGTGATTGAGAGCGGGCAGGTGGGGCCAGCTTCCCAGGTTGCCTACCTGCAGGAACAGTGGTTGCCTCCTGAAGGAGGCTGGTAGGAGTGCGGTCAGTGTAGTGGTTGTATCACCACAGGAGCATCTTCTTGTAATTCATGACCCCAGCCCTGGCCATATTGGAGGTGTTGTGGACAGATTCTAAAGCTTGCAGAGGGATCTGGACCAGCTGGGAAAATGGGCTGAAAAATGGCAGATGGAGTTTAATGCAGACAAGTGTGAGGTGTTGCAGTTTGGAAGGACAATCCAAGAAAGGACATATACGGTAAACGGTCGGGCACTGAGGAGGGCTGTAGAACAGGAGGATCTGGAAATAGATACGTAATTCCCTGAATGTGGCATCACAGGTGGACAGGGTTGTAAAGATAACTTTTGGCACATTGGCTTTCATATATCAAAGTATTGAGTACAGGAGTTGGGATGCTATGGCAATGTTGTATACGACATTGGTGATGCCAAATTTGGAGAATTGTATGCAGTTTTGGTCACCGAACGACAGGAAAGGTATCAATAAGATGGAAAGAGTGCAGAGAAGATTTATTAGGATGTTGCCTGGACTTCAGGACCTGAGCTAAGAAGGGAAGGGCGGGAGAAGAGGAGAGCTATGATGATTGAGGATTTGATAGTTCGGCAAACAGATAGGAGGCCCTGTGAATGAGATCAAAGGCTCCTGGATTATGTATGTTGCCTCCCAGGTGCCCGGGTCAGGGATGTCTCAGATCGAGTCCACAACATTCTCAAGCAGTAGGTTGAGCAGCCAGAAGTCGTGGTCCATGTTGGTACCAAAGACATAGACAGCGCGCTTGTATTATCACCATTTAAAATGTAAAGACCATGGAGAAGTTTCTCACCATCAAGAGTGTGGAAATTGACCCCCAACACCTGGATGCCCCGGCACACTTTGAGATCTGGAAGTATGCAATTGAGGCTGAGGTGATTAACATGGACCAAAAGAGACTCATGGTACCAAACTGGGCCTATCTAGGCCATCAGAGACTGCTCGGACTATGAACCTGTGATGGCCGTCCAGGAGGGCATGAACGGGTTCCCGATGAACGTGCTTGATGCCCAGTACCTGCTCAGCATCAGAGTGCAGCAGCCAGGTGAGACGGCAAACGCCTGTCTGGGGGCTTTGTGTGAGCTAGCTCACCCATGCCTGACCGAGACTGGGGTGACCCAAAGGGAGGTGGAGCAACTCCTCTGAGATGCCTGCATGCAAGGGCCACCCAGCAGAGACTGCTGGGAGAAAATACTGCCACCCTCACCAGAATCATGGAGGTGGTTCACACTCTGGAAGCTGCAGCCCACCACATAGAAGTTTTCGATACTCGACTCCCCCAACCTCCAGCCTGGTCGATGCCAATGACAGGTGTCACTGAGGGGCCCAATGGGGAGGAGACAATCGCTATCGCAAACCGCTGCTGTAAGTAATGTGGGTCCCAATGTGGGTCGGACAGGCCCTCTCAAAAGAGCTGCCCGGCGAGGAACTCGCATTGGTCCCGATGTGGTAAGAAAGGCCACTTCGCTAAGGTGTGCCTCTCTAGACCCACTGGGAGCACAGCGGCCTCCACAATCAGCCAGGAGCACCCCCCATGCCCAGCCACCACCACGTGCAGAGACCAGGCAGTGCCATTACTCGGCCCACCACTTCCACCCACAATGCCGATGTCACTTCTAGTCCAGCCACCCACCTGCACTGCCTCTGTGTGCTCACCATGGGTGCCACTATCTTCCTCCACCCAACTTCTGCCTGCACCGACGACGTCACTTCCGGCCTCACTTCCAGCCGGGTTGCCCAACTGCACTGACACCGGGCGCCACCATCATGGGCCATCTGGCCCCTGACCACCCCAACTCGCTCACCTCACTGACGGGACAACATGGTCAACATGTGCGCACACACAATCACATACCCAATGCACTCCACACCCCCCACGCCCCAGAAGGAAGCCACTGGCTGCTATTCACCACAACCATCAGGGAGGAGCAACTCGGACTCTAAGATCGTCCTAGCATCCACCACACTAAAGAAGGGCATTCCCCATGGACTCAGGTACTCGATGATGGACATCGCTGTCAATGTGAAGGTAGCAAAATGCCTGATTGATAGCAGCAGTACTGACAGCTTCATGCACCCGAACGTGGCCCGGATACTCCACGAACCTCTATCACCTTCGTTGCCCTGGACCCCACTCTATCACGGCACTCAGGCGCTGCTCAGCTGATCCAACAGTGGGTGGGGAAACATATCAAGGGTTTAGGCTCTGTGCCCCGGTCATCTTAGATAAGAGTAGGGATGAGGTCCTGAAGAGGGAATATAATGTGCGAGGAAAGATCCTCAGGGATGGTCATCTCGGGATCGCTGCCTGTGTCACATGTCAGAGAGGGTAGGAACAGGAAGATGAGGCAGGTGAATGTGTGGCTCAGGCGCTGGGGAGGGGGCAGGGGTTCAGATTTCTGGCATTGGGATCTCTTCTGGGGTCTGATCTGTACAAAAAGGATGGGCTGCACCTGAACTGGAGGGGGACCAATATCCTGGCGGGCAGGTTTGCTAGAGCTGATGGGGAGGGTTTAAACGAGTTTGGCGGGGGGGGGGGTAGGGTGGGAATCAGAGTGAGAGGGTGGAGATTAGGGTAGAAGATACATAAGCAGACACACTGTGTCGTGAGATTGTGGGGACAGACTGGTGGTTGACAGGGCAACTTTGCAAGTGAAAGATCAAGGATTTAACTTGGGGAACTTTGGAAACAAAACTGAACAGGCTGATGAACACAGCTTTGAAGGCAGTGTATATAAATGCCCACAATTTAAGGTGCAAGGTTGATGATCCAAAAGTGTGGATAGATGTTGGCGGCCATGACATTGCGAGAAACACGACAGGCCGCAAAGGCTGTGATTGTAGTAAACACACCAAAATGCTGGAGGAACCCAGCCGGTCTTTTCAGTGTCCATAGGAGACAAAAATATGTTGCCAACATTTCAGGCCTGAGCCCTTCTACAAGGAATGAAGCAGAAAAGACAGAAAGATGCACGTTCTGTTATCGTAATATTACATTTAGGATGGCAGTGCACGAGACCAAGGGCAGACATGTCAGTGAGGGAATGGGATGAGGAATTGAAATGGGCAGCCACTGAAAGATCTGCACCATTGTGGCGGACTGAGCCGAGGCACTCAACAGATGACATTGTGTCCATCACTGAGTCATGGCTGAAAGACGACCACAGATGGGAACTAAGTATCCGTGCAGAGAGGGTGGTTCTGCTGGTTGAAAATTGAATTAAATCTTAGGTGAGAGGAGGCATTGGATCAGAAGATATAGAATCCCTGTGGGTAGAATTAAGAAATAGTAAGGGTAAAAAGTCCCTGATGGGAGTTGCACACAGGCCTCCAAAATAAAATGGTGGTGCTGCCAGAGCCAACGGTGTGGACCCAGACGAGTGGAGACACATTGCTGCTCCACGGGGTTCACCAGCCCGGTCCTAATGCCAGCAGCTACGTGCAGGCTACGTACCGTCTGTTAAAGGAGCCAGCAGTGTTTGTAAGTAAAATCCTGCGACTCCAGGGTCGGTGCCCGAGATGACAGTGCCTGTGCCTGGCCACGAGGGGTTGCAGACTCTGGGGGAGTAGTGGACCGGTGCGGGTACCAGACACCCCTGTCGAGGAGGAGCAGGATGGGAATCACTGCAGTGGACCAGCGAGGGGCTCAGTTGGCTGAAGAACCCACACAGCCTGCAGGCGGTCAGCGACTTGCGGACTAGCAGATCTGGGAGTTGGGAGGGTGCTCAGGGCAAGGAGGGTTCCTGAGGGGCTTCGGCAACTGAAGGCTTCCTGGCTCTATCAGAGGTTGGGATCTGGAGCTCAGGTTGGCCGATGATTCGGACAGGAGTCTGCAGTGGCCACTCACTTCTCTTATGCTTCTCTTTCTCTCCTATGGTAAGGGGTGCTGGGCAATGCTAATGGAAACTCCTTGTCGGCCTTTCATCAGGTGGAAGGCAATTTTATGTAATATTATTACATGACAATGAAGAAACCTTGTGAAACATCAAAGTCTGCAGATGTTGTAATTGTAGTAAAAACACAGCAGAATACCGGAGGAACTCAGCCGCTCTCACAGCGTCCACGGGAGGTAGATATATTGCCGACATTTTGGGCCTGAGCCCTTCTTCAAGGAATAAGTTAAACACAAGAAATCTCAGAAAAGAGGCAGATGCTGACGGGGCGAGGAGTCCAGACCAAATATGGGGAGAGGTGAGAATTGATTTTGTCTGTGTGAAAGGAGTCAGTGAAAAGGGAGAGAGACAGAACTGGGGAAAGGAATGGGGGTGGGGGGTGGTTAACAAAAGCCAGAGAAGTCGATATTAATTTAATGCCATCCGGTTGGAGGGAACCCAGATGGAAGATGGGTGTTGTTTCTCCAATTTGCGGGTGGTCCCAGTCTGGCCGTGCATGAGACCATGGACTGACAGGTCAGCAGGGGAATGGGGCAGGGAATTGATATGGGCGGCCCCTGGGAGATCTGCACTACTGCAGCAGACAGGAATAAAGGAACCTTGAATCCAAAGAGTAGCCAGGATGTGAGGTGCGGTAGAGAAGACGTGTTAAAAGGGCAATGTAACGTTAGTTGTGGGGATTTCAATGTTCAGTTTGATTGGGGGAGCCAGGTTGATACTGGAGGAATTAATCACGTGGCCTTCAGGACAGCTTTTTAGATCAGCTTGTGGCTGAGCCGACCAGTGGGAGGGAAATTCTGGATTGGGTATTGTCTTCTGAACCAGAGTTGATAAGGGAGCTGAAGATGAGGGAACCCTTAGGAGGCAGTGACCATAGCTCTCCCCCAACCCCACCAGAGTAGGTGAGTTTAAAATTGGACGGGATGGCATCGATTTAAGATGGGAGGGAAAGGGATGATTTCTTCACACAGAGGGTGTTGGGTGTGTGGGAGGAGCAGTCAGAGGTGGTGAGAGCAATTGTAACATTTAAAAGACATTTAGATGGGTACTTTGATGGGAAAGGTTTAGAGCAGGGGTGTCAAACTCAAATTCACGGAGGGCCAAAATTAAAAACTTGGACTAAGTCGAGGGCCGAACTAAATATTTATTGAAAATTTTCAACAACATCTGCATGTTTTCTCTTCTTTCAACATATGTAATGTTAAACTTTTTCTTATTAAAATAAATGTTTAATAATAGTTTTGGATAAACTCTTTCCAGAACAAATGAGAAATAAAATATTCAATAAATAATATTTCTCTATAGAGGATTTGTCAAATGTTGCTAGTGTGCTGTCGAATAGTAAAATCTGAGGGCTATTGAGAATGTGGGAGAATAATATGATTCCTGAAACAATCCAATGGGTGACTGATTGTGGGCATGAACTCTAGCAGGGTTATTTGCCATGCCCTTTTTCCATTGGTACAGATATCCTTTGATTTACACACTTTTCAAGTTTTATGCCGAATGAGCTTGTATCCAGGTGCAGGACCATTTTTAACCAGGAATATATTGATCATTGTGACATGAAACTATTGGAAGATCGTTTTATCCTGAGATTAAAGTTCATAATCCTTACTCAGGCCTGTGTGTGGGAGGGCGGGGTTTGCGGGCGATCGGGTTGGACAACGACAGTGCGGGGGCATCAGCTCTCGCAGCAGGGCGGCATCTCGGCGGATCAGCGGCCCCGTCACCGTGAGTCGCGGATTGGCCTGCGGCAGGGAGGGGGAGTGGGCAACGGTCCTGGCGAGGTCAGGCCCGAGGCCTCCGGTTCCGGGCGCTGGGAAGTGGCCTTGGCTTCCCCTGACACCGGCCAGGCCCCAAAACCAGAGTCCACGGTGAGACCCTGCAACGTAAACAGAGGAGGTGGGGGCATTTAGCAGGCTGACGCCAATACATTCTGGGATTTGTTGTATTACTGTGCATGCGCTATACTGGCGCGGCGGCCAGCGGGCCACCTCTAATACATTTTTGAAATGATCTTGCGGGCCAAATATAATTATATCGCGGGCCAGAGTTTGACATGTGTGGTTTAGAGTGTCATGGGTCAAATGCTCGTAAATGGGACTAGCATAGACATGATGGGCTGAAGGATGGAGAACTCTATAATTATCCCTGAATTTAATAGCTCTGAAATTGCCAAGTGGTGCCCAGAACTGAGGAACTCCATCCCACCCCACCCCCACTGACCTGTCCCCTTCCTTCACTCCCCACACCAACCTGATACTCTCCTCTCTTCCCTACCCACATGTCCATCTCCCCCCATCCCTGTCGACCTGCTCAACTCCCCACATCTGCCCCTCTATCACTACACCCCAAACCCACAGGTTTACTGTGCTATCTGCTGCCTCCCTGACCAGACTGTGTTCAGGTGGAGTCTGGGACACGTCTTGGCAGTTTCTTTACCACAAAGGTGCAGTGTTGGAAATTGTCCACAAATAACTTCAAACTGTAAACAGTATTTACACATAAATTTCAATAATAAAACCAGACAACACACTGCAGAGGGAGGATCTTACACCTGAATCCAACCCCCTACCACAGTTCTTCTCATCTCCCTCCCCCTGCTGTCCGGCAGACCCCCAGGCTTATCAGAGCTCATTCATGAGCATGTTTGTGGACTGATGAAAGGAAGCAGCCCCCTGCCCAGGGGTGGAGATGGATTCAGTGAGACACACCCAACAACCCACAACATGATACTTCACCAAGTGCCAGAACGATCCCTCCCCATTGCAAATACACCCAGCTCGAGCTGGCAGAAGGTCAATGACCAAGGGGAGAATCTCAGCAAAGCTGCAAGCCATCGGAACTGAGCCAGTGTGTCCGCTACCAGAAACAGTGAGCAGAAACCCACCCCGAGGGTCAGTTACTCCATATACAACCCTGAACCATGAACCCCAGGGTCGAGTCCCAGCCTGTGACCCAATCCAAGAGTCTGTAACTCCATATACAACCCCTCACCCTGAAACGAGGGTCAACTCACAGCCTGTGACCCACCCGCAGGGTCTGTTACTCCATATTCAAACCCTCACCCTGAACCCAAGGGTCAAGTCCCAGCCTGTGACCGACCCCCAGGGTCTGTTACTCCATATACAGCCCCTCACCCTGAAACGAGGGTTAACACCCAGTCTGTGACCCACCTCCAGGGTCTGTTACTCCATATACAACTCCTCACCCTGTACCCCAAGGTCGAGTCCCAGCCTGTGACACAATCCCTGCATCTGTTGCTCCATATACAAACCCACACCCTGAACCCCAGGGTCAAGTCCCAGCCTGAGACCCATTCCCAGGGTCTGTTACTCCATATACAACCCCTCACACTGAAACGAGGGTCAACTCCCAGCCTGTTACACACCTCCAGGGTTTATTACTCCATATATAACCCCACACCCTGAACCCCAGGGTTAAGTCCCAGCCTGTGACCCTATCCCAGGCTCTGTTACTCCATATACAACCCCTCACACTGAAACGAGCGTCAACTCCCAGCCTGTTACACACCAACAGGGTTTATTACTCCATATATAACCCCACACCCTGAACCCCAGGGTCAAGTCCCAGCCTGTGACCCTATCCCAGGCTCTGTTACTTCATATACAACCCCTCACCGTGAAACAAGGTTCAACTGCCAGCCTGTGACCCACCTCCAGGGTTTGTTACTCCATATTTAGCCCCTCACCCGGAATCCCAGGGTCAACTCCCAGCCTGTGACCCAATCCCAGGGTCTGTTACTCCATATACAACCCCTCACCCTGAAACAAGGGTCAACTCCCAGCCTGTGAACCACCTCCAGGGTCTGTTACTCCATATACAATGCCTCACCCTGAACCTCGGGGTCAAATCCCAGCCTGTGACCTACTCCCATGGTCTGTTACTCCACATACAACCCCTCACTCTGAACCCTGAGGACGTCCTAGCCTGTGACCCACCCCTAGGGTCAGTTACTCCATATACAACCCCCAACCCTGAACACCAGGGTCAACTCCCAGCCTGTGACCCACCCCTAGGGTCAGTTACTCCATATACAACCACTTACCGTGAAACAAGTGTCAACTCCCAGCCTGTGACCCACCTCCAGGGGCTGTTACTCCATATATAACCCCTCACCCTGAACCCCAGGGTCAACTCCCAGCCAGTGACCCACCTCCAGGGTCTGTTACTCCATATACAACCACTCACCCTGAAACGAGGGTCAACCCCAAGCCTGTGACCCACTCCCAGGGTCTGTTACTCCATATACTACCCCTTACCGTGAAACAAGTGTTAACTCCCAGACTGTGACCCACATCCAGGGTCTGTTACTCCATATATAACCCCTCACCCTGAACCCCAGGGTCAAGTCCCAGGCTGTGACCCAATCCCAGGCTCTGTAACTCCATATACAACCCCTCACCCTGAAACGAGGGTCAACTCCCAGCCTGTGACCCACCCCCAAGGTCTGTTACTCCATATACAACCCCTCACCCTGAAACGAAGGTCAACTCCCAGCCTGTAACCCACCCCCAGGATCAGTTACTCCATATACAACCCCACACCCTGAACCTCAGCATCAACTCCCAGCCTCTGACCCACCCCAGGGTCAGTTACTCCATATACAATCCCTCACCCTGAAGCCCAGGGTTGAATCCCAGCCTGTGACCTAATCCCTGCATCTGTTACTCCATATACAAACCCACACCCTGAACCCCAGGGTCAACTCCCAGCCTGTGACCTACCCCCAGGGTCTGTTACTTCATATACAACCCCTCACCTTGAACCCCAGGGTCAAGTCCCAGCCTGTGACCCAATCCCAGGGTCTGTTACTCCATATACAACCCCTCACACTGAAACGAGGGTCAACTCCCAGCCTGTTACCCACCTCCAGGGTTTGTTACTCCATATACAACCCCACACCCGGAACCCCAGGGTCAACTCCCAGCCTGTGACCCACTCACAGGGTCTGTTACACCATATACAACCCCTCACTCTGAACCCCAGGGTCAAGACCCAGCCTGTGACCCAATCCCAGGCTCTGTTACTCCATATACAACCCCTCACCGTGAAACAAGGGTCAACTGACAGCCTGTGACCCACCCCCAAGGTCTGTTACTCCATATCCAATGCCTCACCCTGAACCTCGGGGTCAACTCCAAGCCTGTTACTCCATATACAACCCCTCACCCTGAAACCCAGGGTCGAGTCCCAGCATGTGACCCAATCCCAGGGTCTGTTACTCCATGTACAACCCCTCACCCTGAAACAAGGGTCAACTCCCAGTCTGTGAACCACCTCCAGGGACTGTTACTCCACATACAACCCCTCACTCTGAACCCTGAGGTCGTCCTAGCTTGTGCCCCACCCCCAGGTCCAGTTACTCCATATACAACCCCCAACCCTGAACACCAGGGTCAACTCCCAGCCTGTGACCCACCCCCAGGGTCAGTTAAACCATATACAACCCCATACCGTGAAACAAGTGTCAACTCCCAGCCTGTGACCCACCTCCAGGGTCTGTAACTCCATATATGACCCCTCACCCTGAACCCCAGGGTCAACCCCCAGCCTGTGACCCACCCCCAAGGTCTGTTACTCCATATACAACCGCTCATCCTGAACCTCAAGGTCAACTCCCAGCCTGTGACCCACTCACAGGGTCTGTTACTCCATATACAACCCCTTACCGTGAAACAAGTGTCAACTCCCAGACTCTGACCCACCTCCAGGGTCTGTTACTCCATATATAACCCCACACCCTGAACCTCAGCATCAACTCCCAGCCTGTGACCCACTTCCAGGGTCAGTTACTCCATATACAATCCCTCACCCTGAACCTCAGCGTCAACTCCCAGCCTCTGACCCACCCCCAGGGTCAGTTACTCCATATACAATCCCACACCCTGAAGCCCAGGGTTGAGTCCCAGCCTGTGACCTAATCCCTGCATCTGTTACTCCATATACAAACCCACACCTTGAACCCCAGGGTCAACTCCCAGCCTGTGACCTACCCCCAGGGTCTGTTACTTAATATACAACCTCTCACCTTGAACCCCAGGGTCAAGTCCCAGCCTGTGACCCAATCCCAGGGTCTGTTACTCCATATACAACCCCTCACACTGAAATGAGGGTCAACTCCCAGCCTGTTACCCACCTCCAGGGTTTGTTACTCCATATACAACCCCACACCCTGAACCCCAGGGTTAAGACCCAGCCTGTGTCCCAATCACAGGCTCTGTTACTCCATATACAACCCCTCACCGTGAAACAAGGGTCAACTGCCAGCCTATGACCCACCTCCAGGGTTTGTTACTCCATATATAGCCCCTCACCCTGAACCCCAGGGTCAACTCCCAGCCTGTGACCTACCCCCAGGGTCTGTTACTTAATATACAACCTCTCACCTTGAACCCCAGGGTCAAGTCCCAGCCTGTGACCCAATCCCAGGGTCTGTTACTCCATATACAACCCCTCACACTGAAACGAGGGTCAACTCCCAGCCTGTTACTCACCTCCAGGGTTTGTTACTCCATATACAACCCCACACCCTGAACCCCAGGGTTAAGACCCAGCCTGTGACCCAATCCCAGGCTCTGTTGCTCCATATACAACCCCTCACCGTGAAACAAGGGTCAACTGCCAGCCTATGACCCACCCCCAGGGTCTGTTACTCCATATACAACCCCTCACCCTGAACCCCAGGGTCGAGTCCCAGCCTGTGACCCAATCCCAGGGTTTGTTACTCCATACACAACCCCTCACCCTGAAACAAGGGTCAACTCCCAATCTGTGAACCACCTCCAAGGTCTGTTACTCCACATCCAACCCCTCACTCTGAACCCTGAGGTCGTCCTAGCCTGTGACCCACCCCCAGGTCCAGTTACTCCATATACAACCCCCAACCCTGAACACCAGGGTCAACACCCAGCCTGTGACCCACCCCCAGGGTCAGTTAAACCATATACAACCACTTACCGTGAAACAAGTGTCAACTCTCAGCGTGTGACCCACCTCCAGGGTCTGTAACTCCATATATAACCCCTCACCCTGAACCCCAGGGTCAACTCCCAGCCTGTGACCCACCCCCAGGGTCTGTTACTTCTTATACAACCCCTCACTTTGATCCCCAGGGTCAACTCCCAGCCTGTGATCCAATCCCAGGGTCTGTTACTCCATATACAACCCCTCACCCTGAAACGAGGGTCAACTCCCAGCCTGTGGCCCACCTCCAGGGTTTGTTACTCCATATACAACCCCTCACCCTGAACCCCAGGGTCAACCCCCAGCCTGTGACCCACCCCCAAGGTCTGTTACTCCATATACAACCCCTCACCCTGAACCTCAGGGTCAACTCCCAGCCTGTGACCCAATCCCAGGCTCTGTTACTCCATATACAAACCCTTACCGTGAAACAATGGTCAACTCCCAGCCTGTGACCCACTCCCAGGGTCTGTTACTCCATATACAGCCCCTCATCCTGAACCTCAGAGTCAACTCCCAGCCTGTGACCCACCCCCAAGTTCTGTTACTCCATATACAACCACTCACCCTGAACATTAGGGTCAACCCCCAGCCTGTGACCCACCCCCAAGGTCTGTTACTCCATATACAAACCCTCACCTTGAACCCCAGGGTCAACAGCCAGCCTGTGACCCACCCCCAAGGTCTGTTACTCCATATACAATGCCTCACCCTGAACCTCGGGGTCAAATCCCAGCCTGTGACCTACTCCCAGGGTCTGTTACTCCATATACAACCCCTCACTCTGACCCCTGAGGTCGTCCTAGCCTGTGACCCACCCCCAGGGTCTGTTACTCCATATACAACCCCTCACCCTGAACCCCAGGGAATGTCCCAGCCTGTGACCCACCCCCAGGCTCTGTTACTCCATATTCAACCCCTCACCTTGAACCCCAGGGTCGAGTCCCAGCCTGTGACCCACCCCCAGTGTCTGTTACTCCATATACAACCCCTTACCCTGAACCCCAGGGTTGAGTCCCAGCCTATGACCAACTCCCAGGGTCTGTTACTCCATATACAACCCTTACCCTGAACCCCAGGGTCGAGTTCCAGCCTGTGACCCACCCTCATTGTTTGTTACTCCATATACAAACCTCCACCCTGAACCCCAGGTCCAGACCCCAGCCTGTGACCCACTCTCAGAACAATCCTTCCCCACTGGGGTCTTTTACTCAAATACTCCATCCTACCCTCAACCACAGGCTCAGATACCAGAGTGTAAAACAACCTCTTGGGTCTGTTACTCCATATTAAACTCCTCAACCTGAAACTCAGGATCGGCCGGTACCCCTCTGCCCAGAATCTGTTATTCTATATATAAACCCCTTGAACCTCTGGATCAGATCCCAGCCTGTACCCCTTTGCCTGGAATCTGTTATTCTATATATAAACCCATTGAACCCCTGGATCAGATCCCAGCCTGTACCCCTTTGCCTGGAATCTGTTATTCTATATATAAACTCCTTGAACCCCTCGATCAGATCCCAGCCTGTACCCCTTTGCCTGGAATCTGTTATTCTATATATAAACCCATTGAACCCCTGGATCAGATCCCAGCCTGTACCCCTTTGCCTGGAATCTGTTATTCTATATATAAACTCCTTGAACCCCTCGATCAGATCCCAGCCTGTACCCCTTTGCCTGGAATCTGTAATTCTATATATAAACCCATTGAACCCCTGGATCAGATCCCAGCCTGTACCCCTTTGCCTGGAATCTGTTATTCTATATATAAACCCCTTGAACCCCTCGATCAGATCCCAGCCTGTACCCCTTTGCCTGGAATCTGTTATTCTATATATAAACCCCTTGAACCCCTAGATCAGATCCCAGCCTGTACCCCTTTGCCTGGAATCTGTTATTCTATATATAAACCCCTTGAACCCCTGGATCAGATCCCAGCCTGTACCCCTTTGTCTTGAATCTGTTATTTTATGTATAAACCCCTTGAACCTCTGGATCAGATCCCAGCCTGTACCCCTCTGTCCGGAATCTGTTATTTTATATATAAACCCCTTGAACCCCTGGACCTTATCCCAACCTGTACCCCTCTGTCCGGAATCTGTTATTCTATATATGCCTGTGTGCATATGATGTAACCACGCCAGGTGTGATGATGTCATCACTCCGACATGTTGTGCGCTGTGGGCAACCATATTAGATTTGAATTAAACAATGAATGAATTCTCCGTGTGCAGAATATTTCTAAACTAGAATTGGTGAAAAGGCTCAAAACAGACCTCCTCTATGCTTCAAATGTTGAAGTGAAGATTTAAAAAGGAAATGCAAGGTGACCACAACAATGGCTTTGATAGTTCAGTGGTTAGAGCGCTTGTACTGTAAACCAGGGGTGGCAAGTTCAGTCCTTACTGGGGTCTCATTCCTGTGAGGGGCACAGGACAAAGTGGCAACTCTGTCTTCATTATGCTGGAAAATGTTAAAGAATTTCATGTGTGTTACATTCTAAATGTAGATACCACAGGCACAAATCCAGAGAACAAAGGAGAAGAAGCAAGAAAAATAGAATCCTGGAAAGCATCCAATACAGTGACTGAGCAGCTCCTAACGGGCCAACGGAGAAACCTGAATTCGTAGTGATTACAAAGTCACCGTTAACCAGGCTCTGCAGATACCTGAACACCCTATACCCAAAGCGGAAGAATTATTCCAGGCCCTGAATGGAGGAGAGAAATTCATGAAGTTGGACTTAACAGAATCACATCAGCAAATAGAGTTGGATGAGGCCTCAAGGAAATACATGGCAATCAATACCCACTGAGAGTTATTCACCTGCACCCGAATACCTTACAGAATATCAGTAGCCCTGGCTGTATTTAAGGGGTCATGGACAAATTATTACATGGCATCAATGTAGGATGTTACTTCGATGGCATCATAATTACAGGTTGGGATGACTCTGAACACCTATCTAATCTAGAAAGAGTTCTAACTAGTCTGCAACAAGCAAACATCCGTCTGCAACAGGTCAAGTCTGTCATATATCTGGTCTTTACCATTAACAGTGAAGGAGTCCGAATGGACACTGCTGGTACCAAATCTGTCCACAGAGCCCCCTACCCAACAAACCAAGAGGAATTGCAATCATTCCTGGGTTTGGTTAACCATTACTGGAAGCACATTCCAAATATGTCAACACTCTGCAACCCACTTGAACAGAAATGGTGCCGGAATTGTCTGTCAGGTTGGAGGCCGGTGACCAGTGGTGTGCCTCAAGGATCTGTATTGGGCCCATTGTTGTTCGTTATATACATTAATGATCTAGATGATGGGGTGGTGAATTGGATTAGTAAATATGCAGACGATACTAAGATAGGTGGAATAGTGGATAATGAAGAAGGTTTTCAAGGATTGCAGAGGGATTTGGGCTGCTTAGAAAAGTGGGCTGAAAAATGGCAGATGGAATTTAATGCTGATAAGTGTGAGGTGCTTCATTTTGGTAAGAAGAATCAGAATAGGACATACGTGGTAAATGGGAGAGCATTGAGGAATACAGAAGAGCAGAAAGATTTAGGAGTGACGGTATATCATTCCCTGAAGGTAGAAACTCACGTGAATAGGGTGGTGAAGAAGGCTTTTAGTATGCTGGCCTTTATCAATCATTGCATGGAATGTAGCAGTTGGGAGGTGATGTTGAGATTGTATAAGACGTTGGTGCGGCCTAATTTGGAGTTCTGTGTGCAGTTCTGGTCGCCTAATTATAGGAAGGATATAAACAGAGTGGAGAGAGTGCAGAGAAGGTTTACCAGAATGTTGCCTGGGTTTAAGCATCTAGAGTATAGGGAGAGATTGGACAGATTATGTCTTTATTCTTTGGAGCGTAGAAGGTTGAGAGGGGATTTGATAGAAGTATTTAAGATTATGAAAGGGATTAACAGAATGGATGTGGATAGACTATTTCCGTTAAGAGGAGGAAAGATTAAAACAAGAGGACATGAGTTAAGAATTAAGGGGCAGAGGTTTAGAGGTAACATGAGGGGGAACTTCTTTACTCAGAGAGTGGTAGCCGTGTGGAATGATCTTCCAGGAGAAATAGTGGCGGCGGAGTGAATTGTATTATTTAAGAAAAGGTTGGACAGGTATATGGATGAGAAGAAGATGGAGGGTTATGGGCATTGTGCAGGGAGGTGGGACTAGAAAGGGGTGTTTGGTTTGGTGCGGACTAGAAGGGCCTAATGGCCTGTTTCCGTGCTGTAATTGTTATGTTATGTTATGTTATGACAAGACCAGTAACACGGTTAATCATTTGAAAGAACTACTAACCTCACACGACAATGTCCTTATCCACTACGACCCAGAAAAGGAAGTGACCCTTGCGGTGAATACATTTCCAATTGGCTTGGGAGCAGGTGACGGTAAAAGGGAAGCAACCAGTGGCTTATACCTCCTGGTCTTTGACAGCTTGTGAATGTAATTACACACAACTGGAAAAAGAAGGGCTTGCCATAATATTTGGTATCAAACGGTTCCACCAATACTTATACAGTAGTAAGTTTACCTTCATAACAGACAACAATCCACTGAGTTTGATTCTAGCCCCTAAAAGGGAACACCAGTGCTAGCTGCAACAAGAATTCAAAGGTGGGCCATATGATCAGCAAAGAAGTGTGGATAGAAGCTACACTGTCAAGTTCTCTCTCTTGAACTGAACCCTTAGACAGGACACAATGAGATCTCAGTTGAAGAAGGTTGTTTATTGTGGGGGACCAGGACAATCAATCCCTACAAAATGGCAGGGATGGTTCGGATGAAGACGTTGGCACATATGCAGGTCTGGTGACCCTCCATTGGCCTGGACATTGAACAGACCGTAAGAAGATGTGGCATTTGTCAAGATGTACAACCCCGAGCCCCTCAGGCCAAAGCGAATCCATGGAAATGGCCTTATCCACGCTGATTTTGATGGTCGTTTTATGGTAGAAAGCTTCCTCATTGTTTTGATGCACACTCAAAATGGCCAGTGGTCATACACAAGAGAAAAACAACAACAAACCAAACAATTGAAAGAGTATGAAGTATATTTGAATTTCATGGATTACCTATTGATTGGAACTTATGTGTTGAAAATGAAGGACACAGAACAGATGAAACAGAGTTGTTGAAATTGAGGGAGGGAAAGAAAGGTGCAGAAGGAGTGGAGGGGAAAGAGTGGAGGCGAAAGAGAGGTGTAGAGACAGAGGCGGGGAATCCGAGGCGGGGAATGAGAGGAGCGGAATTTGAGGCGCTGAATCGGAGCCGGGGAATCGGAGGCGGGGAATCGGAGCCGGGGAATCAGAGGCGGGGAATCAGAGGCGGGGAATCAGAGGCAGGAATCAGGTGGGTAAACAGAAACGCGGAAAGAGATGTGTGGAATGAGAGGTGGGGAATCAGAGGTGGGGAATCAGAGGCGCGGACTCAGAGGTGGGGAATCAGAGGGGGGAAAAATGATGTGGGGAATGAGTGGCAGAGAAAGAGGCGCGGAAATAGAGGCAGGGAAAGAGAGGCGGGGAATCAGAAGGGGGGAATCAGAGGCGGAGAATCAGAGCCGGGGAATCAGATCCGGGGAATCAGAGGCGGGGAAGCAGAGGCGGGGAAGCAGAGGCGGGGAAGCAGAGGCGGGGAAGCAGAGGCGGGGAAGCAGAGGCGGGGAAGCAGAGGCGGGGAAGCAGAGGCGGGGAAGCAGAGGTGGGGAAGCAGAGGCGGGGAAGCAGAGGCGGGGAAGCAGAGGCGGGGAAGCAGAGGCGGGGAAGCAGAGGCGGGGAAGCAGAGGCGGGGAAGCAGAGGCGGGGAAGCAGAGGCGGGGAAGCAGAGGCGGGGAAGCAGAGGCGGGGAAGCAGAGGCGGGGAAGCAGAGGCGGGGAAGCAGAGGCGGGGAAGCAGAGGCGGGGAAGCAGAGGCGGGGAAGCAGAGGCGGGGAAGCAGAGGCGGGGAAGCAGAGGCGGGGAAGCAGAGGCGGGGAAGCAGAGGCGGGGAATCAGAGGTGGGGAATCAGAGGCGGGGAAGCAGAGGCGGGGAATCAGAGGCGGGGAAACAGAGGCGGGTAAACATAGGCAGATAAGCAGAGGCGGGGAAAGAGATGGGCGAAACATCGTGGTTTCAACTTATGTGTTGAAACTGAGGGACACAGAACAGATGAAACACAGTTGTTGAAATTGACGGAGGGAAAGAGAGGCGCAGAACGAGTGGTGGGGAAAGAGTGGAGGCAAAAGAGAGACGTAGAGACAGAGGCAGGGAATCAGAGGCGGGGAATCAGAGGCGGGGAATCACAGGCGGGGAATCAGAGGCGGGGAATCAGAGCCGGGGAATCAGATCCGGGGAATCAGAGCCGGGGAATCAGAGCCGGGGAATCAGAGGCGGGGAATCAGAGGCGGGGAATCAGAGGCGGGGAAGCAGAGGCGGGGAAGCAGAGGCGGGGAAGCAGAGGCGGGGAAGCAGAGGCGGGGAAGCAGAGGCGGGGAAGCAGAGGCGGGGAAGCAGAGGCGGGGAAGCAGAGGCGGGGAAGCAGAGGCGGGGAAGCAGAGGCGGGGAAGCAGAGGCGGGGAAGCAGAGGCGGGGAAGCAGAGGCGGGGAAGCAGAGGCGGGGAAGCAGAGGCGGGGAAGCAGAGGCGGGGAAGCAGAGGCGGGGAAGCAGAGGCGGGGAAGCAGAGGCGGGGAAGCAGAGGCGGGGAAGCAGAGGCGGGGAAGCAGAGGCGGGGAAGCAGAGGCGGGGAAGCAGAGGCGGGGAAGCAGAGGCGGGGAAGCAGAGGCGGGGAAGCAGAGGCGGGGAAGCAGAGGCGGCGAATCAGAGGCGGGGAATCAGAGGCGGGGAATCAGAGGCGGGGAATGAGAGGCAGAGAAAGAGGCGCGGAAAGAGAGGCGTGGAATCAGAGGGGCAGAATCAGAGGCGAGGTATCTGAGGCGGGGAATCAGAGGCGGCGAATCAGAGGCGGGGAATCAGAGGCGGGGAATCAGAGGCGAGGTATCTGAGGCGGGGAATCAGAGGCGGGGAATCAGAGGCGGGGAATCAGAGGCGGGGATACTGGGGAGGGGAATTGGAGGCGTGGAATCAGAGGCGGGTTATCAAAGGGGTGAAAAGAGATGTGAGAAAGAGAGGCAGAGAAATAGGCACAGAAATAGAGGCAAGGAAAGAGAGGCAGGGTATCAGAGGGGGGAATCAGAGGCCGGGATTCAGAGGCGGGGAATCGGAGGCGGGGACTCGGAGGCGGGGACTCGGAGGCGGGGACTCGGAGGCGGGGACTCGGAGGCGGGGACTGGGAGGCGGGGACTGGGAGGCGGGGACTCGGAGGCGGGGACTCGGAGGCGGGGACTCGGAGGCGGGGACTCGGAGGCGGGGACTCGGAGGCGGGGACTCGGAGGCGGGGACTCGGAGGCGGGGACTCGGAGGCGGGGACTCGGAGGCGGGGACTCGGAGGCGGGGACTCGGAGGCGGGGACTCGGAGGCGGGGACTCGGAGGCGGGGAGTCGGAGGCGGGGAGTCGGAGGCGGGGAGTCGGAGGCTGGGACTCGGAGGCGGGGACTCGGAGGCGGGGAGTCGGAGGCGGGGAGTCGGAGGCGGGGAGTCGGAGGCGGGGACTCGGAGGCGGGGACTCGGAGGCGGGGACTCGGAGGCGGGGACTCGGAGGCGGGGAGTCGGAGGCGGGGAGTCTCAGGCGGGGAGTCTCAGGCGGGGAGTCTCAGGCGGGGAGTCTCAGGCGGGGAGTCTCAGGCGGGGAGTCTCAGGCGGGGAGTCTCAGGCGGGGAGTCTCAGGCGGGGAGTCTCTGGCGGGGAGTCTCTGGCGGGGAGTCTCTGGCGGGGAGTCTCAGGCGGGGAGTCTCAGGCGGGGAGTCTCAGGCGGGGAGTCTCAGGCGGGGAGTCTCAGGCGGGGAGTCTCAGGCGGGGAGTCTCAGGCGGGGAGTCTCAGGCGGGGAGTCTCAGGCGGGGAGTCTCAGGCGGGGAGTCTCAGGCGGGGAGTCTCAGGCGGGGAGTCTCAGGCGGGGAGTCTCAGATGGGGAGTCTCAGGCGGGGAGTCTCAGGCGGGGAATCTGAGGCGGGGAATCTGAGGCGGGGAATCTGAGGCGGGCAATCTCAGGCGGGGAATCTCAGGCGGGGCATCTCAGGCGGGGCATCTCAGGCGGGGCATCTCAGGCGGGGCATCTCAGGCGGGGAATCTCAGACGGGGTATCTCAGGCGGGGAATCTCAGGCGGGGAATCTCAGGCGGGGAATCTGAGGCGGGGAATCTCAGGCGGGGAATCTCAGGCGGGGAATCTCAGGCGGGGAATCTCAGGCGGGGAATCTCAGGCGGGGAATCTCAGGCGGGGAATCTCAGGCGGGGAATCTCAGGCGGGGAATCTCAGGCGGGGAATCTCAGGCGGGGTATCTCAGGCGGGGAATCTCAGGAGGGGAATCTGAGGCGGGGAATCTCAGGCGGGGAAACTCAGGCGGGGAATCTCAGGCGGGGAATCTGAGGCGGGGAATCAGAGGCGGGGAATCTGAGGTGGGGAATCTGAGGCGGGGAATCTGAGGCGGGGAATCTGAGGTGGGGAATCAGAGGCGCGGACTCAGAGGTGGGGTATCAGAGGGGGGAAAATGATGTAGGGAATGTGAGGCAGAGAAAGAGGCGCGGAAAGAGGCAGGGAAAGAGAGGCGGGGAATCAAAGTTGGGGAATCAGAGGCGGGGAAACGGACGGGTAAGCAGAGGCGGGTAAACATAGGCGGATAAACAGAGGCGGGGAAAGAGATGGGCGAAACAGTGGTTGGAACTTGTGTGTTGAAAATGAGGGACACAGAACAGATGAAACAGACTTCTTGAAATTGAGGGAGAGAAAGAGAGGTGCGGAAAGAGTGGAGGGGAAAGAGTGGAGGCGAAAGAGAGGCATAAAGACAGAGGCAAGGAATCAGAGGCCAGGAAGCAGAGGCGGGGATTCAGAGGCGGGGAATCAGAGGCGGGGAATCGGAGGCGGGGAATCGGAGGCGGGGAATCGGAGGCGGGGAATCGGAGGCGGGGAATCGGAGGCGGGGAATCGGAGGCGGGGAATCAGAGGCGGGGAATCTGAGGCGGGGAATCTCAGGCGGGGAATCTCAGGTGGGGAATCTGAGGCGGAGAATCTGAGGCGGGGAATCTGAGGCGGGGAATCTGAGGCGGGGAATCTGAGGCGGGGAATCTGAGGTGGGGAATCAGAGGCGCGGACTCAGAGGTGGGGTATCAGAGGGGGGAAAATGATGCAGGGAATGTGAGGCAGAGAAAGAGGCGCGGAAAGAGGCAGGGAAAGAGAGCTGGGGAATCAAAGTTGGGGAATCAGAGGCGGGGAAACGGACGGGTAAGCAGAGGCGGGTAAACATAGGCGGATAAACAGAGGCGGGGAAAGAGATGTGCGAAACATAGTGGTTGGAACTTGTGTGTTGAAAATGCGGGACACAGAACAGATGAAACAGAGTTGTTGAAATTGAGGGAGAGAAAGAGAGTTGCGGAAAGAGTGGAGGGGAAAGAGTGGAGGCGAAAGAGAGGCATAAAGACAGAGGCAAGGAATCAGAGGCCAGGAAGCAGAGGCAGGGATTCAGAGGCGGCGAATTGGAGGCGGGAAATCAGAGGCGGGAAATCAGAGGCGAGAAATCAGAGGCGGGGAATCAGAGGCGGGAATCTGAGGTGGGGAATCTGAGGCGGGGAATCTGAGGCGGGGAATCTCAGGCGGGGCATCTCAGGCGGGGCATCTCAGGCGGGGCATCTCAGGCGGGGCATCTCAGGCGGGGCATCTCAGGCGGGGCATCTCAGGCGGGGCATCTCAGGCGGGGCATCTCAGGCGGGGAATCTCAGGCGGGGAATCTCAGGCGGGGAATCAGAGGCGGGGAATCTGAGGCGGGGAATCTCAGGCGGGGAATCTCAGGCGGGGAATCTGAGGCGGGGAATCTCAGGCGGGGAATCTCAGGCGGGGAATCTCAGGCGGGGAATCTCAGGCGGGGTATCTCAGGCGGGGAATCTCAGGCGGGGAATCTCAGGCGGGGAATCTCAGGCGGGGAAACTCAGGCGGGGAATCTCAGGCGGGGAATCTCAGGCGGGGAATCTCAGGCGGGGAATCTCAGGCGGGGAATCTGAGGTGGGGAATCTCAGGCGGGGAATCTCAGACTGGGAATCTCAGGCGGGGAATCTCAGGCGGGGAATCTCAGGCGGGGAATCTCAGGCGGGGAATCTCAGGCGGGGAATCTCAGGCGGGTTATCTCAGGCGGGGAATCTCAGGCGGGGAATCTCTGGCGGGGAATCTCAGGCGGGGAAACTCAGGCGGGGAATCTCAGGCGGGGAATCTGAGGCGGGGAATCTGAGGTGGGGAATCTGAGGCGGGGAATCTGAGGCGGGGAATCTGAGGCGGGGAATCTGAGGCGGGGAATCTGAGGCGGGGAATCTGAGGCGGGGAATCTGAGGCGGGGAATCTGAGGCGGGGAATCTGAGGCGGGGCATCTCAGGCGGGGCATCTCAGGCGGGGCATCTCAGGCGGGGCATCTCAGGCGGGGCATCTCAGGCGGGGAATCTCAGGCGGGGTATCTCAGGCGGGGAATCTCAGGCGGGGAATCTCAGGCGGGGAATCTCAGGCGGGGAATCTCAGGCGGGGAATCTCAGGCGGGGAATCTCAGGCGGGGTATCTCAGGCGGGGAATCTCAGGAGGGGAATCTGAGGCGGGGAATCTCAGGCGGGGAAACTCAGGCGGGGAATCTCAGGCGGGGAATCTGAGGCGGGGAATCAGAGGCGGGGAATCTGAGGCGGGGAATCTGAGGCGGGGAATCTGAGGCGGGGAATCTGAGGTGGGGAAACTCAGGCGGGGAATCTCAGGCGGGGAATCTCAGGCGGGGAATCTGAGGCGGGGAATCAGAGGCGGGGAATCTGAGGCGGGGAATCTGAGGCGGGGAATCTGAGGTGGGGAATCAGAGGCGGGGAAACAGAGGCGGGGAATCAGAGGCGGGGAATCAGAGGCGGGGATTCAGAGGCGGGGAATCAGAGGCGGGGAATCTGAGGCGGGGAATCAGAGGCGGGGAATCTGAGGCGGGGAATCTCAGGCGGGGAATCTCAGGCGGGGAATCTCAGGCGGGGAATCAGAGGCGGGGAATCTGAGGCGGGGAATCTCAGGCGGGGAATCTCAGGCGGGGAATCTCAGGCGGGGAATCTCAGGCGGGGAATCTCAGGCGGGGAATCTCAGGCGGGGAATCTGAGGCGGGGAATCTCAGGCGGGGAATCTCAGACTGGGAATCTGAGGCGGGGAATCTCAGGCGGGGAAACTCAGGCGGGGAATCTCAGGCGGGGAATCTCAGGCGGGGAATCTCAGGCGGGGAATCTCAGGCGGGGAATCTGAGGCGGGGAATCTCAGGCGGGGAATCTCAGACTGGGAATCTCAGGCGGGGAATCTCAGGCGGGGAATCTCAGGCGGGGAATCTCAGGCGGGGAATCTCAGGCGGGTTATCTCAGGCGGGGAATCTCAGGCGGGGAATCTCAGGCGGGGAAACTCAGGCGGGGAATCTCAGGTGGGGAATCTAAGGCGGGGAATCTGAGGCGGGGAATCTGAGGCGGGGAATCTGAGGCGGGGAATCTGAGGCGGGGAATCTGAGGCGGGGAATCTGAGGCGGGGAATCTGAGGCGGGGAATCTGAGGCGTGGAATCTGAGGCGGGGAATCTGAGGCGGGGAATCTGAGGCGGGGAATCTGAGGCGGGGAATCTGAGGCGGGGAATCTGAGGCGGGGAATCTGAGGCGGGGAATCTGAGGCGGGGAATCTGAGGCGGGGAATCTGAGGCGGGGAATCTGAGGCGGGGAATCTGAGGCGGGGAATCTGAGGCGGGGAATCTGAGGTGGGGAATCAGAGGCGCGGACTCAGAGGTGGGGTATCAGAGGGGGGAAAATGATGCAGGGAATGTGAGGCAGAGAAAGAGGTGCGGAAAGAGGCAGGGAAAGAGAGCTGGGGAATCAAAGTTGGGGAATCAGAGGCGGGGAAACGGACGGGTAAGCAGAGGCGGGTAAACATAGGCGGATAAACAGAGGCGGGGAAAGAGATGGGCGAAACATAGTGGTTGGAACTTGTGTGTTGAAAATGCGGGACACAGAACAGATGAAACAGAGTTGTTGAAATTGAGGGAGAGAAAGAGAGGTGCGGAAAGAGTGGAGGGGAAAGAGTGGAGGCGAAAGAGAGGCATAAAGACAGAGGCAAGGAATCAGAGGCCAGGAAGCAGAGGCGGGGATTCAGAGGCGGGGAATCAAAGGGGTGAAAAGATATGTGGGAAAGAGAGGCAGAGAAATAGGCACAGAAATAGAGGCAGGGAAAGAGAGGCAGGGTATCAGAGGGGGGAATCAGAGGCCGGGAATTGGAGGCGGGGAATCGGAGTCAGGGAATCTGAGGCAGGGAATCAGAGGCGGGGAATCAGAGGCGGGGAATCAGAGGGGGGAATCAGAGGCCGGGAATTGGAGGCGGGGAATCGGAGTCAGGGAATCTGAGGCAGGGAATCAGAGGCGGGGAATCAGAGGCGGGGAATCAGAGGCGGGAAATCGGAGGCGGGAAATCAGAGGCGGGGAATCAGAGGCGGGGAATCAGAGGCGGGGAATCAGAGGCGGGGAATCAGAGCAGGGAAACGGAGGCGGGGAATCAGAGGGGGGAATCAGAGGCCGGGAATTGGAGGCGGGGAATCGGAGTCAGGGAATCTGAGGCAGGGAATCAGAGGCGGGGAATCAGAGGCGGGGAATCAGAGGCGGGAAATCGGAGGCGGGAAATCAGAGGCGGGGAATCAGAGGCGGGGAATCAGAGGCGGGGAATCAGAGGCGGGGAATCAGAGCAGGGAAACGGAGGCGGGGAATCAGAGGGGGGAATCAGAGGCCGGGAATTGGAGGCGGGGAATCGGAGTCAGGGAATCTGAGGCAGGGAATCAGAGGCGGGGAATCAGAGGCGGGGAATCAGAGGCGGGAAATCGGAGGCGGGAAATCAGAGGCGGGGAATCAGAGGCGGGGAATCAGAGGCGGGGAATCTCAGGCGGGGCATCTCAGGCGGGGCATCTCAGGCGGGGCATCTCAGGCGGGGCATCTCAGGCGGGGCATCTCAGGCGGGGCATCTCAGGCGGGGCATCTCAGGCGGGGCATCTCAGGCGGGGCATCTCAGGCGGGGCATCTCAGGCGGGGCATCTCAGGCGGGGCATCTCAGGCGGGGCATCTCAGGCGGGGCATCTCAGGCGGGGAATCTCAGGCGGGGAATCTCAGGCGGGGAATCAGAGGCGGGGAATCTCAGGCGGGGAATCTCAGGCGGGGAATCTCAGGCGGGGAATCTGAGGCGGGGAATCTCAGGCGGGGAATCTCAGGCGGGGAATCTCAGGCGGGGAATCTCAGGCGGGGTATCTCAGGCGGGGAATCTGAGGCGGGGAATCTGAGGCGGGGAATCTCAGGCGGGGAAACTCAGGCGGGGAATCTCAGGCGGGGAATCTCAGGCGGGGAATCTCAGGCGGGGAATCTCAGGCGGGGAATCTCAGGCGGGGAATCTGAGGCGGGGAATCTCAGGCGGGGAATCTCAGACTGGGAATCTCAGGCGGGGAATCTCAGGCGGGGAATCTCAGGCGGGGAATCTCAGGCGGGTTATCTCAGGCGGGGAATCTCAGGCGGGGAATCTCAGGCGGGGAATCTCAGGCGGGGAATCTCAGGCGGGGAATCTCAGGCGGGGAAACTCAGGCGGGGAATCTCAGGCGGGGAATCTAAGGCGGGGAATCTGAGGTGGGGAATCTGAGGCGGGGAATCAGAGGCGGGGAATCAGAGGCGGGGAATCAGAGGCGGGGAATCAGAGGCGGGGAAGCAGAGGCGGGGAGTCAGAGGCGGGGAATCAGAGGCGGGGAATCAGAGGCGGGGAATCGGATGAGGGGAATCAGAGGCGGGGAATCTGAGGCGGGGAAGCAGAGGCGGGGAAGCAGAGGCGGGGAAGCAGAGGCGGGGAAGCAGAGGCGGGGAAGCAGAGGCGGGGAAGCAGAGGCGGTGAATCAGAGGCGGGGAATCAGAGGCGGGGAAGCAGAGGCGGGGAAGCAGAGGCGGGGAAGCAGAGGCGGGGAAGCAGAGGCGGGGAATGAGAGGCGGTGAATCAGAGGCGGGGAATCTGAGGCGGGGAATCAGGTGGGTAAACAGAAACGCGGAAAGAGATGTGTGGAATGAGATGCCGGCAAAGGGACGTGGAAAGAGAGGCGTGGAATCAGAGGTGCGGAATCAGAGGCGGGAAATCCGAGGCGGGGAATCTGAGGTGGGGAATCAGAGGCGCGGACTCAGAGGTGGGGTATCAGAGGGGGGAAAATGATGTGGGGAATGAGAGGCAGAGAAAGAGGCGCGGAAATAGAGGCAGGGAAAGAGAGGCGGGGATTCAAAGTTGGGGAATCAGAGGCGGGGAAACGGGCGGGTAAGCAGAGGCGGGTAAACATAGGCGGATAAACAGAGGCGGGGAAAGAGATGGGTGAAACATAGTGGTTGGAACTTGTGTGTTGAAAATGAGGGACACAGAACAGATGAAACAGAGTTGTTGAAATTGAGGGAGGGAAAGAAAGGTGCAGAAGGAGTGGAGGGGAAAGAGTGGAGGCGAAAGAGAGGTGTAGAGACAGAGGTGGGGAAGCAGAGGCGGGGAAGCAGAGGCGGGGAAGCAGAGGCGGGGAAGCAGAGGCGGGGAAGCAGAGGCGGGGAAGCAGAGGCGGGGAAGCAGAGGCAAAAAATCAGAAGCTCGGAAACAGGCGGGTAAACAGAGGCCGGGAAAGAGACGCGGAAAGAGAGGCGTGGAATCAGAGGTGCGGAATCAGAGGCGGGGAATCAGAGGCCGGGATTCAGAGGCGGGGAATCGGAGTCGGGGAATCAAAAGCAGAGCAACAGAGGAAGTGAAACACGGGTGGGGAATCGGAGGCGGGGACTCGGAGGCGGGGACTCGGAGGCGGGGACTCGGAGGCAGGGACTCGGAGGCGGGAACTCGGAGGCGGGGACTCGGAGGCGGGGACTCGGAGGCGGGGACGGAGGCGGGGACTCGGAGGCGGGGACTCGGAGGCGGGGACTCGGAGGCGGGGACTCGGAGGCGGGGACTGGGAGGCGGGGACTCGGAGTCGGGGACGGAGGCGGGGAGTCGGAGGCGGGGAGTCGGAGGCGGGGAGTCGGAGGCTGGGACTCGGAGGCGGGGACTCGGAGGCGGGGAGTCGGAGGCGGGGAGTCGGAGGCGGGGACTCGGAGGCGGGGAGTCGGAGGCGGGGAGTCGGAGGTGGGGAGTCGGAGGCGGGGAGTCGGAGGCGGGGAGTCGGAGGCGGGGAGTCGGAGGCGGGGAGTCTCAGGCGGGGAGTCTCAGGCGGGGAGTCTCAGGCGGGGAGTCTCAGGCGGGGAGTCTCTGGCGGGGAGTCTCAGGCGGGGAGTCTCAGGCGGGGAGTCTCAGGCGGGGAGTCTCAGGCGGGGAGTCTCAGGCGGGGAGTCTCAGGCGGGGAGTCTCAGGCGGGGAGTCTCAGGCGGGGAGTCTCAGGCGGGGAGTCTCCGGCGGGGAGTCTCAGGCGGGGAGTCTCAGGCGGGGAGTCTCAGGCGGGGAGTCTCAGGCGGGGAGTCTCAGGCGGGGAGTCTCAGGCGGGGAGTCTCAGGCGGGGAGTCTCAGGCGGGGAGTCTCAGGCGGGGAGTCTCAGGCGGGGAGTCTGAGGCGGGGAATCTGAGGCGGGGAATCTGAGGTGGGGAATCTGAGGCGGGGAATCTGAGGCGGGGAATCTCAGGCGGGGAATCTCAGGCGGGGCATCTCAGGCGGGGCATCTCAGGCGGGGCATCTCAGGCAGGGCATCTCAGGCGGGGCATCTCAGGCGGGGCATCTCAGGCGGGGCATCTCAGGCGGGGCATCTCAGGCGGGGAATCTCAGGCGGGGAATCTCAGGCGGGGAATCTCAGGCGGGGAATCTCAGGCGGGGAATCTCAGGCGGGGAATCTCAGGCGGGGAATCTCAGGCGGGGAATCTCAGGCGGGGAATCTCAGGCGGGGTATCTCAGGCGGGGAATCTCAGGCGGGGAATCTGAGGCGGGGAATCAGAGGCGGGGAATCTGAGGCGGGGAATCTGAGGCGGGGAATCTGAGGCGGGGAATCTGAGGTGGGGAATCAGAGGCGCGGACTCAGAGGTGGTGTATCAGAGGGGGGAAAATGATGTAGGGAATGTGAGGCAGAGAAAGAGGCGCGGAAAGAGGCAGGGAAAGAGAGGCGGGGAATCAAAGTTGGGGAATCAGAGGCGGGGAAACGGACGGGTAAGCAGAGGCGGGTAAACATAGGCGGATAAACAGAGGCGGGGAAAGAGATGGGCGAAACAGTGGTTGGAACTTGTGTGTTGAAAATGAGGGACACAGAACAGATGAAACAGAGTTGTTGAAATTGAGGGAGAGAAAGAGAGGCGCGGAAAGAGTGGAGGGGAAAGAGTGGAGGCGAAAGAGAGGCATAAAGACAGAGGCGGGGAATCAGAGGCGGGGAATCAGAGGCGGGGAATCAGAGGCGGGGAATCAGAGGCGGGGAATCAGAGGCGGGGAATCAGAGGCGGGAAAGCAGAGGCGGGGAAGCAGAGGCGGGAATCAGGTGGGTAAACAGAAACGCGGAAAGAGATGTGTGGAATGAGATGCCGGCAAAGGGACGTGGAAAGAGAGGCGTGGAATCAGAGGTGCGGAATCAGAGGCGGGAAATCCGAGGCGGGGAATCTGAGGTGGGGAATCAGAGGCGGGGAAGCAGAGGCGGGGAAGCAGAGGCGGGGAAGCAGAGGCGGGGAATCAGAGGCGGGGAATCAGAGGCCGGGATTCAGAGGCGGGGAATCGGAGTCGGGGAATCAAAAGCAGAGCAACAGAGGAAGTGAAACACGGGTGGGGAATCGGAGGCGGGGACTCGGAGGCGGGGACTCGGAGGCGGGGACTCGGAGGCGGGGACTCGGAGGCGGGAACTCGGAGGCGGGAACTCGGAGGCGGGGACTCGGAGGCGGGGACGGAGGCGGGGACTCGGAGGCGGGGACTCGGAGGCGGGGACTCGGAGGCGGGGACTGGGAGGCGGGGACTGGGAGGCGGGGACTCGGAGTCGGGGACGGAGGCGGGGAGTCGGAGGCGGGGAGTCGGAGGCGGGGAGTCGGAGGCTGGGATTCGGAGGCGGGGACTCGGAGGCGGGGAGTCGGACGCGGGGAGTCGGAGGCGGGGAGTCGGAGGCGGGGAGTCGGAGGCGGGGAGTCGGAGGCGGGGAGTCGGAGGCGGGGAGTCGGAGGCGGGGAGTCGGAGGCGGGGAGTCGGAGGCGGGGAGTCTCAGGCGGGGAGTCTCAGGCGGGGAGTCTCAGGAGGGGAGTCTCTGGCGGGGAGTCTCAGGCGGGGAGTCTCAGGCGGGGAGTCTCAGGCGGGGAGTCTCAGGCGGGGAGTCTCAGGCGGGGAGTCTCAGGCGGGGAGTCTCAGGCGGGGAGTCTCAGGCGGGGAGTCTCAGGCGGGGAGTCTCAGGCGGGGAGTCTCAGGCGGGGAGTCTCAGGCGGGGAATCTGAGGCGGGGAATCTGAGGCGGGGAATCTGAGGCGGGGAATCTGAGGCGGGGAATCTCAGGCGGGGCATCTCAGGCGGGGCATCTCAGGCGAGGCATCTCAGGCGGGGCATCTCAGGCGGGGCATCTCAGGCGGGGCATCTCAGGCGGGGCATCTCAGGCGGGGCATCTCAGGCGGGGCATCTCAGGCGGGGAATCTCAGGCGGGGAATCTCAGGCGGGGAATCTCAGGCGGGGAATCTCAGGCGGGGAATCTCAGGCGGGGAATCTCACGCGGGGAATCTCAGGCGGGGAATCTCAGGCGGGGAATCTCAGGCGGGGAATCTCAGGCGGGGAATCTCAGGCGGGGAATCTCAGGCGGGGAATCTCAGGCGGGGAATCTGAGGCGGGGAATCAGAGGCGGGGAATCTGAGGCGGGGAATCTGAGGCGGGGAATCTGAGGTGGGGAATCAGAGGGGGGAAAATGATGTAGGGAATGTGAGGCAGAGAAAGAGGCGCGGAAAGAGGCAGGGAAAGAGAGGCGGGGAATCAAAGTTGGGGAATCAGAGGCGGGGAAACGGACGGGTAAGCAGAGGCGGGTAAACATACGCGGATAAACAGAGGCGGGGAAAGAGATGGGCGAAACAGTGGTTGGAACTTGTGTGTTGAAAATGAGGGACACAGAACAGATGAAACAGAGTTGTTGAAATTGAGGGAGAGAAAGAGAGGTGCGGAAAGAGTGGAGGGGAAAGAGTGGAGGCGAAAGAGAGGCATAAAGACAGAGGCAGGGAATCAGAGGCCAGGAAGCAGAGGCGGGGAATCAGAGGCGGGGAATCAGATGAAGGGAATCAGATGAATGAATCTGAGGCAGGGAATCTGAGGCGGGGAATCAGAGGCGGGGAATTGGAGGCGGGAAATCAGAGGCGGGAAATCAGAGGCTGGAAATCAGAGGCGGGGAATCAGAGGCGGGGAATCAGATGCGGGAATCTGAGGCGGGGAATCTGAGGCGGGGAATCTCAGGCGGGGAATCTCAGGCGGGGCATCTCAGGCGGGGCATCTCAGGCGGGGCATCTCAGGCGGGGCATCTCAGGCGGGGCATCTCATGCGGGGCATCTCAGGCGGGGAATCTCAGGCGGGGTATCTCAGGCGGGGAATCTCAGGCGGGGAATCTCAGTCGGGGAATCAGAGGCGGGGAATCTCAGGCGGGGAATCTCAGGCGGGGAATCTCAGGCGGGGTATCTCAGGCGGGGAATCTGAGGCGGGGAATCTCAGGCGGGGAAACTCAGGCGGGGAATCTCAGGCGGGGAATCTCAGGCGGGGAATCTCAGGCGGGGAATCTCAGGCGGGGAATCTCAGGCGGGGTATCTCAGGCGGGGAATCTCAGGCGTGGAATCTGAGGCGGGGAATCTCAGGCGGGGAAACTCAGGCGGGGAATCTCAGGCGGGGAATCTCAGGCGGGGAATCTCAGGCGGGGAATCTCAGGCGGGGAATCTCAGGCGGGGAATCTGAGGCGGGGTATCTGAGGCGGGGAATCTGAGGCGGGGAATCAGAGGCGCAGAATCAGAGGCGAGGAATCTGAGGCGGGGAATCTCATGCGGGGCATCTCAGGCAAGGCATCTCAGGCGGGGCATCTCAGGCGGGGCATCTCAGGCGGGGCATCTCAGGCGGGGCATCTCAGGCGGGGCATCTCAGGCGGGGAATCTCAGGCGGGGAATCTCAGGCGGGGAATCTCAGGCGGGGAATCTCAGGCGGGGAATCTCAGGCGGGGAATCTCAGGCGGGGAATCTCAGGCGGGGAATCTCAGGCGGGGAATCTCAGGCGGGGAATCTCAGGCGGGGAATCTCAGGCGGGGAATCTCAGGCGGGGAATCTCAGGCGGGGAATCTGAGGCGGGGAATCAGAGGCGGGGAATCTGAGGCGGGGAATCTGAGGCGGGGAATCTGAGGCGGGGAATCTGAGGCGGGGAATCTGAGGTGGGGAATCAGAGGCGCGGACTCAGAGGTGGGGTATCAGAGGGGGGAAAATGATGTAGGGAATGTGAGGCAGAGAAAGAGGCGCGGAAAGAGGCAGGGAAAGAGAGGCGGGGAATAAGAGGCGGGGAATTGGAGGCGGGAAATCAGAGGCGGGAAATCAGAGGCGGGAAATCAGAGGCGGGGAATCAGAGGCGGGGAATCAGATGCGGGAATCTGAGGCGGGGAATCTGAGGTGGGGAATCTGAGGCGGGGAATCTCAGGCGGGGCATCTCAGGCGGGGCATCTCAGGCGGGGCATCTCAGGCGGGGCATCTCAGGCGGGGCATCTCAGGCGGGGCATCTCAGGCGGGGCATCTCAGGCGGGGCATCTCAGGCGGGGCATCTCAGGCGGGGAATCTCAGGCGGGGAATCAGAGGCGGGGAATCTCAGGCTTGGAATCTCAGGCGGGGAATCTCAGGCGGGGTATCTCAGGCGGGGTATCTCAGGCGGGGAATCTCAGGCGGGGAATCTGAGGCGGGGAATCTCAGGCGGGGAATCTCAGGCGGGGAAACTCAGGCGGGGAATCTCAGGCGGGGAATCTCAGGCGGGGAATCTCAGGCGGGGAATCTCAGGCGGGGAATCTCAGGCGGGGAATCTGAGGCGGGGAATCTCAGGCGGGGAAACTCAGGCGGGGAATCTCAGGTGGGGAATCTCAGGCGGGGAATCTCAGGCGGGGAATCTGAGGCGGGGAATCTGAGGCGGGGAATCTGAGGCGGGGAATCAGAGGCCGGGATTCAGAGGCGGGGAATCGGAGTCGGGGAATCAAAAGCAGAGCAACAGAAGAAGTGAAACACGGGTGGGGAATCGGAGGCGGGGACTCGGAGGAGGGGACTCGGAGGCGGGGACTCGGAGGCGGGGACTCGGAGGCGGGAACTCGGAGGCGGGAACTCGGAGGCGGGGACTCGGAGGCGGGGACTCGGAGGCGGGGACTCGGAGGCGGGGACTTGGAGGCGGGGACGGAGGCGGGGACTCGGAGGCGGGGACTCGGAGGCGGGGACTCGGAGGCGGGGACTCGGAGGCGGGGACTTGGAGGCGGGGACTGGGAGGCGGGGACTCGGAGTCGGGGACGGAGGCGGGGAGTCGGAGGCGGGGAGTCGGAGGCGGGGAGACGGAGGCTGGGACTCGGAGGCGGGGAGTCGGAGGCGGGGAGTCGGAGGCGGGGAGTCGGAGGCGGGGAGTCGGAGGCGGGGACTCGGAGGCGGGGACTCGGAGGCGGGGAGTCGGAGGCGGGGAGTCGGAGGCGGGGAGTCGGAGGCGGGGAGTCGGAGGCGGGGAGTCTTAGGCGGGGAGTCTCAGGCGGGGAGTCTCAGGCGGGGAGTCTCAGGCGGGGAGTCTCTGGTGGGGAGTCTCAGGCGGGGAGTCTCAGGCGGGGAGTCTCAGGCGGGGAGTCTCAGGCGGGGAATCTGAGGCGGGGAATCTGAGGCCGGGAATCTGAGGCGGGAAATCAGAGGCGGGGAATCTCAGGCGGGGAATCTCAGGCGGGGAATCTCAGGCGGGGAATCTCAGGCGGGGCATCTCAGGCGGGGCATCTCAGGCGGGGCATCTCAGGCGGGGCATCTCAGGCGGGGAATCTCAGGCGGGGAATCTCAGGCGGGGAATCTCAGGCGGGGAATCAGAGGCGGGGAATCTCAGGCGGGGAATCTCAGGCGGGGAATCTCAGGCGGGGTATCTCAGGCGGGGAATCTCAGGCGGGGAATCTGAGGCGGGGAATCTCAGGCGGGGAAACTCAGGCGGGGAATCTCAGGCGGGGAATCTCAGGCGGGGAATCTCAGGCGGGGAATCTCAGGCGGGGAATCTCAGGCGGGGAATCTGAGGCGGGGAATCTGAGGCGGGGAATCTGAGGCGGGGAATCTGAGGCGGGGAATCTGAGGCGGGGAATCTGAGGTGGGGAATCAGAGGCGCGGACTCAGAGGTGGGGTATCAGAGGGGGGAAAATGATGCAGGGAATGTGAGGCAGAGAAAGAGGCGCGGAAAGAGGCAGGGAAAGAGAGCTGGGGAATCAAAGTTGGGGAATCAGAGGCGGGGAAACGGACGGGTAAGCAGAGGCGGGTAAACATAGGCGGATAAACAGAGGCGGGGAAAGAGATGGGCGAAACATAGTGGTTGGAACTTGTGTGTTGAAAATGAGGGACACAGAACAGATGAAACAGAGTTGTTGAAATTGAGGGAGAGAAAGAGAGGTGCGGAAAGAGTGGAGGGGAAAGAGTGGAGGCGACAGAGAGGCATAAAGACAGAGGCGGGGAATCAGAGGCGGGAAATCAGAGGCGGGGAATCAGAGGCGGGGAATCAGAGGCGGGGAATCAGAGGCGGGGAATTGGAGGCGTGGAATCAGAGGCGGGTTATCAAAGGGGTGAAAAGAGATGTGGGAAAGAGAGGCAGAGAAATAGGCACAGAAATAGAGACAGGGAAAGAGAGGCAGGGTATCAGAGGGGGGAATCAGAGGCCGGGATTCGGAGGCGTGGAATCGGAGGCGGGGAATTGGAGGCGGGGAATCGGAGTCGGGGAATCAAAAGCAGAGCAACAGAGGAAGTGAAACACGGGTGGGGAATCGGAGGCGGGGATTCGGAGGCGGGGACTCGGAGGCGGGGACTCGGAGGCGGGGACTCGGAGGCGGGGACTCGGAGGCGGGGACTCGGAGGCGGGGACTCGGAGGCGGGGACTCGGAGGCGGGGACTCGGAGGCGGGGACTCGGAGGCGGGGACTCGGAGGCGGGTAGTCGGAGGCGGGGAGTCGGAGGCGGGGAGTCGGAGGCGGGGAGTCGGAGGCGGGGAGTCGGAGGCGGGGAGTCGGAGGCGGGGAGTCGGAGGCGGGGTGTCGGAGGCGGGGAGTCGGAGGCGGGGAGTCGGAGGCGGCGAGTCGGAGGCGGCGAGTCGGAGGCGGCGAGTCGGAGGCGGCGAGTCGGAGGCGGCGAGTCGGAGGCGGCGAGTCGGAGGCGGGGAGTCGGAGGCGGGGAGTCTCGGGCGGGGAGTCGGAGGCGGGGAGTCGGAGGCGGGGAGTCGGAGGCGGGGAGTCGGAGGCGGGGAGTCGGAGGCGGGGAGTCTCAGGCGGGGAGTCTCAGGCGCGGAGTCTCAGGCGGGGAGTCCCAGGCGGGGAGTCTCAGGCGGGGAGTCTCAGGCGGGGAGTCTCAGGCGGGGAGTCTCAGGCGGGGAGTCTCAGGCGGGGAGTCTCAGGCGGGGAGTCTCAGGCGGGGAGTCTCAGGCGGGGAGTCTCAGGCGGGGAGTCTCAGGCGGGGAGTCTCAGGCGGGGAGTCTCAGGCGGGGAATCTCAGGCGGGGAATCAGATGAAGGGAATCAGATGAATGAATCTGAGGCAGGGAATCTGAGGCAGGGAATCTGAGGCGGGGAATCAGAGGCGGGGAATTGGAGGCGGGAAATCAGAGGCGGGAAATCAGAGGCGGGAAATCAGAGGCGGGGAATCAGAGGCGGGGAATCAGATGCGGGAATCTGAGGCGGGGAATCTGAGGCGGGGAATCTCAGGCGGGGAATCTCAGGCGGGGCATCTCAGGCGGGGCATCTCAGGCGGGGCATCTCAGGCGGGGCATCTCAGGCGGGGCATCTCATGCGGGGCATCTCAGGCGGGGAATCTCAGGCGGGGTATCTCAGGCGGGGAATCTCAGGCGGGGAATCTCAGTCGGGGAATCAGAGGCGGGGAATCTCAGGCGGGGAATCTCAGGCGGGGAATCTCAGGCGGGGTATCTCAGGCGGGGAATCTGAGGCGGGGAATCTCAGGCGGGGAAACTCAGGCGGGGAATCTCAGGCGGGGAATCTCAGGCGGGGAATCTCAGGCGGGGAATCTCAGGCGGGGAATCTCAGGCGGGGTATCTCAGGCGGGGAATCTCAGGCGTGGAATCTGAGGCGGGGAATCTCAGGCGGGGAAACTCAGGCGGGGAATCTCAGGCGGGGAATCTCAGGCGGGGAATCTCAGGCGGGGAATCTCAGGCGGGGAATCTCAGGCGGGGAATCTGAGGCGGGGTATCTGAGGCGGGGAATCTGAGGCGGGGAATCAGAGGCGCAGAATCAGAGGCGAGGAATCTGAGGCGGGGAATCTCATGCGGGGCATCTCAGGCAAGGCATCTCAGGCGGGGCATCTCAGGCGGGGCATCTCAGGCGGGGCATCTCAGGCGGGGCATCTCAGGCGGGGCATCTCAGGCGGGGAATCTCAGGCGGGGAATCTCAGGCGGGGAATCTCAGGCGGGGAATCTCAGGCGGGGAATCTCAGGCGGGGAATCTCAGGCGGGGAATCTCAGGCGGGGAATCTCAGGCGGGGAATCTCAGGCGGGGAATCTCAGGCGGGGAATCTCAGGCGGGGAATCTCAGGCGGGGAATCTCAGGCGGGGAATCTCAGGCGGGGAATCTGAGGCGGGGAATCAGAGGCGGGGAATCTGAGGCGGGGAATCTGAGGCGGGGAATCTGAGGCGGGGAATCTGAGGTGGGGAATCAGAGGCGCGGACTCAGAGGTGGGGTATCAGAGGGGGGAAAATGATGTAGGGAATGTGAGGCAGAGAAAGAGGCGCGGAAAGAGGCAGGGAAAGAGAGGCGGGGAATCAGAGGCGGGGAATTGGAGGCGGGAAATCAGAGGCGGGAAATCAGAGGCGGGAAATCAGAGGCGGGGAATCAGAGGCGGGGAATCAGATGCGGGAATCTGAGGCGGGGAATCTGAGGTGGGGAATCTGAGGCGGGGAATCTCAGGCGGGGCATCTCAGGCGGGGCATCTCAGGCGGGGCATCTCAGGCGGGGCATCTCAGGCGGGGCATCTCAGGCGGGGCATCTCAGGCGGGGAATCTCAGGCGGGGAATCAGAGGCGGGGAATCTCAGGCTTGGAATCTCAGGCGGGGAATCTCAGGCGGGGTATCTCAGGCGGGGTATCTCAGGCGGGGAATCTCAGGCGGGGAATCTGAGGCGGGGAATCTCAGGCGGGGAATCTCAGGCGGGGAATCTCAGGCGGGGAATCTGAGGCGGGGAATCTGAGGCGGGGAATCTGAGGCGGGGAATCAGAGGCGCAGAATCAGAGGCGCAGAATCAGAGGCGAGGAATCTGAGGCGGGGAATCTGAGGCGGGGAATCTGAGGCGGGGAATCAGAGGCCGGGATTCAGAGGCGGGGAATCGGAGTCGGGGAATCAAAAGCAGAGCAACAGAAGAAGTGAAACACGGGTGGGGAATCGGAGGCGGGGACTCGGAGGAGGGGACTCGGAGGCGGGGACTCGGAGGCGGGGACTCGGAGGCGGGAACTCGGAGGCGGGAACTCGGAGGCGGGGACTCGGAGGCGGGGACTCGGAGGCGGGGACTCGGAGGCGGGGACTCGGAGGCGGGGACTCGGAGGCGGGGACGGAGGCGGGGACTCGGAGGCGGGGACTCGGAGGCGGGGACTCGGAGGCGGGGACTCGGAGGCGGGGACTCGGAGGCGGGGACTGGGAGGCGGGGACTCGGAGTCGGGGACGGAGGCGGGGAGTCGGAGGCGGGGAGTCGGAGGCGGGGAGACGGAGGCTGGGACTCGGAGGCGGGGAGTCGGAGACGGGGAGTCGGAGGCGGGGAGTCGGAGGCGGGGAGTCGGAGGCGGGGACTCGGAGGCGGGGACTCGGAGGCGGGGACTCGGAGGCGGGGAGTCGGAGGCGGGGAGTCGGAGGCGGGGAGTCGGAGGCGGGGAGTCGGAGGCGGGGAGTCTTAGGCGGGGAGTCTCAGGCGGGGAGTCTCAGGCGGGGTGTCTCAGGCGGGGAGTCTCTGGTGGGGAGTCTCAGGCGGGGAGTCTCAGGCGGGGAGTCTCAGGCGGGGAGTCTCAGGCGGGGAATCTGAGGCGGGGAATCTGAGGCCGGGAATCTGAGGCGGGAAATCAGAGGCGGGGAATCTCAGGCGGGGAATCTCAGGCGGGGAATCTCAGGCGGGGAATCTCAGGCGGGGCATCTCAGGCGGGGCATCTCAGGCGGGGCATCTCAGGCGGGGCATCTCAGGCGGGGAATCTCAGGCGGGGTATCTCAGGCGGGGAATCTCAGGCGGGGAATCTCAGGCGGGGAATCAGAGGCGGGGAATCTCAGGCGGGGAATCTCAGGCGGGGAATCTCAGGCGGGGTATCTCAGGCGGGGAATCTCAGGCGGGGAATCTGAGGCGGGGAATCTCAGGCGGGGAAACTCAGGCGGGGAATCTCAGGCGGGGAATCTCAGGCGGGGAATCTCAGGCGGGGAATCTCAGGCGGGGAATCTCAGGCGGGGAATCTGAGGCGGGGAATCTGAGGCGGGGAATCTGAGGCGGGGAATCTGAGGCGGGGAATCTGAGGCGGGGAATCTGAGGTGGGGAATCAGAGGCGCGGACTCAGAGGTGGGGTATCAGAGGGGGGGAAAATGATGCAGGGAATGTGAGGCAGAGAAAGAGGCGCGGAAAGAGGCAGGGAAAGAGAGCTGGGGAATCAAAGTTGGGGAATCAGAGGCGGGGAAACGGACGGGTAAGCAGAGGCGGGTAAACATAGGCGGATAAACAGAGGCGGGGAAAGAGATGGGCGAAACATAGTGGTTGGAACTTGTGTGTTGAAAATGAGGGACACAGAACAGATGAAACAGAGTTGTTGAAATTGAGGGAGAGAAAGAGAGGTGCGGAAAGAGTGGAGGGGAAAGAGTGGAGGCGACAGAGAGGCATAAAGACAGAGGCGGGGAATCAGAGGCGGGAAATCAGAGGCGGGGAATCAGAGGCGGGGAATCAGAGGCGGGGAATCAGAGGCGGGGAATTGGAGGCGTGGAATCAGAGGCGGGTTATCAAAGGGGTGAAAAGAGATGTGGGAAAGAGAGGCAGAGAAATAGGCACAGAAATAGAGACAGGGAAAGAGAGGCAGGGTATCAGAGGGGGGAATCAGAGGCCGGGATTCGGAGGCGTGGAATCGGAGGCGGGGAATTGGAGGCGGGGAATCGGAGTCGGGGAATCAAAAGCAGAGCAACAGAGGAAGTGAAACACGGGTGGGGAATCGGAGGCGGGGATTCGGAGGCGGGGACTCGGAGGCGGGGACTCGGAGGCGGGGACTCGGAGGCGGGGACTCGGAGGCGGGGACTCGGAGGCGGGGACTCGGAGGCGGGGACTCGGAGGCGGGGACTCGGAGGCGGGGACTCGGAGGCGGGGACTCGGAGGCGGGGAGTCGGAGGCGGGGAGTCGGAGGCGGGGAGTCGGAGGCGGGGAGTCGGAGGCGGGGAGTCGGAGGCGGGGAGTCGGAGGCGGGGTGTCGGAGGCGGGGAGTCGGAGGCGGGGAGTCGGAGGCGGCGAGTCGGAGGCGGCGAGTCGGAGGCGGCGAGTCGGAGGCGGCGAGTCGGAGGCGGCGAGTCGGAGGCGGCGAGTCGGAGGCGGCGAGTCGGAGGCGGGGAGTCGGAGGCGGGGAGTCTCGGGCGGGGAGTCGGAGGCGGGGAGTCGGAGGCGGGGAGTCGGAGGCGGGGAGTCGGAGGCGGGGAGTCGGAGGCGGGGAGTCTCAGGCGGGGAGTCTCAGGCGCGGAGTCTCAGGCGGGGAGTCCCAGGCGGGGAGTCTCAGGCGGGGAGTCTCAGGCGGGGAGTCTCAGGCGGGGAGTCTCAGGCGGGGAGTCTCAGGCGGGGAGTCTCAGGCGGGGAGTCTCAGGCGGGGAGTCTCAGGCGGGGAGTCTCAGGCGGGGAGTCTCAGGCGGGGAGTCTCAGGCGGGGAGTCTCAGGCGGGGAATCTCAGGCGGGGAATCTGAGGCGGGGAATCTGAGGCGGGGAATCTGAGGCGGGGAATCTGAGGCGGGGAATCTGAGGCGGGGAATCTGAGGCGGGGAATCTGAGGCGGGGAATCTGAGGTGGGGCATCTCAGGCGGTGCATCTCAAGCCGGGCATCTCAGGCGGGGAATCTCAGGCGGGGAATCTCAGGCGGGGAATCTCAGGCGAGGTATCTCAGGCGCGGTATCTCAGGCGGGGTATCTCAGGCGGGGTATCTCAGGCGGGGAATCTCAGGCGGGGAATCTCAGGCGGGGAATCTCAGGCGGGGAATCTCAGGCGGGGAATCTCAGGCGAAGAATCTCAGGCGGGGAATCTGAGGCGGGGAATCTCAGGCGGGGAAACTCAGGCGGGGAATCTCAGGCGGGGAATCTGAGGCGGGGAATCTGACGCGTGGAATCTGAGGCGGGGAATCTGAGGCGTGGAATCTGAGGCGGGGAATCTCAGGCGGGGAATCTCAGGCGGGGAATCTCAGGCGGGGAATCTCAGGCGGGGAATCTGAGGCGGGGAATCTCAGGCGGGGAATCTCAGGCGGGGAATCTCAGGCGGGGAATCTCAGGCGGGGAATCTCAGGCGGGGAATCTCAGGCGGGGAATCTCAGGCGGGGAATCTCAGGCGGGGAATCTGAGGCGGGGAATCTGAGGCGGGGAATCTGAGGCGGGGAATCTCAGGCGGGGAATCTCAGGCGGGGAATCTCAGGCGGGGAATCTCAGGCGGGGTATCTCAGGCGGGGTATCTCAGGCGGGGTATCTCAGGCGGGGAATCTCAGGCGGGGAATCTCAGGCGGGGAATCTCAGGCGGGGAATCTCAGGCGGGGAATCTCAGGCGAAGAATCTAAGGCGGGGAATCTCAGGCGGGGAATCTCAGGCGGGAAAACTCAGGCGGGGAATCTCAGGCGGGGAATCTGAGGCGTGGAATCTGAGGCGGGGAATCTGAGGCCTGGAATCTGAGGCGGGGAATCTCAGGCGGGGAATCTCAGGCGGGGAATCTCAGGCGGGGAATCTCAGGCGGGGAATCTCAGGCGGGGAATCTGAGGCGGGGAATCTCAGGCGGGGAATCTCAGGCGGGGAATCTCAGGCGGGGAATCTCAGGCGGGGAATCTGAGGCGGGGAATCTCAGGCGGGGAATCTCAGGCGGGGAATCTCAGGCGGGGAATCTCAGGCGGGGAATCTGAGGCGGGGAATCTGAGGCGGGGAATCTGAGGCGGGGAATCTGAGGCGGGGAATCTGAGGCGGGGAATCTGAGGCGGGGAATCTGAGGCGGGGAATCTGAGGCGGGCAATCTGAGGCGGGGAATCTGAGGCGGGGAATCTGAGGCGGGGAATCTGAGGCGGGGAATCTGAGGCGGGGAATCTGAGGCGGGGAATCTGAGGCGGGGAATCTGAGGCGGGGAATCTGAGGCGGGGAATCTGCGGCGGGGAATCTGAGGCGGGGAATCTGAGGCGGGGAATCTGAGGCGGGGATTCTGAGGCGGGGAATCTGAGGCGGGGAATCTGAGGCGGGGAATCTGAGGTGGGGAATCTGAGGCGGGGAATCTGAGGCGGGGAATCTGAGGCGGGGAATCTGAGGCGGGGAATCTGAGGCGGGGAATTTGAGGCGGGGAATCTGAGGCGGGGAATCTGAGGCGGGGAATCTGAGGCGGGGAATCTGAGGCGGGGAATCTGAGGCGGGAATCTGAGGCGGGGAATCTGAGGCGGGGAATCTGAGCCGGGGAATCTGAGGCGGGGAATCTGAGGCGGGGAATCTGAGGCGGGGAATCTGAGGCGGGGAATCTGAGGCGGGGAATCTGAGGCGGGAATCTGAGGCGGGGAATCTGAGGCGGGGAATCTGAGGCGGGGAATCTGAGGCGGGGAATCTGAGGCGGGGAATCTGAGGCGGGGAATCTGAGGCGGGGAATCTGAGGCGGGGAATCTGAGGCGGGAATCTGAGGCGGGGAATCTGAGGCGGGGAATCTGAGCCGGGGAATCTGAGCCGGGGAAAAGAGATGTGGGGAAAGAGAAGCAGAGAAAGAGGCGCGGACATAGAGGAAGGGAATGAGAGGCGGGGAATCAAAGGTGGGGAATCAGAGGCGGGGAATCAGAGGCGGGGGATCAGAGGCGGGGGATCAGAGGCGGGGAATCAGAGGCGGGGAATCAGAGGCGGGGAATCAGAGGCGGGGAATCAGAGGCGGGGAATCAGAGGCGGGGAATCAGAGGCGGGGAATCTGAGACGGGGAATCTGAGGCGGGGAATCTGAGGCGGGGAATCTGAGGTGGGGAATCTGAGGCGGGGAATCTGAGGCGGGGAATCTGAGGCGGGGAATCTGAGGCTGGGAATCTGAGCCGGGGAATCTGAGCCGGGGAATCAGAGGGGGGAAAAGAGATGTGGGGAAAGAGAGGCAGAGAAAGAGGCGCGGACATAGAGGAAGGGAATGAGAGGCGGGGAATCAAAGGCGGGGAATCAGAGGCGGGGAATCAGAGGCGTGGGATCAGAGGCGTGGGATCAGAGGCGGGGAATCAGAGGCGGGGAATCAGAGGCGGGGAATCAGAGGCGGGGAATCGGAGGCGGGGAATCGGAGGCGGGGAATCGGAGGCGGGGAATCGGAGGCGGGGAATCGGAGGCGGGGAATCGGAGGCGGGGAATCGGAGGCGGGGAATCAGAGGCGGGGAATCTGAGGCGGGGAATCAGAGGCGGGGAATCTGAGGCGGGGAATCAGAGGCGGGGAATCAGAGGCGGGGAATCTGAGGCAGGGAATCAGAGGCGGGGAATCAGAGGCGGGGAATCAGAGGCGGGGAATCAGATGGGCGGAACATAGTGGTTTGAACTTATGTGTTGAAAATGAGGGACACAGAACAGATGAAACACAGTTGTTGAAATTGAGGGAGGGAAAGAGAGGTACGGAAAAAGTGGTGGGGAAAGAGTGGAGGCGAAAGAGAGGCGTAGAGACAGAGGCAGATAATGGGCTACAGTTTATATTGATGGCTTTATGGTTTTCTACAAATTAACAGTATTTGACACGTCTTGTCAGCACCCTACCACACATAACATTTTGTGCACATTTTCAAAAAGGCCTTAAAAACTAAGATACTCCAAAACATCATGGAGTCACAAAAATCACAGATATCCGGTTAGGATATAGAACAAACCAAACTCTATACCAAAACCACACCAGTTGAATTGATGTAACTTAAGGACAAGACTTTCCACAGTCCTACTGAACATTGGCCTTCATATAGAACAATCCATGTCTCCAAGTAAATCTACCAGATCTCTTGAAGTGAGAGAGCCAATACTGATACAGAGAGCCATGGGTGAGCGGGGTTATTCTTAAAAAACTAAGCCCCAGTTTTTATTCTATACAGGTGGAAACTAAAATATGGAAAAGACACATCAACCAGTTAAGAGGGGTGGATGATCCTATCGCTACACCCACTGCTCATGACTCCGAGGAGATCCCAGATGAGATTCCCTGGGCTCATTCCACTGTCAACAGTCCAGAAATATCTTTGAGGAGTGAGGTCGCTTCTCCACCGAGCAGTCCTAAACTACATCCTGTTCAACAATACAGTTCTACGCACCATCCAAATTGGGTTCGTCAAAGTTAGTTCACAGTCCTTGCCACCAAATGAGACACTACCCCAAAAGGCAGAAAGTCCGGAGAAGTCCCGAAGTCTCCCAACAGATTCTACCACTCTGAGATGACCACAGAGGGATGAGTGACTAAATGACTGTGTTCAGTGACTTGGCAGTTTAATATAACATATTTACTTTCTAGTTTAGACATCATCCTTACCATTTAGTCCAGGACACCACCTAGTTATCGTAGTTTAGTAATAGGCTGCCCATATGTTATTTTCACAAAGCAGTTATTTTGTGTGGGGGAGGGGGTGGAGAGTGATGTGTATATACATCTGCGTGCAGATGACATAACCACGCTGGACGTGATGATGTCGTCACTCATGTATTTTGTGCACTGGGGGAACCATTTAGTTCTGTATTATATATAAACCCCTGGATCAGATCCCAGCCTGTGACCCAATCCCGGAGATCTATAGTTCTATATATAAACCCCTGAACCAGATCCCAGCCTGTGACCCAATCCCGGGGATCTGTTATTCGATATATAAACCCCTGGATCAGATCCCAGCCTGTGACCCAATCGCGGAGATCTATAATTCTATATATAAACCCCTGAACCAGATCCCAGCCTGTGACCCAATCCCAGGGATCAGTAATTCGATATATAAACCCCTGAACCAGATCCCAGCCTGTGACCCAATCCCGGAGATCTATAATTCTATATATAAACCCCTGAACCAGATCCCAGCCTGTGACCCAATCCCGGGGATCTGTTATTCGATATATAAACCCCTGAACTAGATCCCAGCCTGTGACCCAATCCGGGAGATCTATAATTCTATATATAAACCCCTGAACCAGATCCCAGCCTGTGACCCAATCCCGGAGATCTATAATTCTATATATAAACCCCTGAATCAGATCCCAGGCTGTGACCCAATCCCGGGGATCTGTTATTCGATATATAAACCCCTGAACCAGATCCCAGCCTGTGACCCAATCCCGGAGATCTATAATTCTATATATAAACCCCTGAACCAGATCCCAGCCTGTGACCCACTCCCGGAGATCTATAATTCTACATATAAACCCCTGAACCAGATCCAAGCCTGTGACCCAATCCCGGAGATCTGTTATTCGATATATAAACCCCTGAATCAGATCCCAGCCTGTGACCCAATCCCGGAGATCTATAATTCTATATAAAATCCCAGCCTGTGACCCAATCCCGGAGATCTATAATTCTATATATAAACCCCTGAACCAGATCCCAGCCTGTGACCCAATCCCGGAGATCTGTTATTCGATATATAAACCCCTGAACCAGATCCCAGCCTGTTACCCAATCCCGGAGATCTATAATTCTATATATAAACCCCTGAACCAGATCCCAGCCTGTGACCCAATCCCGGAGATCTATAATTCTATATATAAACCCCTGAACCAGATCCCAGCCTGTGACCCACTCCCGGAGATCTATAATTCTATATATAAACCCATGAACCAGATCCCAGCCTGTGACCCACTCCCGGAGATCTATAATTCTATATATAAACCCCTGAACCAGATCCCAGCCTGTGACCCACTCCCGGAGATCTATAATTCTATATATAAACCCCTGAACCAGATCACAGCCTGTGACCCACTCCCGGAGATCTATAATTCTATATATAAACCCCTGAACCAGATCACAGCCTGTGACCCACTCCCGGAGATCTATAATTCTATATATAAACCCCTGAACCAGATCCCAGCCTGTGACCCACTCCCGGAGATCTGTTATTCTATATATAAACCCCTGAACCAGATCCCAGCCTGTGACCCACTCCCGGAGATCTGTTATTCTATATATAAACCCCTGAACCAGATCCCAGCCTGTGACCCACTCCTGGAGATCTATAATTCTATATATAAACCCCTGAACCAGATCCCAGCCTGTGACCCACTCCCGGAGATCTATAATTCTATATATAAACCCCTGAACCAGATCCCAGCCTGTGACCCAATCCCGGAGATCTATAATTCTATATATAAACCCCTGAACCAGATCCCAGCCTGTGACCCAATCCCGGACATCTATAATTCTATATATAAACGCCTGAACCAGATCCCAGCCTGTGACCCAATCCCGGAGATCTATAATTCTATATATAAACCCCTGAACCAGATCCCAGCCTGTGACCCAATCACGGAGATCTATAATTCTATTTATAAACCCCTGAACCAGATCCCAGCCTGTGACCCAATCCCGGAGATCTATAATTCTATATATAAACCCCTGAACCAGATCCCAGCCTGTGACCCACTCCCGGAGATCTATAATTCTATATATAAACCCCTGAACCAGATCCCAGCCTGTGACCCACTCCCGGAGATCTATAATTCTATATATAAACCCCTGAACCAGATCCCAGCCTGTGACCCACTCCCGGAGATCTATAATTCTATATATAAACCCCTGAACCAGATCCCAGCCTGTGACCCAATCCCGGAGATCTATAATTCTATATATAAACGTCTGAACCAGATCCCAGCCTGTGACCCAATCCTGGAGATCTATAATTCTATATATAAACCCCTGAACCAGATCCCAGCCTGTGACCCAATCACGGAGATCTATAATTCTATATATAAACCCCTGAACCAGATCCCAGCCTGTGACCCAATCCTGGAGATCTATAATTCTATATATAAACCCCTGAACCAGATCCCAGCCTGTGACCCACTCCCGGAGATCTATATATATAAACCCCTGAACCAGATCCCAGCCTGTGACCCACTCCCGGAGATCTATAATTCTATATATAAACCCCTGAACCAGATCCCAGCCTGTGACCCACTCCCGGAGATCTATAATTCTATATATAAACCCCTGAACCAGATCCCAGCCTGTGACCCAATCCCGGAGATCTATAATTCTATATATAAACCCCTGAACCAGATCCCAGCCTGTGACCCAATCCCGGAGATCTATAATTCTATATATAAACCCCTGGACAGGACCCAGCCTGTGACCCAATCCCGGAGATCTATAATTCTACATATAAACCCCTGGATCAGATCAGAGCCTGTGACCCAATCCCGGAGATCTATAATTCTATATATAAACCCCTGAACCAGATCCCAGCCTGTGACCCAATCCTGGGGATCTATAATTCTATATATAAACCCCTGAACCAGATCCCAGCCTGTGACCCACTCCCGGAGATCTATAATTCTATATATAAACCCCTGAACCAGATCCCAGCCTGTGTCCCAATCCCGGAGATCTATAATTCTATATATAAACCCCTGGATCAGATCCCAGCCTGTGACCCAATCCTGGAGATCTATAATTCTATATATAAACCCCTGAACCAGTTCCCAGCCTGTGACCCAATCCCGGAGATCTATAATTCTATATATAAACCCCTGAACCAGATCCCAGCCTGTGACCCAATCCCGGGGATCTATAATTCTATATATAAACCCCTGGATCAGATCCCAGCCTGTGACCCAATCCCGGAGATCTATAATTCTATATATAAACCCCTGAACCAGATCCCAGCCTGTGACCCACTCCTGGAGATCTATAATTCTATATATAAACCCCTGAACCAGATCCCAGCCTGTGACCCAATCCCAGAGATCTATAATTCTATATATAAACGCCTGAACCAGATCCCAGCCTGTGACCCAATCCTGGAGATCTATAATTCTATATATAAACCCCTGAACCAGATCCCAGCCTGTGACCCAATCCCGGAGATCTATAATTCTATATATAAACCCCTGAACCAGATCCCAGCCTGTGACCCACTCCCGGAGATCTATAATTCTATATATAAACCCCTGAACCAGATTCCAGCCTGTGACCCACTCCCGGAGATCTATAATTCTATATATAAACCCCTGAACCAGATCTCAGCCTGTGACCCACTCCCGGAGATCTATAATTCTATATATAAACCCCTGAACCAGATCCCAGCCTGTGGCCCACTCCCGGAGATCTATAATTCTATATATAAACCCCTGAACCAGATCCCAGCCTGTGACCCACTCCCGGAGATCTATAATTCTATATATAAACCCCTGAACCAGATCCCAGCCTGTGACCCACTCCCGGAGATCTATAATTCTAAAACCCCTGAACCAGATCTCAGCCTGTGACCCACTCCCGGAGATCTATAATTCTATATATAAACCCCTGAACCAGATCCCAGCCTGTGGCCCACTCCCGGAGATCTATAATTCTATATATAAACCCCTGGATCAGATCCCAGCCTGTGACCAACTCCCGGAGATCTATAATTCTATATATAAACCCCTGAACCAGATCCCAGCCTGTGACCCACTCCCGGAGTACTATAATTCTATATATAAACCCCTGAACCAGATCCCAGCCTGTGACCCACTCCCGGAGATCTATAATTCTATATATAAACCCCTGAACCAGATCCCAGCCTGTGACCCACTCCGGGAGATCTATAATTCTATATATAAACCCCTGAACCAGATCCCAGCCTGTGACCCACTCCCGGAGATCTATAATTCTATATATAAACCCCTGAACCAGATCCCAGCCTGTGACCCACTCCCGGAGATCTATAATTCTATATATAAACCCCTGAACCAGATCCCAGCCTGTGACCCACTACCGGAGATCTATAATTCTATATATAAACCCCTGAACCAGATCCCAGCCTGTGACCCAATCCCGGGGATCTATAATTCTATATATAAACCCCTGGATCATATCCCAGCCTGTGACCCAATCCCGGAGATCTATAATTCTATATATAAACCCCTGGATCAGATCCCAGCCTGTGACCCAATCCCGGAGATCTATAATTCTATATATAAACCCCTGAACCAGATCCCAGCCTGTGACTCAATCCCGGAGATCTATAATTCTATATATAAACCCCTGAACCAGATCCCAGCCTGTGACCCACTCCCGGAGATCTATAATTCTATATATAAACCCCTGAACCAGATCCCAGCCTGTGACCCAATCCCGGAGATCTATAATTCTATATATAAACCCCTGAACCAGATCCCAGCCTGTGACCCAATCCCGGGGATCTATAATTCTATATATAAAGCCCTGGATCAGATCCCAGCCTGTGACCCACTCCCGGAGATCTATAATTCTATATATAAACCCCTGAACCAGATCCCAGCCTGTGACCCAATCCCGGAGATCTATAATTCTATATATAAACCCCTGAACCAGATCTCAGCCTGTGACCCACTCCCGGAGATCTATAATTCTATATATAAACCCCTGAACCAGATCCCAGCCTGTGGCCCACTCCCGGAGATCTATAATTCTATATATAAACCCCTGAACCAGATCCCAGCCTGTGACACAATCCCGGGGATCTATAATTCTATATATAAACCCCTGGATCAGATCCCAGCCTGTGACCCAATCCCGGAGATCTATAATTCTATATATAAACCCCTGGATCAGATCCCAGCCTGTGACCCAATCCCGGAGATCTATAATTCTATATATAAACCCCTGAACCAGATCCCAGCCTGTGACTCAATCCCGGAGATCTATAATTCTATATATAAACCCCTGAACCAGATCCCAGCCTGTGACCCACTCCCGGAGATCTATAATTCTATATATAAACCCCTGAACCAGATCCCAGCCTGTGACCCAATCCCGGAGATCTATAATTCTATATATAAACCCCTGAACCAGATCCCAGCCTGTGACCCAATCCCGGGGATCTATAATTCTAAATATAAAGCCCTGGATCAGATCCCAGCCTGTGACCCAATCCCGGAGATCTATAATTCTATATATAAACCCCTGAACCAGATCCCAGCCTGTGACCCACTCCCGGAGATCTATAATTCTATATATAAACCCCTGAACCAGAATCCAGCCTGTGACCCACTCCCGGAGATCTATAATTCTATATATAAACCCCTGAACCAGATCCCAGCCTGTGACCCAATCCCGGAGATCTATAATTCTATATATAAACCCCTGAACCAGATCCCAGCCTGTGACCCACTCCCGGAGATCTATAATTCTATATATAAACCCCTGAACCAGATCCCAGCCTGTGACACAATCCCGGAGATCTATAATTCTATATATAAACGCCTGAACCAGATCCCAGCCTGTGACCCAATCCTGGAGATCTATAATTCTATATATAAACCCCTGAACCAGATCCCAGCCTGTGACCCAATCCCGGAGATCTATAATTCTATATATAAACCCCTGAAACAGATCCCAGCCTGTGACCCACTCCCGGAGATCTATAATTCTATATATAAACCCCTGAACCAGATTCCAGCCTGTGACCCACTCCTGGAGATCTATAATTCTATATATAAACCCCTGAACCAGATCTCAGCCTGTGACCCACTCCCGGAGATCTATAATTCTATATATAAACCCCTGAACCAGATCCCAGCCTGTGGCCCACTCCCGGAGATCTATAATTCTATATATAAACCCCTGAACCAGATCCCAGCCTGTGACCCACTCCCGGAGATCTATAATTCTATATATAAACCCCTGAACCAGATCCCAGCCTGTGACCCACTCCCGGAGATCTATAATTCTATATATAAACCCCTGAACCAGATCCCAGCCTGTGACCCACTCCCGGAGATCTATAATTCTATATATAAACCCCTGAACCAGATCCCAGTCTGTGACCCAATCCCGGGGATCTATAATTCTATATATAAACCCCTGAACCAGATCCCAGCCTGTGACCCAATCCCGGAGATCTATAATTCTATATATAAACCCCTGAACCAGATCCCAGCCTGTGACCCAATCCCGGAGATCTATAATTCTATATATAAACCCCTGAACCAGATCCCAGCCTGTGACCCAATCCCAGAGATCTATAATTCTATATATAAACCCCTGAACCAGATCCCAGCCTGTGACCCAATCCCGGGGATCTATAATTCTCTATATAAACCCCTGGATCAGATCCCAGCCTGTGACCCAATCCCGGAGATCTATAATTCGATATATAAACCCCTGGATCAGATCCCAGCCTGTGACCCAATCCCGGAGATCTATAATTCTATATATAAACCCCTGAACCAGATCCCAGCCTGTGACCCAATCCCGGAGATCTATAATTCTATATATAAACCCCTGAACCAGATCCCAGCCTGTGACCCAATCCTGGGGATCTATAATTCTATATATAAACCCCTGGATCAGATCCCAGCCTGTGGCCCAATCCCGGGGATCTATAATTCTATATATAAACCCCTGAACCAGATCCCAGCCTGTGACCCAATCCCGGGGATCTATAATTCTATATATAAACCCCTGGATCAGATCCCAGCCTGTGACCCAATCCCGGAGATCTATAAATCTATATATAAACCCCTGGATCAGATCCCAGCCTGTGACCCAATCCCGGAGATCTATAATTCTATATATAAACCCCTGAACCAGATCCCAGCCTGTGACTCAATCCTGGAGATCTATAATTCTATATATAAACCCCTGAACCAGATCCCAGCCTGTGACCCAATCCCGGGGATCTATAATTCTATATATAAAACCCTGGATCAGATCCCAGCCTGTGACCCAATCCCGGAGATCTATAATTCTATATATAAACCCCTGGATCAGATCCCAGCCTGTGACCCAATCCCGGAGATCTATAATTCTATATATAAACCCCTGAACCAGATCCCAGCCTGTGACCCACTCTCGGAGTTCTATAATTCTATATATAAACCCCTGAACCAGATCCCAGCCTGTGACCCAATCCCGGAGATCTATAATTCTATATATAAACCCCTGAACCAGATCCCAGCCTGTGACCCATTCCCGGAGATCTATAATTCTATATATAAACCCCTGAACCAGATTCCAGCCTGTGACCCACTCCTGGAGATCTATAATTCTATATATAAACCCCTGAACCAGATCTCAGCCTGTGACCCACTCCCGGAGATCTATAATACTATATATAAACCCCTGAACCAGATCCCAGCCTGTGGCCCACTCCCAGAGATCTATAATTCTATATATAAACCCCTGAACCAGATCCCAGCCTGTGACCCACTCCCGGAGATCTATAATTCTATATATAAACCCCTGAACCAGATCCCAGCCTGTGACCCACTCCCGGAGATCTATAATTCTATATATAAAGCCCTGAACCAGATCCCAGCCTGTGACCCACTCCGGGAGATCTATAATTCTATATATAAACCCCTGAACCAGATCCCAGCCTGTGACCTACTCCCGGAGATCTATAATTCTATATATAAACCCCTGAACCAGATCCCAGCCTGTGACCCACTCCCGGAGATCTATAATTCTATATATAAACCCCTGAACCAGATCCCAGCCTGTGACCCACTACCGGAGATCTATAATTCTATATATAAACCCCTGAACCAGATCCCAGCCTGTGACCCAATCCCGGGGATCTATAATTCTATATATAAACCCCTGAACCAGATCCAAGCCTGTGACCCAATCCCGGAGATCTATAATTCTATATATAAACCCCTGAACCAGATACCAGCCTGTGACCCACTCCCGGAGATCTATAATTCTATATATAAACCCCTGAACCAGATCCCAGCCTGTGACCCACTACCGGAGATCTATAATTCTATATATAAACCCCTGAACCAGATCCCAGCCTGTGACCCAATCCCGGGGATCTATAATTCTATATATAAACCCCTGAACCAGATCCAAGCCTGTGACCCAATCCCGGAGATCTATAATTCTATATATAAACCCCTGAACCAGATACCAGCCTGTGACCCAATCCCGGAGATCTATAATTCTATATATAAACCCCTGAACCAGATCCCAGCCTGTGACCCAATCCCGGAGATCTATAATTCTATATATAAACCCCTGGATCAGATCCCAGCCTGTGACCCAATCCCGGAGATCTATAATTCTATATATAAACCCCTGAACCAGATCCCAGCCTGTGACCCACTCTCGGAGTTCTATAATTCTATATATAAACCCCTGAACCAGATCCCAGCCTGTGACCCAATCCCGGGGATCTATAATTCTATATATAAACCCCTGGATCAGATCCCAGCCTGTGACCCAATCCCGGAGATCTATAATTCTATATATATACCCCTGGATCAGATCCCAGCCTGTGACCCAATCCCGGAGATCTATAATTCTATATATAAACCCCTGAACCAGATCCCAGCCTGTGACCCAATCCCGGAGATCTATAATTCTATATATAAACCCCTGAACCAGATCCCAGCCTGTGACCCAATCCCGGGGATCTATAATTCTATATATAAACCCCTGGATCAGATCCCAGCCTGTGTCCCAATCCCGGAGATCTATAATTCTATATATAAACCCCTGAAGCAGATCCCAGCCTGTGACCCACTCCCGGAGATCTATTACCAATCTTCATTACTCCTCATATCCATATCTCCCCTGAACGTTCTGCCTATTTCTCACTGGCTCATTATATCAGCCTTATGGTCCCGGCTACGGTCCCCCTGGGGGCCAGGACTGAAATCATCAAATATTTTTATTGTTTTTAATGTAGTCGGTAGAAGGGAAGACCATAAGACCATGAGACATAGGACCAGACACAAGCCATTCAGCCCATCAAGTCTCCCCGTCATTTAATCATGAGCTGATCCATTTCTCCAATCAGCCCCACTGCCCAGCCTTCTCCCCATAACCATAGATACCCTGGTTGATCAAGGATCTACAAAGGAAACCAACTAAACTTGACTGTTTCACAGGGAAAGGGGCTCATAAATTTTGAGCAGAGACCTAAGGGGGACCTTAGCCAAAATGAGAATGGCTGGTCTATGCCAACCTCTTGGGAAGATTAATGGCTCTTGAATTGGTGAGATTCTTTAACAGGGGCTGCTCAGGGAATGGCCCCTGCTGAAACTTGCTGCCTCTCTCCCTTTCCTCCCCCTCAGAATATTTGCTCCTTTCTTAGATGAACTGGGTACATGGATTATGGAACGGCAGTTGGCATTTAACATAAAGAGGTGAGGGGCGTTGCATTTTGAAGGTTAAATAAAACTGTGTAAAGTGGGGCTCTGGGGAGTGTTGTAGAACTGAGAGACCCAGAGGTAGAGGTACACGGATCCCCCAGAAGTGGTGACACGGGTACACAGGGTGGAGAAGAAGGTGTTTGGCATGCTGGCCTTCATTAGTCAAGGCAATGAGTACAGGAGCAGAGAAGTCAGGTTACAACAGCACAGGTCGTTGATGAGGACTGTGGTCTCCCAGTTACAGGAAGGATAACATTAAGTTGGAAAGGGGGCATGAGAAGGTTACCAACTGCAGGGCTTGAGAAACTGGATGGAGGGTAACCTCTCTCCCAGGAGTGGAGGAGGCTGAGGGAGCACCTTGTAAAGTCATGAGGGGCATCAATGAGGTAAATGGCCAGTCTTTCTCCCATCCCAGAGAGTTCGAGTCCAAAACCAGGGAGCACAAGCTCAAGGTGAGAGGGGAAGAATTAAAGGGGACCCGAGGGGAATCATCTTCCCAAGGAAGGTGGTGGGCGAGTGGAATGAGCTGCCAGAGAACGTGGTGGAGCCAGGTTTGACTGCCATGTTCGAAGGTATCTAAGCAGTCCGTGGATCGGAGTGTTGAGAGGAATTGGGTCTGTCAAATGGGACCAGCTCAGGTTGGCAACTGGCTCAGCAAGGGCCAAAGGGCCTGCTTCCATGCAGAAATCACAGGGAGGACATTTGGCCCATCAAGTGCATGCTGAATCCCAGAGGAGCAATACCACCAAACAATGAGCAACTCGGGCAGTGTCCACAGGGAGAAACGCTTGGACATTTCAGGTCAGGACCCTTTTCAGGACAAGCCCACATGCCCCATCAACCCTCTCCATTTCCTGGATCCCGTAACTTATTCAAATACTCATGCCCATCAGCTCGTGCTGCACTAAGCAGTAACTGTCCTTTAGATATTCCAGAATATTTTTTTGATGCAAGTGTGCAGACAGTGCCAGGGGTCAGATGAGAGTCCATGGAATTGCAGGAAAGATACCAGCATGTCCAGAGCATTGGCTGATCAGCAGGAAAGAGAGAATGGGCATAGAGGGACCCTGTCCCATCCGGTTACCAGCAGGTCGGTGTGGGGGCCACTTCTTTCTATGTTGTAAGTTAATGATTTGGATTGTGGAATAAGTGTGTTTGTGGCGAAGTGAACAGATGGTACAAAGGTAGACAGAGGGGCAGGTAGTGAGGAGGAAATAGAAAGGCTGCAGAGAGGCTCAGAGAATGGGACAACAGGCAGAGAAATGGCAGAGGAAATACAACGTTGGAAAGTGTCCAGTCATGCATTTTGGTCGAAGGAATAAAAGGGCCAACAATTTTTTGGATGGGGAGAAAATTCAAAATTCGGAGGTGCAAAGGGACTTGGGATCCCCTGCAGGATCCTCTAAAGCACACATGTCAAACTCTGGCCCATGGGCCAAATTTGGCCCGCGATATAATTATATTTGGCCCGCAAGATCATATTAAATATATATTAGAGTTGGCCCGCTGGCCGCCGCACCAGTATAGCGCATGCACACTGAAGGTGAAAATGAAGACGCCGGAGGTGTGGAGGGATCTCAGAGTCCCGAATCCCGGGGATCGGAGCACCGCACTCAGCCCGCCGGCTCCCGGACACACAGACGCGGCTGGAGTTGGGGAGCATCCTCGCTGGGTCTGCGCTTCAGCGGCGACGCCGGACCGAATGTCTCGTTGGTGATGCCTTCCCCCTCGCTCCGTGCGCGGCGGTCCCTGCCTGCCGTTCCTTTTGTTGGAGACGAACCCGGCGCCGTGAGATCGCAGTTTAATCCCTCTCCAACCATGGGAGGGGGGTGGAAGCAACGCGCTCTTCTCAGCCTATTCCTCCACTGCCCCGGACGCCGGCATTTCAACGGGGGGTTCGGGTGCCTTCGTCAGGCGACCGACCTGTTGGTCCAAGACAAGGGGAGAGCGTACAAACTCCACACAGACAGCACCTGAACTCGGGTGAACATGGAGCTGCGACCCCACATTCCACATCAGGACTGTGTGTAAGATTGAGAGCAGTGAGACGGAAGCTTATTTTGTTCCTGTGATTTAAGCCTTTCTTGGGGTGGGGGGGGGGTCCTTCTCTGACCACTTGCCTAACAATTAACCTAATCAGATGTGGAGTTACCACAATACAACAGTTCTCAACCTTTTTCTTTCCACTCGCATCCCTGTGCCATTGGTGCTCTGTGATTAGTAAGGGATTGCTTAAGGTGGTCTGTGGGTGGGAAGAAAAAGTTTGAAGACCACTGCTTTAATCATCCCTCATTGACTCGTCTTGTGCATGGTTTCAGAACGCTAAAGGAAAAGGGTCAATGACAATTTTTCTCAAGCAAAATATTTCAGTAACAATTGGGTCGAGAGCAGTGATTCTCAACCTTCCCTTCCCACTCACATCCCACCTTAAGCAATCCCTTACAAATTACAGAGTTCCGATGGCATAGGACACACATGTCAAACTCTGGCCCGCGGGCCAAATTTGGCCCGCGATATAATTATATTTGGCCCGCAAGGTCATTTAAAAAATGTATTAGAGGTGGCCCGCTGGCCGCCGTGCCAGTATAGCACATGCACAGTAATACAACAAATCCTAGAATGCATTGGCGTCAGCCTGCTAATCGCCCCCACCTCCTCTGTTTACGTTGCAGGGTCTCACCGTGGACTCTGGTTTTGGAGCCTGGCCGGTGTCAGGGGAAGCCAAGGCCGCTTCCCAGCGCCCGGAACCGGAGGCCTCAGGCCTGACCTCGCCAGGACTGTTGCCCACTCCCCCTCCCTGCCGCAGGCCGACCCGCGACTCACGGTGACGGGGCCGATGATCCGCCGAGATGCCACCCTGCAGCGAGAGCCGATGCCCCCGCACTGTCGTTGTCCAACCCGATCGCCCGCAAACCCCGCCCTCCCGCACACAGGCCTGAGTAAGGATTATGAACTTTAATCTCAGGATAAAACGATCTTCCAATAGTTTCATGTCACAGTGATAAATATATTCCTGGTTAAAAATGGTCCTGCACCTGGATACAAGCTCATTAGGCATAAAACTTGAAAAGTGTGTAAATCAAAGGATATCTGTACCAATGGAAAAAGGGCATGGCAAATAACCCTGCTAGAGTTCATGCCCACAATCAGTCACCCATTGGATTGTTTCAGGAATCATGTTATTCTCCCACATTCTCAATAGCCCTCAGATTTTACTATTCGACAGCACACTAGCAACATTTGACAAATCCTCTATAGAGAAATATTATTTATTGAATATTTTATTTCTCATTTGTTAATGCTTCTGGAAAGAGTTTATCCAAAACTATTATTAAACATTTATTTTAATAAGAAAAAGTTTAACATTACATATGTTGAAAGAAGAGAAAACATGCAGATGTTGTTGAAAATTTTCAATAAATATTTAGTTCGGCCTTCGATTTAGTCCAAGTTTTTAATTTTGGCCCTCCGTGATTTTGAGTTTGACACCCCTGCTCTAAAGGTTGGGTCGATGGTGAAGAAGGCGAAGGCAATATTGGCATCATATCTCGAAGGATAGGGTACACGAGCAGGGATGTGATGTTGGTGAGGCCTCATCTGGAGGACGGGCTACAGTTTTGGGCTCCTTATTTAAGGAAGGAAGGATGTGGTGGCATTGGAGAGGGTTCAGAGAAGATTCACGAGAATGATTCCTTGAATGAAGGGATTAACACATGAGGAACATTTGATGGCTCTTGGCCTGTACTCTTTGGAGTTCAGAAGAAGAAGGGAGATCTTATAGAAGTATTCTAAATGCTGAAAGACCTGGACAGACTAGATGTGGCAAAGTTGTTTCCCATGGTAGGAGAGTATAGAACAAGAGGGCACAACTTCAGGAATGAAGGGCACCCATTTAAGACAGAGATGCGAAGAGAGGTGAACCCCTGGAATTTGCTACCACGGGTGGCTGTGGAGGCCAGGTGTAATTAAGGCAGAGATTGATAGATATCTGAATAGTCAGGGAGAGAAGGCCTGGGAGTGGATCAGCTCCTGATGGAAAGGCACTCAATGGGCCAAATGGCCTACTTCAGCTCCTATAACCTATGGTCCAGGGAGCTGTGAGGCAGGAGCTCATACCACAGTGTAAAGTGTAATGGCACCCTTGTGCCTACACCTTGGTGGCAGGTTTCGTTTGAGTAAGCTCCAATTTTGTCAGATGAAAATGCCCAGAAATATTCAGGGTGCCTCAAGTCCCTGCTCAAGACAGTCCCTGTGGCTCACAGTGTGTGGTGGGGAGCTTTGGGTGAGATTCTCCCGCATTCCTGGTCTGTTTCTGGACAGCCTCCTGCAGCCTGCAATTACAGGTAATCTGCTGCCAAGGACACACAACACAAGCTACAATTAGCTCGCTGTCGGCAAGATCTCCAGGGGCAGGCAGCCGGGTGAGGGAGGGAGGGAGGGAGGCTGCATCACACCCACCATCCAACCTATGTTGCTGTCAGTACAGGGCAAGGGGCCAAGACCCAGACCCCAGCCCCTCCTATATACAGGGAAAGGTCCCATTGGCCCGGTGACTATAATACATCATCTGCAGACTTTTGTGCTTCATTTGTACCCCTGGATCTCTCTGTTTTACAATACTTTCCAGGGCATTACCACTCATTGACCAAATGCTACCCTGATTTAACTTCCCAAGCACCACACCTCCATTTTGCCAAGTTAAATTCCATCTGCTGCTCCTTGCCCCACTTTCACAGTACATTGAGATTCTGCTGTAATAACATCATGGGAGCAGAAATACCCCATTCAGCCCATCAAGTCTGCCCCACCATTTAATCATGAGCTGATCCATTATCCCCCATTCAGCCCCACTGCCCGGCCTTCTCCCCATAACCATTGATGCTCTGGCTAATCAAGAACCTATCAATCTCTGCCTTAAATACACCCAATGACTTAACGTCCACATCAACAAATTCCACAGATTCATCACCCTCTGGCTAAAGAAATTCCTCTGCATCTCTCTTCTAAGTGGACGCCCTTCAATCCCAGAATCATCCTTGTGAACCTCTTCAGAACCCTCTCCAACGTCAGCACCTCCTTTCTTAAATGAGGAGCCCAAAACTGCCCACAATCCTCCACGTGAAGTCTCAACAGGACCTGAAAAAGCCTCAACATCACATCCTGCTCTTAGATTCTATTCCCCTTGAACTGACGCCAGCATCGCATTTGCCGCCTTCCCCACCAACTCAACTTGTAAGTTTCCCTTCAGCCTGTCCTGCACGAAATCTCCCAGGTCCCTTTGCATCTGGGGATTTTTTCAGTTTTCTCCCCATTTAGAAAAAGGTTTTCCCGTTTATTTCTTCCACCAAAGTGTGTGACTGTGCACTTCCCGACATTACACTTCATTTCCCGCTTCTCTGCCTTGTCTCCGAATCTGGCCAAGTCCTTCTGCAGCCTCCATTTCCCCAACACGACCTCCTCCTCCACCGACCTTCATATCATCCGCAAACTTGGCCACAAATCCATTCATTCCAGAATCCAAATCAGTGATATATAACATAAAAGAAGTGGCTCCAACCCCGACCCCTGTGGAGATCACTGGAAACTGGCTGCCAACCAGAAATATGATCCCTGTATTCCAACTCTCTGCTTCCTGCCAATCGGCCAATGCTTTACACACACTAATATGTTTCCTGTTATACCCTGGGCTCTTGTAAAACAATCCCAGCTGACGTTCTCCACTGTCCACTACACTAGCAATACTGGTGTCATTTGTAAAATGATCAAAATCAGAATTCATTGTCATGAACAGATCACAAAAGTCATTTTGCGACATCTCAGTGTGACTTTACTGAACTCGTCATCTAAGTTGTTCATATAGATGACGAGCAAGAGAACATTTGAGGTTACACAAGGCAAAACTAATTTTATCTGTAAAATTAATGAGAAAAAGTTTCTTTATTATAATAAAGGATCTGAAAGGTTAACAATCATAAAATGGATGAACACTAAACATCTGCTTATCCACCAATCACAAATATTCATAAGCCATAATATGTCTGAATTACTGCATTCTTTAGCTTTTAGTTTTACACAAACACCATGGAAACAGGCCCTTTCTGCCCATGAGTTTGTGCCCCCAATTTTCCCCCAGTTAACCTACTTACTTCACAAGTTTAAAAAGATGGGAGGAAACCAGAGCACCCCACCCCACCCCGGGGAAAACCCATGCAGACACGGGAAGAACGTACAAACTCCTTACAGACAGCATGGGATTCGAACCCCGGTCCCGAACACTGGAGCTGTAACAGCTTTGGGCTCACCACTACACCAGTTGTGCTTCCCTTTTTTGGAAAGAATACTATTTGGATCTTTGTCAAAAATTAACTTTGTCAGCACGATGAAAACCTTATCGTCTTTTATGTTAATATCACAACATTTTTAAAAAAGATCAACTTCTGTATTTCATGGACACAATTTGTGGGACAGAACTAAAGATTTCTTATGTCATGCACCTAGCACACAATAAAGTTACTTATTGTCTAGTCAATCAACCTATAATATCCTGTCTTCCCCCCCCCCCCACCCTCTTAAAAGGAAGAGTGATATTTGCAATTTTCTAGTCCTTTAGAACCATTCCCCACACTTCACAATCTTTTCAGCTCCATATTTCAGAACCCTGGAGGGTAGTCCATCTGGTCCAGGAGACTTATCCACCTTCACCTTGGTTACAACCACTCTCAAGGACTCTCCAATTTCTGGGGCGTCCCTGATGTCTTCCACAGTGAAGACTGATGCAACATACCAATTCAGTCCATCCACCATCTCCTTGTTCCTCACTGCATCAGAGTCATTTTCCAGTGGTCTGTTCTCCATTCTTGCCTCTCATTTACTTTTTATAAATCTGAAAAAAACCTTTATATTACTGGATAATGCACCTTCATATTTCAATTTGCATGTCATCAACTTTGATCCCGAGCTCCTCAAACAGCCAACCACTGCTGCAGATGTGGTCACTGGAACCAGAATGGGGTTGTCTGGGTCCCACGTTGTAGCTGCAGCACATTACATGGTCCTGCATTCCCACTTATATTTAACTAGATATAACTTGGTGTTTACTTTAATTACTATGTTGTCAACAACCTTGTTGAAGTATCAACTCCAAACCCACTAAGTAATTAGTGGTTGAAAGAGGAAAGGTGAAGGGTCTGATCTGGTTCCCACCAAGACCCTCTCTCTCTACGCCTCGCCTCAAATGGAACATCCACTAGACCCGGCTCTCCTTTGATACTCTCCCCTTAAACCAGTGGTTCACAACTTTTTCTATGGTACGTCAGTGGAAAAATGTTGAGAACCACTGCCCTAAACTATTCAGTAATCACCTCAACTTCTGGATTATTTTTCAATATTTCTTTTGGAATGATCCAGGCCAGCTTCTCCACCTCCTCCTGTCTCCCAGCAGTCAACAGGATCATCTAGTTTCCAGTCATCGGCCTCATCCACAACAACTATGAGCCGCACTACAGAGAAGAGGTGGAAAATCCCATGAAATGGTGCAAGAGGAACAACCTGAACCTCAACATGGACAAGACAAAGCAGATGATCATGGACTTCAGAAGGACCAGGAACAACCACCCTCCACTATACATCAACAACTCTGTAGTGGAGAGAGAACCAAGTTCCTTGGAGTTCACTTTCACTAGCATCTATCGTAGACACATCTTCTCACTTGTCAGGAAGGCGCAACAACGACGACTGCGCTTCCTAAAAGGACTGAGGTGGGCAAGGCAACCTTCTACAGGAGCTCGACTGAGAGCGACCTGGCCGGCTGCATCACAGTGTGATATAGTTGCTGCAGAGAAATGGATCGGTAGTCAATCCACAGGATCACAATAGTGACAGAGAGGATCACTGGAATCTCCGTTCCCGTGTCCCCCCCCCCCCCATCGATGTGATCGACTGGGATCCTTGTCTGAAGAGGGCGTGCAAAATTGACATAGATAGTAGACAGCCAGCACCTGTTTCCCAGGGCAAGAGTAGTAAACACCAGAGGAGATCTGTACAAAGTGAAGGGAGGAAAGTTTCAGGGAGACATCAGGAGTAAGTTTTTTTTTAAACACAGAGAGTTGTGGGCACCTGTAATACCTTGCCAGGGAGTGGTGGTGGAGGCTGAAATATTTGGGGCACTTAAGAGACTTAGACAGGCACATGGATGGAAGAAAAATAGAGGGGTATGAAGTAGGGAGGGTTAGTTTTTTTTTTGGTTTGTTTATATGGGTCAGCATTACATTTTAGGCACTTTGTTCTAAAATCATTGAGGACCCCTTCCACTCCGCACACAGCATCTTCCAGCTGCTCTTGTCGGGGAAGAGATGCAGGAGGATCAGAGCCAGCCCCACCAGGCTGAGGACCAGCTTCTTTCCATGTGCAGTGAGAATGCTGAATGACTGATGAACGACTCAGACAAATCCTCCGTGACTCGACTATTTATTTAACCATAATATTAATTTATTTTAATATTTGTTTATAAGTACTCTGCACGCATTTGTATGAATGTGGGTTATTTCTATGTATGTGTTTGCGGTGTGTTGCACTGAGGAGGGGAGAACATAGAACACCGCAGCACATTACAGGCTCTTCAACCCTCGATGTTGTGCAGACCCCCATATATACCTTAAAAAAGTACTAAACCCTCCCTACCCTACAACCCTCTTCCATCCACATGCCTGTCTCTTAAATGCCCCTAACGTTCCAGCCTCCACCACCATCCTCGGCAAGGCATTCCAAGCACCCACAACTCTCGATGTCAAAAAAATACATCTCCCCTCCCCTTAAACAGATGTCCTTTGGCGTTTGTTACTGTTGTCCTGGGAACAAGGTGCTGACCGTCCACATTATCTATACCCCTCACTTGTACATTTCTTTGTGACTTAGAAAAGCATTTGGCCCTTCACTTTGTATACTGTCCACCTTATCTACGCCTCTAAGAATCTTGTCGACCTATTAAGTCACCTCCGTAGACCTTTATTAAATTCCCTCTCATCCTTCTTCGCTCCAAAGAGACAGGATCTGGCTGCTTCATCTGGTTGTACTTGGATCACAAATGAACTTAAACTTGATTAATGCTCTCATTTTGTCCAGTCCTGGTATTCTCCCTCCATGGATACTGCCTGATCTGCTTGCGGTGAGATGTAATGACACCACTAGGCCACCAGGGGTCATCCCGGTGACCTTGTCTATAAAGCCATCCAGAGCTACAGTCTAGCCTTCCAGGTTGGTCTTGCAGAGAGACAAGACCCTCGTAGTGTCCATATTAGTTTATTAAAGCTGTCTTATCCTCGCACTGCTGGTGGGGTTATTGTCAGGACACTGCTGCCCCTTTGCTCTCCATCCTGGGTTTTCAGCAGCTGCAGAAGTTTGTCTTGTTTTTCGGAAGGCAATAATAAAGAGAGTGGGGAAGCCTTTGGGCTCCTGTGGTGTGACACACTGTGTGACTTATTGAAGGGTGGGTGCTCCTTGATTTGCTTTTAGCTCGTTGTTTGTGCTGGAGAAACTGTGGTTGCTCTAGGGCAGAGTTCCAGCTCACAGGGAGAAGGGAAGGAGATAGACATGTCAGCCCTCCGATTTATAGAACACATTACCATTTGTCCTCAGGCCTCAGCCAAGGTTGCTCTGAAGTTCACTTCGTGCTTTCATGTAGCCAAATGCAGAATGCACAAAGTTGGGAATCAAGTTAAGAGCAGCCTGGTGGGAGGCCATTCTGCCCCTCTGATTCAGTGCCAGCCCCAGCACATGGTCCACACTTGATTCAGCCCCCATCTCTCTTCAGATGGTGGGTTCCCAATCACACTTCTCACTCTGCAGGGATACTCTCCCCCTGCCATTCTCTCCCCTCGTCGTTCTCTCTCCACAGTGCCCTCCTCATCTCTGATCAACCTTCCCCCCCCACCCCACCCATGGGAACACAAGTCCTGAGACACTCCATCAAAGCCGCCCTTTGTTTTGGAAGGTATTTGGAAGGTGACGGATAAAGCCCCAACTTCTGCCAGTGATGTTTTGAATTCTTTATTGTCACCTGTACCAAGTTACAATTACCTTGTAACTGCCAGTCACTATTGAAATGTCAGCGATTTGGGTTCAATCTGCCACCGTCTATGAAAAGTTTGCTCGTTCTCCACGTAACCTGCATGAGTTTTCCCCAGGTGCCGATTTCATAGAAAATTACAGCACAGAAACAGGCCCTTCGGCCCTTCTATTCTGTGCCAAATTATTATTCTGCCTAGTCCCACTGACCTGCACCCAGTCCATATTCCTCCATACCTCTCCCATCCATGTACCTGTCCAAATTCTTCTTCATGTTAAAATTAACCCCCCATTCAGCACATCAGCTGGCAACTCGTTCCACACCCCCACCACTCTCTGCGTAAAGAAATCCCCCCTCATGTTCCCCTAAAACTTTCACTCTTAACCCATGTCCTCTGGTTTGTATCTCACCTGCCCTATATAACCATATAACCACTTACAGCACAGAACAGGCCAGTTCGGCCCTACTAGTCCATGCCGTAGCAAATCCCCACCCTCCTAGTCCCACTGACCAGCACCCGGTCCATACCCCTCTAGTCCTCTCCTACCCATGTAACGATCCAGTCTTTCCTTAAATGTAACCAATGATCCCGCCTCGACCACGTCTGCCGGAAGCTCATTCCACATCCCCACCACCCTCTGCGTCAAGAAATTTCCCCTCATGTTCCCCTTATAATTTCCCCCCTTCAATCTTAAACCATGTCCTCTAGTTTGAATCTCCCCCTTTCTTAATTGAAAAAGCCTATCCACGTTTACTCTGTCTGTCCCTTTTAAAATCTTAAACACCTCTATCAAGTCCCCTCTCAATCTTCTACGCTCCAGAGAAAAAAGCCCCAGTCTGCACAACCTTTCCCTATAACTCAGACCCTGAAATCCTGTCAACATTCTCGTGAACCTTCTCTGCACTCGCTCTATTTTGTTTATATCTTTCCTATAATTTGGTGACCAAAACTGTACACAGTACTCCAAATTTGGCCTCACCAATGCCTTGTACAATTTCATCATAACCTCCCTACTCTTGAATTCAATACTCCGATTGATGAAGGCCAACATTCCAAATGCCTTCTTCACCACACCATCTACCTGAGTATCAGCCTTGAGGGTACTATTTACCATCACTCCTAAATCCCTTTGTTGCTCTGCACTCCTCAATTGTCTACCATTCAATGTATATGACCTATTTAAATTTGCCTTTCCAAAATGTAGCACCTCACATTTATCTGTATTAAATTCCATCAGCCATTTCTCAGCCCACACCTCCAGCCTTCCTAAATCACCTTTTAATCTACAGTAATCTACCTCACTGTCCACAACACCACCAATCTTTGTGTCATCCGCAAACTTGCTTATCCAATTCTCCACCCCTACATCCAGATCGTTAATATATATAACAAATAATAGTGGACCCAGGACCGAACCCTGAGGAACTCCACTAGTCACTGGCCTCCAATTGGACAAACAATTTTCTACCACTACTCTCTGACACCTTCCATCCAACCACTGCTAAATCCATTTCACTACCTCCTCATTTATACCTAATGCCTCCACCTTTTTTCCTAACCTCTTGTGGGGAACTTTGTCAAAAGCTTTACTAAAGTCCAAATAGACAACATCCACAGCTTTCCCTTCATCAACCTTTTTTGTAACCCCCTCGAAGAACTCAATCAGGTTTGTCAAGCATGATCTACCCCTGACAAAACCATGCTGATTACTCCCTATCAATCCTTGTACCTCCAAAAATTTGTAAATAGCATCCCTCAGAACACTTTCCATCAACTTGCCAACCACAGACGTCAGACTTACAGGCCTATAATTCCCAGGTTTGCATTTGGACCCTTTCTTAAACAGAGGAACCACATGCGCCACCCTCCAATCCTTTGGTACTACCCCCGTGGCCAGTGACATCCTAAATATCTCTGTTAATGGCCCCACTAACTGTCCACTAGCCTCCCTGAGTGTCCTAGGGAATATTTTGTCCGGTCCGGGAGATTTATCCACCGTCATCTTTTTTAACACAGCCATCACTACCTCCTCGGTTATCCTTATATGCTTCATGACCTCCCCACTATTTTTCTTTACTTCAACTGGTTTAACGTTTTTTTCCCTAGTGAATACCGAGGCAAAGAAATCATTTAAAATTTCCCACATTTCCTCAGACTTCTCACTCAGCCTATCCTCGCTATCTACAAGGGGTCCAATTTTATCTCTCACTAATCTTTTACTTTTAATTTACTTATAGAAACCCTTTGGATTTATTTCTACTCTGTCAGCCAAAGCCTCTTCATGCCTTTTTTTGGCCTTTCTAATTTCTTTCTTAAGATTCCTTCTACACTCCTTGTAGTCCTCCTTCAACTTCTCAGCTCTCTGCTCTTTATACCTCTTGTACACCTCCCTTTTTCTCCTAACCACATTTCCAATATTCCTCGAAAACCAAGCCTTTCCTTTGATCCAGACTGGGACATAACTACTCTGTACCCTCAAAATTTCTTTTTTGAATATCCTCCATTTTTCATTAACATCCTTACCTGAAAATATCCTGTCCCACTCAATACTCCCCAAATCCCTTCTTATTCCTACGAAATTTGCTCTTTTCCAATCCAGAACCTCAACTTTAGGCCTCTCCTTGCTCTTCCTTAAAACTACCCTAAAACTAACAGAATTATGGTCACTTGACCCAATTGGTTCTCAGTGGCAAAAGCCGACCAACATTTACTCAGTCTGTCCGCCCTCATAATTTTAAATACCTCGATCAAATCTCCCGTCATTCTTCTATGCTCCAGGGAATAAAGTCCTAACCTGTTTATCCTTTCCCTGTAACTCAGGTCCTGAAGTCTGGGCAACATCCTTGTAAATCTTCTCTGCCCTCTCTCTATCTTAATGAGATCTTTCCTGTAGTTCAGTGACCAAAACTGCACACAACAGTCCAAATTTTAACTCATCAATGTCTTATACAACTTTACCATAACAACTCAACTCCTGTACTCAATACTTTGATTTATGAAGGCCTTTTACAGTAAGGGAGTCCCAGACAATATGTGGAAAATTAAAATCCCCTACTATCACATCCTTATGGTTCCTGCAGCTGCCTGCTAAAGATATGCTCCACTAATTCTCGCTGACTATTGTGTGGTCTATAATACAACCCCATGAGAATGATTATACCTTTCTCATTCCTCAGTTCCACCCATAGAGCCTCAGTAGCCCTCTGGTCTGTGCTGCCCGAGCACAGCTCTGATACTTCCCCTGACGAGCAATGCCACTCCTCCTCCTTTCACGGGTAGCAATCCTGAGATCACAACCCTTGACCTAGCATCAAACTCCGTAAACTCTTCTTGCAGGACCTCCTCACCTTTCCTACCCACATCGTTCCCTTTATGCACTACCACATCTGGCTGTTCACCCTCCCTCCTGACAATGCCATGAACTCGATCTGAGATACCTTGGACTCTGGCACCAGGGAGGCAACATATCATACAGGATACTTGATATCTTCCACAGAACCTCATATCTGTCCCCCTAACTATGGAATTCCCTATCACTCCAGCTCATCTCTTCTCCTCCCTTCCCTTCTTAGCCACAGGACCAGATTTCGTACCAGAGACATGATCGCCATGGCTTGTGCCTGGTAGGTTGTTTCCCCCCCCACCCACCCTCCCAACAGTATCCAAAATGGTCTACTTTTTATTGAGGGGAACGACCACAGGGGTGCCCTACACTGCCTGCCTGTCTCCTTTCCCTCTCCAGTCACCCATCTACCCTCCTCCTGCCTCCCAGGTGTGATAGTGTCCCTGAAACTCCTGTCTATTAACCCCCCTCCCCCACCTCCTGAATTATCCAGAGTTCATCCAACTCCAGCTCCAATTCCTTAACTCGGTTTGTCAAGAGCTGCAGCTGGATGCACCTCACAGATGAAGTCGTCAGGGATACTTCTGGCTTCCCTGATGACCCACATTCTGCAAGGGGAGCGTTCCCCTGCCTTGGCTGCCAATCCTATGACTAGAGGAATAATATATATACGATATCTAAAACCTGCCCTTATCTCCACCTCCCCAATTTTTGTTCCTTGAAAAGGGTGACCCTTTCTTTCTTCAACTCCTTCTATCCCTCACCTCTTACCTGTTGAGCCAAAGTCTTCCCAGTCTGACACAGCCCACTCCAACGATGACTACTCCTTCAATGAGGTTGGCTGCCTCGCATGTTTCATAAGCCTCTAGCTCAGTCATTCTCCACCTTTCTTTGGCTATGCCCCCCCCCCACCCCACCAGGACTCTGCTCAAATTTTATGGGCCCCCTTCCCTGTGAAGCAGTCATTTAGTTGGTTTCTTCCAAACTTTTCTCCTACTGACTACATAAAACATATCCTTAGGGTTTCAGTCTATGGCTCCCCCTTAAATGTGCTGTGGCCCCAGGGGGTGGGGGGGTTCCGTAGGCCCCATTGAGAATGGCTGCTCTAAACCTCTCTTGTCCACGTACCTGTCCAGGTGTTAATCATGGAGTCACATGGGAGGTGGCAAGGTTGGCACAGCAGTTAACGCAACACTGTTACGGCGCCAGCAATCGGGACCAGGGTTCAAATTCTGCACTGTCTGTAGGGAGTTTGTATGTTCTCCCCATGTCTTCATGGGTTTCCTTCAGGTGCTCAGGTTTTCTCCCACCGTTCAAAACATACTGGGAGGCTGTAGGCAAATTGGGTGGCACGGGCTCGTGGGCCGAAATGGCCTGTAACCGGGCTATATGGCCAAATCTAAATCTAAACCCATTGGTTGACCATTTTATTTCCCCCACGAATGCCGCTCAACCCGGAGTTCCTCCAGCAGGTCGTTTGCAGTCTTTGGAACTGCACCATTGCTGCTGTGAGCTGGCTGTAGCACTCCTGAAGGTAGTATTGCGGCCCAGAGGGAGGAAGATTTCTCTTCCCTGACCACGTTGACAAACCAACCAATGTCACTGCAGTAGCTCACAGCGGAGTTCCCAGGGCCTGGCTGCTTGCGAGCTCCCTGCTGATTTCCCTCTCTCTGGACCCTGCCTTGCCTCACAGCCCTAAGTCTGCTCTCTGGGACGGCATGCTGGTTGAGCTGAGCCTCCGGCGGGGAGGGGAGCTGCAAGCGTCTGTCCACAGGGTGCATAGCTGAACTCTGGCTGAATTACCTCCCTGCCAAGGAGGGGAGCCCCGAGAGATTGCGTTCCAGCATCAGTTCGACTATAACAACTCTCCCCCGAACCAAAACATGTCTCGAACCTCACACGATGAGACATCCTACAAACCAGGCTGGGGAATGCATTCTTCTGAAACCCAACTTCATGCCAATTTCCTCTGCACAGGAACGGAGAGGGGGATTGAACCACTGCAGATTGCGCTGAGCAGGGCAAGTCTGCAACCCCAGCCTCAGCCCCTGCACAGGCAGCCCAGAGTGAGTCCTGGTCAGGGGGAGTTGTTCTCCAAGGAGACAACAGCTGTTTCACCTTCGGGCTTGGGGCCATTGTAACGGCACCACACACTCACTGCCCCATGCACCTTGATGCTCACAACAATGCCCATGCCTTTACACCCTGCCCCTCATACACACAGAAGTCCTTAGATAGCATCAGAGGATCGAACAGTGTGGAAATAGGCCTTCATATTGACTTATCAACATCAAGCAGCTGGTCCTATTTGTCTGCGTCCGAACCTTTCCCTACCACTTCCTCCGGCAGCTCGTTCCCCCACCCCCGCCTCTGTGTGGAAAATATCACCCCTCAGGTAGAGACATGTCTGACCACACACTTTGGAGGAAGGATTAAAGGTGCAGACAATTTTCTAAATGGGGCAATAAGTTCACAAATCTGAGGTGCAGAGAGACTTACAAGGTCCCTTCTAGGTTGACCTACAGGCAGAGTCAGTGATAAGGGAGGCAAATGCGATGCTGGCGTCCATTCATTTCGAGAGGGATAAAATGTAAAAGCAAGGATGTGATGTTGAGGCTTTACACGGCCCTGGTCAGACCACACTTGGAATATTGTGAGCAGTTTTGGGCTCCTTATCTCAGAAAGGATGTGCTGGCATTGGAGAGGGTCCAGAGGAGGGTCACGAGAATGATCCCTACAGTGAAAGGGTTATCATATAATGAGCGTTTGACCATTCTGGGACTGTTCTCAATGGAGTTTAGAAGAACAAGGGGGATCTGATGGGAACCTGTCGAATACTGAAAGGCCTGGATTGAGTGGACGTGGAGAGGATGTTTCCTGTGGTGGGGGAGTCTGGGACCAGAACACAACAATGTCCCTTTAGAAAAGAGTTGAGGACTATCTTCCCCCCAGAGGGTGGTGAATCTGTGGAAGCCGTTGCCACAGACAGCTGTTGAGGCCAAATCAGTGAGCATATTTAAGACAGGTTCTATTTGGAAGGGAGAAGGCAGGAGAATGGGATTGATAGTAAATCAGCCTTGATGGAATTGTGGGGCAGACTTGATGGGCTGAATGGCCTAATTCTGCTCCAATGTCTTGTGGGCCCCCCCTTTGATTCTTTCCCCTCTCACCTTCAACACTTGCCCTCTAGATTCCCTGAGGAAAAGGCTGTGACCATGATAACTCAAGCCCTCCAGTCCCAGTAACATTCCCGTGTGTATTTCAGCTGCTTACCGAAATAACAGCACTCCCAGTGAAGTCTCAACAAGGCTAATGTCCCAGGAGCTTGGAAGAATGAGGAGAGATGTCCTTGATGGTCAGTGAGGACACTGTGGGCCCAATTTCATGCTGCCCGAGTGTATGATGGACCCTCCTACCTCCCTAATTCCCCTACCCGTATCCTGCTACCTCTCCCATCTTGCCACCAATGTCTGAACCCACACAGCTCTCCCACCCTCGTGGGGTCCAAGGAAACCTCGAGGTCTCAACCCCTGGCCACCATCTGAAGCCAGTTGAAGTGCGACGCCCAGGTCTGAGGACTCTGCGTGTCAGCACGGCACCCATCTCTTGGGCCCATGGTGTTTGTGACCATGCCCCTTTCCCTTGCTGATGCTGTCCAGCCCCCGGGTTCACCAGCCACGGAGAGACACTGTAGTCAGGTGGTGAGCCCTACAACCACAGAGACTGTGGTCATCTTCCCAGCACACCTCAACCTCCTTGACCAAGGGTCAGCTTCCCACTGCAGCCTCCACCAGTAGGAACATGCAGAATGCACAATCCGGGTACGTGCAAGCTGATGCCCTTTGGAAGGTCAAACTCAAAGGAGGAGTATGTGGTTAATGGTAGGGTTCTTACCATTGTGGAGGGACAGATAGATCTCAGGGTCCAGATCCGTAGATCCCTTGGGTTGCCACACAAGTTGATAGGGTGGTTCAGAAGGCATATGGTATGTTGACCTTGGTCAGTCGGGGGATTGAGTTGAAGAGCCACGAGGTCATGTTGCAGCTCTGTAAATCTCTGGTGAGTCCACACTTGGAATATTGTGTTCAGTTCTGGAATGTATGGAGAGGGCTCAGAGGAGATTTACCAGGATGGTGCCTGGATTGGAGAACGTGTCTTATGAAACAAGGTTGACAGAGCAAGGGCTTTTGTCTTTGGAGCGAAGAAGGATGATGTGTGACCCAATAGAGGTCTAGAAGGTTATTTGGAGCTTGGATGGGGTGGTCATCCAACACCTTTCTCCTGGGGTGAAAGTTTAAGGGGAGCGGAGGAAGTCTAGGAGAGACGTCAGGGGTAGGATTTTTACACTGAGTGGTGGGTGCCTGGAATTCATTGCCGGGGGTGGTGGTGGAGATTGGAACAATAGGGACACTTAAAAGACACTTTGACAGTCACATGGATACAAGAAAGATAGAGGGTTCTGGGTGTGAGGGAGGGAAGGGTTAGATTGTTGTGGAGTAGGTTTATGTAGGTCAGCACAACATTGTGGGCTGAAGGGCCTGTACAGCACTGGAATGTTCTGTGTCAGGTTGGTGTTGAGTTTGGCAGGATGAGCTCACTTCCCTGGCTGGCGTCAGCCCTGACAATACCCATGTACTTCCTCAGTCAACTCACCAGGTAACCCACCTTCTGGACAGCGCCCATTGCACCAGAGAGGTGTGCCTCCTTGTGGAGCCACCGTCCATGGGACCATGGTGTTATAGCAGCTGGAGACAGGACTCGAGCAAGGAGAACAGACCAGCAGCTACATGCTGAGGCCACAGATCCAACTTTGTCCCTGGGCTGCAGAAAACTGGGATCTAATCGTGAAGTGACAGAAGTGGGTGAGCATTGTTTCTGGAATGAGAAATCTAGAACCATCGGAAACTCACAAGCTGAATGAAGTGCCATCACCCATGAGCACAGCGAACTTTCTGGTCGAGCTACGAAAACTGGGTTACAGAGATTATGGACATTTGGGACAGCTGGACCTTTGGAAAGTTGTGTGACTTAAAGTCTATTCATTGTGTGAGAAAGTGCAGGGGTGGAGGGTGGCTGAATGGATGCATTTGTGCAAACTTTTGAAGCTGGCTTCATCAAAATTAGGGCTCTTGGATTGTCAGGCATTACAGTTTGTTACAGGGGAAGGGAATGTCTCAGTTATATTGGGCACACTCAAGGCCACACCTGACAGACTGGGAACAATATTTATTCTATCCATAAGACCATGAGACATAGGAGCAGAAATAGCCCATTCAGTCCATTGGGTTTGCCCCACCATTTTGTGAGCTGATCCATTTTCCCTCTCAGCCCCACTGCCCGGCCTTCTCCCTGTAACCTTTGATGCCCTGGGTAATCAAGAACCTATCAATCTCTGCCTTAAATACACCCAACAACTTGGCCTCCACGTGGGCCTGTGGCAACAAATTCCACAGATTCACCGCCCTCTAGCTAAAGAAATTTCTCTGAATCTCTGATCTAAGTGGACACCCTTCAATCCTGAAGTTGTGCCCTTTTGTCCTGGACTCTCCCACCAGGGGAAACAACCTTTCTACATCTACTCTGTCCACACTTTTCAACATTCAAAATGTTTCAATGAGATCCCCCTCATTGTCTTAAATTCCAACGAGTACAGGCCAAGAGTCGTCAACGTTCTTCATATGATAACGCTTTCATTCCCAGAATCATCCTAGTGAACCTTATCTGAACCCTCGCCAACATCAACACATTCTTTCTTAAATGAGGAGCCCAAAACTGCCCACAATCCTCCCTGTGAGGAATCACCAGGGCCTTACATGTACACGAGTCAGGCAGCATGGTTGGCTTAGCAGTTAGTGCCACGATGTTACAGCGCCAGTGATCGGGACCAGGGTTCAAATCCTGTGCTGTCTGTGAGGAGTTTGTACGTTCTCCCCAGTCTGCGTGGGTTTCCCCAGGGGCTCAGGTTTCCTCCCACCATTTAATATGTATTAGGGGTTTGGATCAACTAGGTGTAATTGTGTGCCAGGGCTTGTGGGCCAAAATCGGCCAAAAAAGGACTGTTATCGTGCCACAGGTCTACATTTAATTAAAAATTTACCATTTCTCAAACACTGGTAAAGGGCTTCATGCAATGTTGCTGTGTCCTTTGATTACATAAAGATAACTCAAGATTTATTATCTATATTTTTGTGTATTCATTGTTATTTTAATTCAATTAAATATTTAAAATGTTGTTGCATTTAGTTGATATTTTTTTACAAAGAATCTGTTCAGCTGGAGCAAGATGGACATTGTGTATGACAATGTTATCCCTGGGGAAGGACCTGAACACATTGGGAACAGTTTGGAGCAGGGTGACGGGACCGAGACCTGGAGCGCGGTGACGGGACCGAGACCTGGAGCGCGGTGACGGGACCGAGACCTGGAGCGCGGTGACGGGACCGAGACCTGGAGCGCGGTGACGGGACCGAGACCTGGGACCTGGAGCGCGGTGACGGGACCGAGACCTGGAGCGCGGTGACGGGACCGAGACCTGGAGCGCGGTGACGGGACCGAGACCTGGAGCGCGGTGACGGGACCGAGACCTGGAGCGCGGTGACGGGACCGAGACCTGGAGCGCGGTGACGGGACCGAGACCTGGAGCGCGGTGACGGGACCGAGACCTGGAGCGCGGTGACGGGACCGAGACCTGGAGCGCGGTGACGGGACCGAGACCTGGAGCGCGGTGACGGGACCGAGACCTGGAGCGGGCTTACTCGACCGAGACCTGGAGCGGGCTTACTCGACCGAGACCTGGAGCGGGCTTACTCGACCGAGACCTGGAGCGGGCTTACTCGACCGAGACCTGGAGCGGGCTTACTCGACCGAGACCTGGAGCGGGCTTACTCGACCGAGACCTGGAGCGGGCTTACTCGACCGAGACCTGGAGCGGGCTTACTCGACCGAGACCTGGAGCGGGCTTACTCGACCGAGACCTGGAGCGGGCTTACTCGACCGAGACCTGGAGCGGGCTTACTCGACCGAGACCTGGAGCGGGCTTACTCGACCGAGACCTGGAGCGGGCTTACTCGACCGAGACCTGGAGCGGGCTTACTCGACCGAGACCTGGAGCGGGCTTACTCGACCGAGACCTGGAGCGGGCTTACTCGACCGAGACCTGGAGCGGGCTTACTCGACCGAGACCTGGAGCGGGCTTACTCGACCGAGACCTGGAGCGGGCTTACTCGACCGAGACCTGGAGCGGGCTTACTCGACCGAGACCTGGAGCGGGCTTACTCGACCGAGACCTGGAGCGGGCTTACTCGACCGAGACCTGGAGCGGGCTTACTCGACCGAGACCTGGAGCGGGCTTACTCGACCGAGACCTGGAGCGGGCTTACTCGACCGAGACCTGGAGCGGGCTTACTCGACCGAGACCTGGAGCGGGCTTACTCGACCGAGACCTGGAGCGGGCTTACTCGACCGAGACCTGGAGCGGGCTTACTCGACCGAGACCTGGAGCGGGCTTACTCGACCGAGACCTGGAGCGGGCTTACTCGACCGAGACCTGGAGCGGGCTTACTCGACCGAGACCTGGAGCGGGCTTACTCGACCGAGACCTGGAGCGGGCTTACTCGACCGAGACCTGGAGCGGGCTTACTCGACCGAGACCTGGAGCGGGCTTACTCGACCGAGACCTGGAGCGGGCTTACTCGACCGAGACCTGGAGCGGGCTTACTCGACCGAGACCTGGAGCGGGCTTACTCGACCGAGACCTGGAGCGGGCTTACTCGACCGAGACCTGGAGCGGGCTTACTCGACCGAGACCTGGAGCGGGCTTACTCGACCGAGACCTGGAGCGGGCTTACTCGACCGAGACCTGGAGCGGGCTTACTCGACCGAGACCTGGAGCGGGCTTACTCGACCGAGACCTGGAGCGGGCTTACTCGACCGAGACCTGGAGCGGGCTTACTCGACCGAGACCTGGAGCGGGCTTACTCGACCGAGACCTGGAGCGGGCTTACTCGACCGAGACCTGGAGCGGGCTTACTCGACCGAGACCTGGAGCGGGCTTACTCGACCGAGACCTGGAGCGGGCTTACTCGACCGAGACCTGGAGCGGGCTTACTCGACCGAGACCTGGAGCGGGCTTACTCGACCGAGACCTGGAGCGGGCTTACGCGACCGACGCCTGGAGCGGGCTTAGTCGACCGACGCCTGGAGCGGGCTTAGTCGACCGACGCCTGGAGCGGGCTTAGTCGACCGAAACCTGGAGCGGGCTTAGTCGACCGAAACCTGGAGCGGGCTTAGTCGACCGAAACCTGGAGCGGGCTTACTCGACCGAAACCTGGAGCGGGCTTACTCGACCGAAACCTGGAGCGGGCTTACTCGACCGAAACCTGGAGCGGGCTTACTCGACCGAACCTGAGCGGGCTTACTCGACCGAAACCTGGAGCGGGCTTACTCGACCGAAACCTGGAGCGGGCTTACTCGACCGAAACCTGGAGCGGGCTTACTCGACCGAAACCTGGAGCGGGCTTTCTCGACCGAAACCTGGAGCGGGCTTACTCGACCGAAACCTGGAGCGGGCTTACTCGACCGAAACCTGGAGCGGGCTTACTCGACCGAAACCTGGAGCGGGCTTACTCGACCGAAACCTGGAGCGGGTTTACTCGACCGAACCTGGAGCGGACTTACTCGACCGATACCTGGAGCGGGTTACTCGACCGATACCTGGAGCGGGTTTACTCGACCGATACCTGAGCGGGTTACTCGACGATACCTGGAGCGGGTTTACTCGACCGATACCTGGAGCGGGTTTACTCGACCGATACCTGGAGCGGGTTTACTCGACCGATACCTGGAGCGGGTTTACTCGACCGATACCTGGAGCGGGTTTACTCGACCGATACCTGGAGCGGGTTTACTCGACCGATACCTGGAGCGGGTTTACTCGACCGATACCTGGAGCGGGTTTACTCGACCGATACCTGGAGCGGGTTTACTCGACCGATACCTGGAGCGGGTTTACTCGACCGATACCTGGAGCGGGTTTACTCGACCGATACCTGGAGCGGGTTTACTCGACCGATACCTGGAGCGGGTTTACTCGACCGATACCTGGAGCGGGTTTACTCGACCGATACCTGGAGCGGGTTTACTCGACCGATACCTGGAGCGGGTTTACTCGACCGATACCTGGAGCGGGTTTACTCGACCGATACCTGGAGCGGGTTTACTCGACCGATACCTGGAGCGGGTTTACTCGACCGATACCTGGAGCGGGTTTACTCGACCGATACCTGGAGCGGGTTTACTCGACCGATACCTGGAGCGGGTTTACTCGACCAATATCTGGAGCGGGTTTACTCGACCGATATCTGGAGCGGGTTGACTGTACTGACACCTGGAGCGGGTTTACTCGACCAATACCTGGAGTGGATCAAGGATGTCCTGATTGAGTTCATAGCCTCAAGAGGGGGAGGGTGAGCAGCCGGGGGTTGTGGTCCACATGGGGATCAATGATATAGATAGGAGTAGGGATGAGATCCTGAAGATGGAATATAGGGAGTTAAGGAAGAGTAGGACCTTGGGGTGGTGATCTCGGGATTGTTGCCTGTGTCACATGTCAGAGATGGTAGGAACTGGAAGTTGTGGCAGATAAATGTGTGGCTGAAGAGTTGGTCCCAGGGAAAAGGGGTTCAGATTGCTGGATCATTGAGTTCTCTTCTGGGGAAGGTCTGAAATGTACAAAAAGGACGGGTTGCACCTGAACTGGACGGGGGACCAATACCTGATGGGAAGGTTTGTCACAGGTGTTGGAGAAGGTTTAAACTAGTTTGTCAGGGGGGAATTAAAATGAGAGATTAGGGTTGAAGAACACCTAGATATGAAGGGAGAGGAACCAGAATGTTAACGTTAATGAAGGGGGGGGGGGGGGGTGGTAAAAGTAGACGGTGATCAAAGGAGTGAATGTGGGGACATTCTCTCAAGTGCATATATTTCAATGGAAGGAGCTTGATGAGAAAGGGGGATGAGCTCAGAGCAGGGACTGACACATGGAAATATGATATAGTGGCCATCAGTGAAACTTGGTTGCAGGAGGGGCTTGATTGGCAGCGAAATGTTCCAGGATTCTGTTGTTTTAGGGGTGATAGAACGGGGGGGGGGGAATAAAAGGTGGAGGAGTCGCGTTGCTGGTTAGAGAGAATAGTGGAGGGCTCATCCAGTGAGGCGATTTGGGTGGAAGTGAGGAACGGGAAAGGCATGAAAACACTAATGGGGGTGTATTACAAACCCCCCTAATGGGCAGAGGGAATTAGAGGAGCAAATTTAAAAGGAGATACCATATATGTAGTCAACATAAAGTGGTGATTGGAGGAGATTTTAACTTTCCACACATTGGCTGGGATGCCCATCCCGTAAAAGGGCTGAATGGGTTGGAGTTTGTCAAGTGTGTTCAGGAAAGTTTTCTAAATAGAAGAGCCAACTGGAGAGGGGGCTGTATTGGATCTGCTATTAGGGAATGAGATAGGTCACGTGACAGTGGTTTGTGTTGGGGAACACTTTGGGTCTAGTGATCACAATACCATTAGTTTTAGGTTAATTATGGAGAAGGATCGGGCTAGACCTAAGGTTGAAACTTTGGATTAGAATAAGGCAAATTTCGAGGGGAAGTGGAAGGATTTAGAGGGTGGGGATTAGGATAATTTATATTCAGGGAAGGATGTAACTGTTAAATGGAGGATATTCAAAGGGGAAATTTTGAGAGTCCAGAGTTGGTCTGTCCCTGAGGATTAAAGGAAAGGTTAGAAAATATAGGGAGCCTTGGTTTTCAAGGGATATTGGGAATTTGGTTTGGGGGAAGAGGGACGTGGACAACAGGTATAGACAGTGGGGAACAGATGAGATACTTGAGGAATATAAGGAATGTTAAAAAAAATCTTAAAGAAATGAGAAAGGCTAAAAGGAGATATGAGGCTGCTTTGGCAGACATGGTAAAAATAAATCCAAAGGGTTTCCTACAGGTATATTAACAGTAAAAGAATAGTGAGGGATAAAATTGGGCCCATTGAGGATCAGGGGGGTCGGCTCCATGAGGAGTCAGAAGAGATGGGGGAAATTTTAAATGATTTTTTTTCTTCAGTGTTCACTAAGGAAAGGAATATTGAGCCAGGTGAAGTAAGAAAATCTGGTAGTGGGGGGTCAGGTAGCCAACCATTAACCCTGTACTCAGCCTTCTGTAGGAGCCAACACCGTCACAACCCATCAAGAGAAACAAGCGGTGTGGTCCATGGTGGCTGGAGGGAGCTGTCAGTAGGCTGGGGGCATGGATTATTCCCAGCAGCCCCTCAAACATTCCCAGCCCAACCATCAGTCAACGTCCAGTCTTTCACCATCAGATCAAGGTAAGGGGTGGGGGTTCAGGGTGGGAGAAGTGACATACAGTGAACCCTGGGTTGGGGAGAGATGGGACATGTCCCAGCAGTGAGAGGAGACTCCGCACTGCAGGTGATAAAGCCCCTTCTCCGAGGAATAGAATATAGAGCATAAATGTAAAAACACGATGCTGGAGAAACTCAGCAGGTCAAACCGGGACCTTTAAAGAACAAAGATAAAGAAGCAGAACCAACATTTCGGGCTTGAGCCCATCCTCAAGGCACCTTTATCTTTGCTATATAAAGTGCATTGTTTCTCCACTTCAACCAAGGTGCCTGCATTCGTGCATCGAACAGAACAGCACAGAACAGGACCTTCGGTCCCTAATGATCCGAAAAAAACTAAACTCTCCCAACTCTGTGTAAAAACATATCCTGATGTCGTCCCCAAGATTCACTCCAGGAGATTAACTCCTGTTCCTCTCCGCCTCCCCGGTTCCTGCCATTCCCACATGCACAGCTTGTCCACACCGGACGACGGACGTTCCGCATCCACTCCTCCCTGCCCTTTCCCCACATCCCTCCCTCCACTTCCCCCATGCCCCCATCTATCCCCTCAACCCCACCTCCCCCTGCCCCCATCTCCCCCACGCCTCCCCATCCAACCCCTCGCCCACCACCTCACCCTCCCCCTCCACATCCATCCCCTCGCCCCCATCCATCCCCTCGCCCCCATCCATCCCCTCGCCCCCATCCACCCCCTCGCCCCCATCCACCCCCTCGCCCCCATCCACCCCCTCGCCCCCATCCACCCCCTCGCCCCCATCCACCCCCTCGCCCCCATCCACCCCCTCGCCCCCATCCACCCCCTCGCCCCCATCCACCCCCTCGCCCCCATCCACCCCCTCGCCCCCATCCACCCCCTCGCCCCCATCCACCCCCTCGCCCCCATCCACCCCCTCGCCCCCATCCACCCCCTCGCCCCCATCCACCCCCTCGCCCCCATCCACCCCCTCGCCCCCATCCATCCCCTCGCCCCCATCCATCCCCTCGCCCCCATCCATCCCCTCGCCCCCATCCATCCCCTCGCCCCCATCCATCCCCTCGCCCCCATCCATCCCCTCGCCCCATCCATCCCCACGCCCCCACCTCCCCCACGCCCCCACCTCCCCCACGCCCCCACCTCCCCCACGCCCCATCTATCCCCTCCCCCCACCTCCCTCACCTATCCCCTTGCCCCCCACCTCCCCCACGCCCCCCCACCTCCCCCACCTCCCCCATGCCCCCACCTCCCCCACGCCCCCACCTCCCCCACCTCCCCCACGCCCCCACCTCCCTCACCTCTCCCCTCTCCCCCACGCCCACCACCTCCCCCCACGTCCCCCACCCTCCCCACGTCCTCCACCCTCCCCACCTCCCCATCTATCTCCTCGCCCCCATCTCCCCGCGCCTCCATCGATCTCCTCGCCCCCATCTACCCCCGGACCCCCCATCTAACCCCCATCTCCTCCCTCGCCCCCATCTACCCCCTGGCTCCCTCACCCCTCCACTAGCAATTTTCTTGCAGCGTTCAAAGTCATATCATCGCCGCTATTTGAACCAGGGGCGGGGGTGCGAGGGGCAGGAGTTGGGGGCGAGGGGCAGGAGTTGGGGGCGAGGGGCAGGAGTTGGGGGCGAGGGGCAGGAGTTGGGGGCGAGGGGCAGGAATTGGGGGCGAGGGGCAGGAGTTGGGGGCGAGGGGCAGGAATTGGGGGCGAGGGGCAGGAGTTGAGGGTGCGAGGGGCAGGAGTTGGGGAGAGGGACGTCCCGCTCCCGGACTCACCGCTTGCCCGCCGGCTCTCGCTCCATGTCCGGCCGCGCCGAGCCCCACGTCTCCGCCTCTCTGCCCACGGGACGCCTCGAGTCCAACTCGGTGCAGGTAGCGAGCGACTGTCAGCTCCGCTCAGCCAGCGCCGCCCGCAGCCGCCACTCAGCACCGGCCGCCACGCCCCACGTCTCTCTTTCTCCTCGTTTTGTTCCCACACCCCTATATTCCCATCTCCATCTCCCACCCACACCCCCATATCCCATCCCCATCTCCCACCCACACCCCCATATCCCATCCCTTATCTCTCACTCCCACTCCCTCCCCATCTCCCACCCACACCCCCATATCCCATCCCTTATCTCTCACTCCCACTCCCTCCCCATCTCCCACCCATATCTCCATCTCCCTCCTCCCTCTCTTGCTCCCCTTTCTCCTTCCTTGTTCCTCCCCTTCCCCTCATCCTTCTGCTTTCCCATCCTCCTCTACCATCTCCTTCTCTGCCCTCCCATCCTTCCTTCCCCCTCATTCCCTCTCCACCACTCCCTTTCCCACCTCTTCCTCCCTCCCCTTAGCTTCCCATCTCTTCCTCCTTTCCCCTCCCTACCTCTCCATCCCTCCTCCTCTCCCCTCCTCAATTCTTCCTCCTCATTTCCTCTCCTTCCCTATCTTACCATCCCTCCTTTGTTTCTCAATGGTCAGATGACCAAATTAGACCATTTGGCCCATTCTGTCAGTGCAGGTCGAGAAGGAGCCCCAGCTAAGTCCACCCTGTTGTACTGGAGTTGAGGTGCTGTGAGCCATGGGTCTTCAAGTGTATGGTCAGGTTCTGTTCAAATATGGAGAAGACCTCTGCCTCTCAATGCATTGGGGTCAATGGTTCTCTGACCTTCACTGAAATCCTGCAATCAAAGTATGCTCAGGCCCACGGTGGCCACCCTGGCCTGCCTGTTCTGCACCTTCTCTACTGCCAGAGTGAGGCCCAATGTTACCTCAGATTCCACTTGGGCGGTCTCCAGCCCAAAAGACGAAGAATCAGAATTTATTGACATGAACAAGTCACGAAATTTGTTGTGTGGCAGTGTCACGGGTGCAAATATTTCTATGAATTACATTTAAAAATAAATAAGGGCAAATAAGAAAAAAAAATGAGGCCATGTCCAAGGGTCATTATCTGTTCAGAAATCTGATGGTGGAGGGGAGCAAACTGTTTTTGTATCATTGGGTGTTCATCTTCATGCTCCTTCCTGTATCTCCTTCCTGATGGTAGCAGTGAGAGGAGGGCACGGCCTGGGTGGGGGGGTGGGGGGAGGGTCCTTGAGGATCAAGGCTGCTTTTTGACACACCGCCTCTTGTAGATGTCCTCGATAGAGTGAAGACTGACGCCCATGATGGCGCTGGCCGAGTTCACAACTCTCTGTAGCCTGTTCCTGTCCTGTGCATTGGCACCTCCATTCCAGACAGTGAGGCAACCGGTTAGAATGTTCTCCATGATCCACCTGTAGATGGTACCGCTAACCAGGGGTGGAAACAGTGTTTTCTCATTTCATGTCATGTTCCAATCTGGAAGACTGGGGAAACTTTAAGAAGCAACAAGAAACCACTAACCCAGCAGTAAAGAAAGGAAAGAGAGATTACAAAAGTAACTGGGACAAAATATTTAAAAAGTTTTTATAATTATATGAAGCTGAAAAAGGTAGTTAAAGTAAGTGTAGGTCCCTTGGTAGGTGAGAAGGGGAATTAATATTGGGCAATATAGAAATGGCCAAGACTTTGAACAGCTAAGTCCCAAATGTTGCAGGACTCAAGGAACTGAATTATTCCCAGGTGCATAGAAGGATGAGGGAGATTTGATAGAATACAGTCAGTAAATACAAGTTGACTTTTTCTACTAAGGTCAGGTGAGATACAAACCAGAGGACATGGGGCGACATGGGTGACGTAGCGGTCAGCGCAGCACTATTACCGCGCCAGTGATTGAACTCAGGTTCGAATCCCATGCTGCTTTTCAGGAGTTGGTACGTTCTCCCCGTGTCTGCGTGAGTTTTCCATGGGGGCTCCAGTTTCCGCCCACTATTCAAAACGTACCAGGGGTTGTAGGTCAATTGGGTGTAATTGGGCCACATGGACTCTTGGGCCAAAATGGCCTGTTACCGTGTAATATGTCTGAATTTATTTTAATGTGAATTTTAAAAAAATTATGTGGGTTCAAGGGTGAAAGGGGAGAAGATTAGGAGGAACATTAGAGGGAATTTCTTCACACAGAGAGTGGGTGTGTGGAATGTGAATGTGGGCTCAATTTTACCAATGAATAACATTTTGGATAGGTCCATGGATGGGAGGAGTATGGAAGGATATGGACTGGGGTCTGGTCAGTGGGACTAGGCAGAATATTTAGGTTAAGTGAGTGGGCAAGGGTCTGGCAGATGGAGTACAATGTTCCTAAAAACATGAAGTCATCCATGATGGAAGGAAAATAGTAGATCAGATATTTATTTAAGTGGTGAAAGATTGCAGCCTGCAGTTGTGCAGAGGGACTTGGGAGTACTTGTGCATTGAATCACAAAAGGTTGGTTTGCAGGTGCAATAGGTAATCAAGAAGGCCAGTGTGGCCCTCATTGGGGGAAGGATTGAATGTAAGAGCAGGGAGGTTCTGCTGTAACTGTACAGGATAACTGTGAGGCCACATCTGTGTGTAGTTCAGCTCTCCTTACTGGAAAAAGGAAATATTTGGCTTTGGAGTGATGCAGAGGAGGTTCACCAGGGTGATTCTTCAGATTTAGATTGAGACCTACAGCACAGCCACAGGCCCTTCTGGCCCATGATCCGTGCCACCCAAATAACCTACAAGCCCCATATGTCTCTGTAGGGTGGGAGGAAACCAGACCACCTGGAGGAAAGCCTCACAGACACAGAGAGAAAGTAAAACTCCTTACGGACAGCACCGGATTCATTAACCACTACACCAACCATGGCACCCAACAGATGATGGGATTATCTGAAGAGAGATCGAGTCCTTGAACTATACCTGCTGAAATTCAAAAGAAACATATAACATTCTGGAAGGAATAGGTAAGATGGAGCTAGGAAAATTGTTTCCATTGGTAGGTGAGACTAGAACTCAGGGGCACAGCCTAAATATTCAGGAAGTAGATTTGGGAGAGAGATGAGGAGGAACTGCCTCTCCCAGAGGGTGCTAAATGTCAAATTCTCTGCCCAAGGAAGGAGTAGAGGTGGCCTCATTAAATGTATTTGAGATACAGTTGGATAGATTTTTTTCAAAGGGAAATAGCTCATTTCCCTATGAAAAAGATTTATCCAATTGTAAGAGTTATGGAGAAAGAAGCCCTTGTCCCTTCCCCTTAAGAACAGATTCCCCTTGTCCTCATTTACCACCCCACCAGCCTCCACATTATTTTTCACATTTCTGCCACCTACTATGTAACCCCACCGTCAGACACATCTTCCCCTCTCCATATTCTGCAGAGACGACTTCCTCTGGGAATCCCTCATCCACTCATCCTCACAATGTGGCCACAGGAGATGCTCCACTTGTGCCCACACTTCCTCCCTCACCTCTATCTGCAGGGGTCGTCCACTACTTCTGGTGGTCCCATTCTGGTCTCTGCTACATTGGAGAGACTGGGCGCAGACTGGGAGAATGCTTCATTAAGAACCTCCGCAATAGCGGGGAACTCCCAATGGCCACCCATTTTGATTCTACCCACTGCACCACACCGATGTCTGTCCATGGACTCATGCACTGCCAGAGCCCATCTGCAAATTGGAGGAACAGCACCTAATATTTCATCTTGCCTATCTCCAACTTGACAGTATTAATGTTGACGTCCAATTTCTGTTCATCCCCTCCCCCAGTTTCTCTTTCCCTGTCCATCTCCTGATCCTCCAGCTCCTAACCCCCTTCCCCTTCCTCTCCTATCAGAGAGCTACTCTCTACCCTCTTCCCTATCACACCTCAGTTTCTTCTACTCTCCTATCTGTATCCACCTATTAATCTGTGCTTCTCTCCCTTCCTCTGCCCCCTCCCTTCACCTTTCAATTCATGCATCTGCTTATTTTTGGCGCTACTGATGAAAGGCTCTGTCTGAAACATCACCTGCCTTTTACTTCCCATGGATGGTGGGTGACTTGCTGAGATTCTCCCGCACCTTTGTGTGCTACACAAGTATAAGCTGAGTCCACAGCCAGATCATCCATCATATTGAATGGTGGACCAGGCTCGATGGGCCGGATGGTCAACTTCTGCTCCTGTTCCTCAAATTCTTATGACTCCTCTTTCTTCCACCACCCTAGAAACTCACGTGAATAGGGTGGTGAAGAAGGCTTTTAGTATGCTGGCCTTTATCAATCATTGCATGGAATATAGGAGTTGGGAGGTGATGTTGAGATTGTATAAGACGTTGGTGCGGCCTAATTTGGAGTTCTGTGTGCAGTTCTGGTCGCCTAATTATAGGAAGGATATAAACAGAGTGGAGAGAGTGCAGAGAAGGTTTACCAAAATGTTACCTGGGTTTAAGCATCGAGAGAATAGGGAGAGATTGGACAGATTAGGTCTTTATTCTTTGGAGCGTAGAAGGTTGAGAGGGGATTTGATAGAAGTATTTAAGATTATGAAAGGGATAGACAGAGTGGATGTGGATAGACTATTTCCGTTAAGAGGAGGAAAGATTAAAACAAGAGGACATGAGTTAAGAATTAAGGGGCAGAGGTTTAGAGGTAACATGAGGGGGAACTTCTTTACTCAGAGAGTGGTAGCCGTGTGGAATGATCTTCCGGGAGAAATAGTGGCGGCGGAGTCAATTGTATTATTTAAGAAAAGGTTGGACAGGTATATGGATGAGAAGAAGATGGAGGGTTATGGGCATTGTGCAGGGAGGTGGGACTAGAAAGGGGTGTTTGGTTCGGTGCAGACTAGAAGGGCCTAATGGCCTGTTTCCGTGCTGTAATTGTTATGTTATGTTATTATGTTATGTTATGTTATTACCACCAGCCCTACTCCTGAGGGCATGGGATTGAGCAGGGTAATGGCATAGGGAGAGAAATCAGCCCACATGATGACGTGGCTAATTCAGATCCAGCGCCCCATGGCCTCTACCTGCATCTTTGTCCCAGCTCCACTCCATCAAGATGAGAGGGGAGGTGTGTGATGGAGGGGAAGGGAGGTGTGTGACAGAGGGGAGGGGAGATGTGTGATGGAGGGGAGGTGTGTGACGAGGGGAGGGGGAGGCATGATGGAGGGTAGGGGTGGTGTGACGGAGGGGAGGGGAAGTGTGATGGAGGGGAGGTGTATGACAGAGGGGAGGGGAGGTGTGACAGAGGGAGAAGTGTGACAGAGGGGAGGGAAGGTTTGATGGAGAGGAGATGTGTGTGTGTGACGGGGGAGGGGAGGTGTGACGGAGAGGAGGGGAGGTGGGTTGGAGGGGAGTGACCACCCTGACAGACTGTGCCCCTGTGGAGGTGACAGGCTCCTGAGGAAACCAGAGTGCCGGTTGCTCTCGTGGCTGTTGCATGGATGTTACAGTGAGAGGGGTGAGAGAGTTGCAGCCCTCTCCCTTTTCATTGCCATACTGGCCAGGAACAGACCCTTCAGCCCACAGTGTCTGTCAGCCATTGTCCCCATCCATCCATTTCCCATTTCGCAGCACAGGTTCCGGAACCTTCTCTGCCTTGGTGGTCCAGGTCTCCACCTCCACCACACCTCAGGCAGCGTGTTCCATATTGCAACCCCCCCCCCCCCTCCACCTCAAGGGAGAAGAAATTTCCCTCAGAACCTTAAACCTTTGCCCCTTGGTTATAGACACAGGCAGGAGTTTCCTACCAACGTAGCCCTTGCACCTCTGGGTTGATAGCGATTTTGATTTAGATGCTCCTACGACTGTCCCCTCAACAACGACTGAGCTTGTAAGAGAGATTTGGTCTTTAAGATAGGGACTTGCTCTCCTCCCTGCCTTCATTTGATTGGTCACATCCATGGTTGTTACCTCAGCTCTCCCAGCCAAGGATGGAAGAGGGTACTTCGAAGAGCCAATGACAATACTGAGACCCTCTGGCAGACCTCTCAGCTCCAGATGCTGAAGACTTAAGCAACCGGCAATCTGCCGTGATTTTTTTTGCTTAAATTTTCAATTATCCAGAAACAAAATAGAGAAGTATATTATTTGGACATCTATGCAGTTTAACAATAGTCCAGCAGATAAACATCAGGGATGAGCTGAAATTCATCTTTATAATTAAAGGCAGATTGGAGCAAGACTTTGAAGCTTTGGAAGACTCCAGTTTAACTTAGACACAGGCAATGAGCAGACTCAGGGCTAGCATGTTAATTCTTTGGAAGAGAACATACAAGGTTCCATTAATCAATCATTGAAGCTTGGACCCAAACTCATTGGTTGGTGCGGTGACTCCCTCCCTGTGGGGGCCTCTTGCTCAAAGGCAGAATGCAGTTTTGACACTGTGTCACGAGGAAACAGATTTATGGGAGAGTTGCTCCACCAATGAGGATGTGTGGCGTTGCAGAGAGGCAGCCAATCCCTCTGGGGAGGGTAACTGTGGGAGGGACAGAACTGGAAAAGGGCAGTGCTGAGGGAGGGGCCCACTGTGGGAGGGGCAGTACTGCAACAGTGCCTCCCTCCCCCTCCAGGGATCACTTGTGTGATTGATGATGAAAATGGTGTTTTAATTTAATATGTAATACTGTGTAATAGAAAGGTGGTTGTGATTACTGCCGCTCACGCTTTTGTTGCCATGCTTTAATGGTGGGTTTTGATTTTAGTTGTAGCTCTCAGAGAGAGAGAGAGAGAGAGAGAGAGAGAGAGAGAGAGATCTCTTCTACAGTGTTACAGTCAGTAACAGCAGCTGGGACTGGAACAGGACAAGCTGGCAAGCTTGTGGAAAACCCATTGGGAAGATGGGTTTGTAAGTGCTTTGTTCAGCCTGGACAAAGCCCTTGTGGTTCATGCAAGAGGAGAGGACTGGCTGTCTAATGTTTCACTTGGAATAAGTGACACAAAAAGGAACTCTGTGATGACCTGAAAGAAAGAGGTTATCATCTGGAGAACCCTGAAGAGGGCAAGTTTCATCAGCAAGACACTGAAGTGGCTGGGTGTCCATCGTACAATAAATCTCTCTCTGAAAACCAACAAGAACCTTCCTGAGTGGTAACCATTTACCAAAGTCTGGTGAACTTTATAAATGTTAAATTCTGAGCACAGTCTAAGAATTGCCTGCAACCAGTGAACTTGGAGGAATGAGAAATGAGATTGGACTGTGAACCAAATAACTTTTTTGAACTTACACACACATTACATTGCATACACGTGCGCTTAGAATTAGAAGGGGGTTAAGTTAGGTTAAGTAAGTCAATCATGATAAGTTAAATTCTGATTCTATTTTCATGTTTAAAGATAATTAAAAGTAACTTTTGTTTAAGTAACCATTTGTCTTGGTGAATATCTATTGCTGCTGGGTTTTGTGGTCCTCTGGGCTCATAACCGAGTAAATTTAGGATGAAAATAGGGAAAGACAGGAGAATGTGGCTGAGGAAAGCATGTATCAGGCAGAACAGACTCAATGGGCCAATTGGCCTAATTCTGCTCTTGCATCTTATGGTATTCCCAGAGAGGAGTGAATCTGTGGAATTATCTGCACAAGGAAGCACTAGAGCACACATGTCAAACTCTGGCCCACGGGCCAAATTTGGCCCGCAGTATAATTATATTTGGCCCGCAAGATCATTTAAAAAATGTATTAGAGGTGGCCCGCCCTGCAGCGAAAGCCGATGCTGTTTTTTGGTAATGTCACCCCCACCATCCTCCCCCTTCATTGCACATCCTTCCCCATTGTAACACGAGAAATTGTAACACGAGAAGTCTGTCGATGTCATCAGCTGGCAAGCCGGTTGGAAGGCTCCCCGCACAACCAGTCACTTCTCCCACCTGTCGAACGGTGCGGCGGATTGGCGAGCGCCTGTGATTTCCTGTCGGCGCGATGGGCATGGCAGGCTGCGCACGGCCCCCGGGCACTGGACGGCCCTTCCACAGCGCGAGCGCACTTCTCCCGGTCGCCACGGCCTTCAGCGCTTGCACCCGCGCGGACCCCAGGGACGGCTGGTTCGGCCCTGCACGTGAAGAGAGAGATGGTGGCTGTCCTCAAAGACTGATCGGCAGCGCGCTGGGCCTGAGTGGGTGGGTAAGCAGGGGTGGGCAGAGGGTGTAGGTGAGGAGTAATGGGCAGGGGAAGTTATGGTGGTGCGAGGGGCAGTTAGAGGGAGGGATGAGTAGAAGGAGGGGTGGATAGGGAAGAGGTAAAAGGGGAGGGGCAGGGCGAGTAGGGGAGGGGTGATTAGAGGGTGAGAGACGGGTAGAGGGAGGAACAGGTTGAGGGGAGAGGCAGTAGAGGGGTGTGTATAGGATGGGATGGGTAGAGGCAGAGCGAGTGGAGTGAGGGGTGAGTAGAGGTTGGGTACAGGACTGGTCATGTAGAGGGATGGTGGGTCGAGGGTGAATAGAGGCCTAGAGCCTGAGGAGTGAGCAGGAAATGCTGAGTCCTGATGCAGGCCAAAATGGACACAGCCTGTGAATACTGACTACATCTCCACAGGGACCAAATATGTTTCCCTCAGGCCAAGCAAAGGGTGAACTTGAGCTACCTACTCCTGACCTGTAACATTATCCTCCTAAAGTTATATCCTAAAGTTTAACATTACATATGTTGAAAGAAGAGAAAACATGCAGATGTTGTTGAAAATTTTCAATAAATATTTAGTTCGGCCCTCGACTTAGTCCAAGATTTTAATTTTGGCCCTCCGCGAATTTGAGTTTGACACCCCTGCACTAGAGGCTCCCTCATGAAATGTATTTAATACACAGATAGATCTTTGCACAGCCAGGAAGTTCAGGGCTTTGGGGAAGAGGTGGGTATGTGGAGCTGAGTCCATGGTCAGATCAGCCAGGATTGAGGTGAATGGCAGAGCAGGCTTAACAGGTCAAAAGGCCAACTGTTTCTTGTGATCTTATCTCCTCCGTACTCTTGTCACATGAGTGGGGTGCTTCATCTGACACCGTGTTGGCTTTTGTTCTGCCTGCAGTGAGAAGAAAGCGTCTCCCCCGCTTGCTCTGCCCAGCTCCGGCAGAAGGCTTCCCATTGTAGAGCAGGGACTGATCCCTTGAAGGGAAGCGGTTGAGCAGGCGTGCTGTGGGGTGGAGCATCCACTATGGCCAGAGCTTCCAGTTCAAGAAGACATCAGTCATCACAAAGGCTGTGTACGCTGCCCTGTCACAGGGGCTGATGGAGCTGGTCCAATCAATAAATCCAGTGGTTCTCAATAACCAGATCACACCAGCCACTGCCAAAATGGAAGAAACCTGCAAATTAAACTTATTTTTGGATGACAAACCAGCCAAGTAATAATTGTTTCTCCTTCAACACATAATCATCTCCCATTAGGGAATTTGATCAGTTCTTTTGATAGTTACATTATTCAATTACAGGAGGCAGCGGTATATTTTCAAATAATGAATCAGTCAACACATCCATAAGTCAGAGCAGAATTATGCCATTCGGCCTGTCGAGTCTGCTCTGCCTGATATATTTTTTCCTTTCAACCTCATTCTCCTGCCTTTGACGTCCTCACTAATCAAGAACCTACCAGCCTCTGCAGCCGCCCATGGCAACAAATTCCACAGATTCACCACCCTCTGCCTGAAGAAACTTCTCCCCATCTCTTTTGCAAAAGGATGTTCTTTCATTCTGAGACTATGCCCTCTGGTCCCAGATTCACTCACGACAAGAAAAAAATGGCAGTGCACAGGGTTCCAGCTCCCTGATCTGCTCATGCTAACCCTCTGAGACTCTATTATTTATAAAAATAAAATCTATTTATTTATTTATTTATATGTATGAATATGTATAATTTATCTGAATGTGAGTTGTCTGGTTGTGTGTCTGCATGTTTTTGCATCGAGAACCGGAGAACATTGTTTAATCGGGTTGTACAATTCGATGATAATAAACTTGATTCTTCCATGTCCACTCTATCCGGCCCAGAGTGGGCAACCTTTTTTTAAAACTCACATAACCACTTTAAGTATTCCCTATGCCATTGCTGCTCTGTGATTGGTAAGGGATTGCTTAAGATGGTAAGTGGGTGGAAAGAAAAATTTGAAAATCACTGTTTTAATTGTATCTAATGGACTCGTTATGTGCACAGTTTCATGACTCTAAAGGAAATGGGCCAATGACCATTTTTCTCAAGCAAATTATTTCAGTAACAATTGGGTCTAGAGCAGAGATTCTCAACCTTCCCCTCCCCCTTACATCCCACCTTAAGCAACCCTTAAGCAACTAATCACAGAGCACTGATGGCCTAGGGATAAATTAAAGTGGGATGTGAGTGGAAAGAAAAATATTGCCCACCCCTGATCCAGCCATTTCAACATTTGGACTGTTTCAATGAGATCCAAATGGTCATCCACTGTTTGTATATTGAACTGTCTGGGCACACCCATTGACTGACTAGACCTGTGGCTTCCCCCACAGATTCCTGAATAAAGGTGACCATCCCACAGCCCCCTCCCCAGTATGGATGTGCCTCTATTCTATTGTGAATAAATGCCTGTCAAATTTACATAACTTCCATTCTTTTGGAGTTATTGTTGGTGCACAGTCCATCCCCCCATCAAACCAGTGGCAGATTAACCATTCAGCTGAGTAGGCTGAAGCCTAGGGGCCCGAACGGTAAGGATGTGGCCACCACAACCACTGGTACACCAATGTCACCACTTGTTAATGTGGGCTCGCGTTAGTCCTGGGTCCACCCGACAATCAAGGCTTGTGGAAGTACCGCATTTATCTGTCAATCAGCAACGGGGTCTTGGTCCCATCTATCAATTCAGGCTCGACCAGTCCCAATGCTAGCAGTCAATCAAACATCACCAAACAGCATAGCAGCCAGTTTCAAGTCCACCAGAAATACCCAGAAACCCCTTGTCAAGAATGCACCTTATCTCCACTGAAGGAGCGAGGGTGCAGTCGCAACTCGGAAGTGACTTCCCGACTGGCAGTGGTGGGAATGGAGACACATGGTGGGGGGGGGGTTGTGCTGGTCTCGTCAATGTGGAAGTGGGGAACCACATCCCAAAGAGCAGCTGCTGGCTGTGGGGTGGGGGGGGGGGAAAGGAGTGAGGAACCGGGGCGAACTCTGGGGAATTCCACGGGAGGCTGCATGGGGGGTGTGCCCTGCCTTTCGCCCATGCAAAGGTTTGCACCAAAGGCTTGGCCTGCAGGTGGATGGATGGGAGGGGGGGCCACAATAACTCATTGGGGGGGGAATGGCCCACGAATGCACCCCCCCCCCCACCATGATGCCAGCCATGTTGTAAGATAAAGTTTTGTTTGATTTAATGAAGTGTATTCCCAGCAGGTACCTGGAGATAAATTTAGAATATGTGAGGGCATCACATCCAAAGGCAAATAAATGGAACAATTTCACTTAATTCTATTCAACAAAGGTTGGGGGCTGTGGGGCGGGGGGGGGGGGGGGGTCTTACTAAAGCTCAGCCTAGGGTCCAGGCGGTAGTTAATCCACCACCTACAATGAATGCTCCTTGTATGTTAACCCTCTCATTCCCAGCATCATTTTTCTTGGTGACCTCTCCTGGACCCACAACACCTCCTCATTAGTCAGGAAGGCACATCAATGCCTACTCTTCCTCAGGAGGTGGAAGGGGGCAAGGCTAACGGCCCCCATCTATTGAGCACAATTGAGAGTGTCCTGTCTGGCTGCTTCATTGTGTGGAACGGTAGCTGCAAAGCATCGGACCAGAAGTCAACAGAGAATCATCAAAATGACTGAGAAGATCCCTGGGGTCTGTCTTTCCGTTCTTGATGAAATTCTCTGGGAGAATTACTTAAATAAGCCTCAATGAATTATTCAGGACCCTTTCCATTCAGCACACAGTATCTTTGACCCACTACCATCAGGAAGGAGGTACAGGAGCATCAACATCAGGGTGGTCAAGTTGGGGAACAGCTTCTTCCTGCAGGCTGTGAGATCATGTTCTGTAACCTGGGGTCTATTATCAAGTCGTGTATTGTCATCTGATTGTACGAGTACAACCCGACAAAACCACCTTCTTCAGACCTCAATGTAAACACGCAGGCACACAACCAGACATAGCACACAACAGACAAACAATACACAAGCAGGACAAGTATTCATACTTTTAAATATTGCTTCATGAATACATGAGTCTCAGAGGGTCAGTGTGAGCAGCTCCTTTGGTCGTTCACCATTCTCACTATTCACACTATTCCTAGAAGCTGATCCTCAGCCTGGTGGTGCTGGGTCTGGTCTTCCTAGATCTCTTCCCCGGTTGGAGCAGCTGAAAGATGCTGTGTGCAGGGTGGAAGGGGTTCTCAATGATTTTGTGCGCTCTCTTCAGACAACGATCCTGGTAGATCATGCCTATGGGGGTGGGGGAGGGAGGGAGACTCCAGTGATCCTCTCTGCCACTCATGGTCCTGTGGATTGACCTCCGATCCATTTCTCTGCAGCAACTGTACAAATGAATGAGTAAATTCTTCCAAAACCTTTATTTTATATTATATCTTTGTAGACATGTGTGATTATTACATACCGTGTATTATATGTGTGCACCATGGTCCTGTTGTATGAGTATAGTCAGATGAAAATAAATGATTTGATGGAGGTGTTTAAAATGATGAGGGGGACAGACAGAGTAAATGTAGATGGGCTTTTTCCACTGAGGGTGGGTGAGATACAAACCAGAGGACCGGGGTTAAGTTTAGGGGGAACTTCTTCACACAGAGAGTGGTGGGAGTGTGGAACGAGCTGCATCTGAGGTGGTGAATGTGGGCTCAATTTTAACATTCAAGAAGAATTTGGAGGGGAGGGATAAGGGGGGTGGGTATGGACTGGGCGGAGGTCAGTGGGACTAGGCAGAATAATAGTTTGGCACTGACTGGAAGGGCCGAAGGGCCTGTTTCTGTGCTGTAATGGTTCTAAAAGAAGAAATAAAAGACAATAAATATAAAGGAAATAAATGATAGATCATAAACCCTAGTGGTTGGCCGCTGCCCAAGGTGTGTGTGTGTGTGTGTGTGTGTGTGTGTGTGTGTGTGTGTGTGTGTGTGTGTGTGTGCGTGTGGGTGTAGAGATCTGGTGGGACTGATATGGTTCAGGAGTGGCATTACCTTTTGTGTTCACTTTGCTGTCCATCACCAAACACAAGGACCCCTCAGCCTCCTGCATGCCAAGGAAAGCAAAGCCAGCCTTCCCCATTCCTTCATAGATCCTAAACTCTCGCTGGCTCTTGTTGCACTATTCGTGGACTACTTCCTCGGCAGGGTGGAAGGACTTTCTGGACTATCATGAGTCACTGGTTTGGCACTAGGAATAGTGTGAATATTTATATCTAATGTATTTATTGTCCCTTTTAACTTAATTCAATTAGTTTACAATTACAGGTTTTCTTTACAAGCATCTGTTTGGCTGCAGCAAGTAAGAATGTTGGCAGACAGATACATTATAAACTCCTCAGCACACATTCCACCCCAGACAACCTCCAGGTGAGTCTCCTCTGCACCCTCTCCATAGTGTGGGACCAGAACAGCATGCAACACTCCACCAAACCTCCCTGCTCATATATTGTAAGCCTCATTTAATGAAGGCAAATGTTCCATATGTCTTCTTGACGAGACTAACAGCCTCTTCTGCCAACTTTGGGGGTCCCTGGACTTGCTCATTGAAATTCCTCAGTGACTCAGAACTTCCAAGCACCCCACCATTCACTCTGGTTATTTAGTCCCCCAAAAGTACATCATCTCACAGGTCAGGGTTAAATACCTCTGCCATTGCCCATTGTACTAACTGATTGACAACACCATGTAGCTAAGATTACCTTTCTCACACTCAACTGTCATGTCATCTGCATAGACAGACCTTTTAGCCCATAACTTTGTGCTGTCCAATTTAAACTTACTTCACAACAATCTAACCTTTATCTTGTACCAGCCTCCATCACCATCCAGGCACCCACCACTCTCTGTGTAAAAAACCTACCCCTGCCGTTCTCCTAAACTTTCCTCCCCTCACTTTAAAATAGATTTCATCAGGTATTTTCTTTTATCACCCCAGGAAAAAAGTACTGGCTATCTACCCCATCTACGCCTTTCTTAATCTATAAACCTCTATTAAATCACCTCTCATCCTTCATCACTCCAAAGTTCAAAGCCCCAGCTCTATCAACCTTGCTTCATAAGACATGTTCACCCAATCAGATCATGTCCTGGTAAATCTCCTCTGCACCCTTTCTAAAGCTTCCACATCCTTCCAATGAGACGACCAGAACTGAACACAATCCTCCAAATGTGGTGTCACCAGAGTTTTATGTGTAATGTTAGTCTGTATGTGTGTAATATCCGATTGTGCATTTACGTGTTTTATAAGGTTGCATTTGGGATGATAAACTTGACTTGTCTTGGCTTGAACATTACTTCATGGCTCTTAAACTCAAACCCCCCGAATAATAAAGGCCAACATACCATATGCCTTCCTGACCACCCTATCAGCTTGCACGGCAACCTCAGAGACTTGGACCTAGAGAGTAGTGGTGGATGATTGTTCGAGCGCCTATCGACATTTTTCCAGATCTTGATGAAGGGCTCAAGCCCGAAAAGTTGGTTCTGTATCTTTATCTTTGCTACATAAAGGACACTGTTTGACCTGCTGAGTTTCTCCAGCATCGTGTTTGGACCTCAGCACGAGTGTGTGTGCCTGTGCCTGTGCGCATGTCTGTGCGTGTGAGTGTGCGCGCAGGCCTGCATTGTCACCTCGGACTCATTTCTGGGTCAATCGCTGTGGAAACATTGCATCATGTGGAACATGGATTAACTGGGTGAAATATCCTGAGTCAGTGCTAAGCCACAAATCAAACTTGTAACTGGTGCATCTCTGTTCTTCATTTGTTTCTCCATAAAACAGCAAACAGATGCAGAGACTGTCAGCACTGGGGCTTAAAAACGAGTCGGGTTACTAATGGTATTAAGTGTGTTTAGGAACAGCAGCAAAAGCAAAGTCAACAACAAGTTCACCACACAGAGCTTGAGCAGCCTGTCTCCGAGCATGGGCTCAACCTGTGACTCTGTATGTGTAGGTGTGCCTGTCGCCACACAGGCTCCTTCACACAACCCAGGATGTGAGCATGGTCTGTCTGTACACATGCAGCTGTGAATAGGTGATTATCTGTGAGTCTGATGGCATGTGTGTGTGTGTGTGTGTGTGTGTGTGTGTGCGCGTGCGTGCGTGCGTGTGCGTGCGAGCATGTGCAGGGACATAGGAGCAGAAATAGGCCATTCAGCCCATCGACTCTGCCCTGCCATTCCATCATTTTCCCCACTCAGACCCACTGCCCGGTTTTCTCCCCATAACCTCTGATGCCCTGGCCTATCGAGAACCTATTAATCTCTGCCTTAAATACACCAAATGACCCGGCCTCCATAACTACCCATGGCAACAAATTCCATGGATTTATCACCTTTGACTGAAGAATTTCCTCTACATCTCTATTCTAAGCAGACACCCTTCAATCCTGAAGTTGTGCCCTGACATTCAATGGCATTACCTTCACTGAACCCATGTATGTGACAGCACAGAAACAGGTCCTTTGGCCCATCTAATCTTAGCCAAACTATTATTCTCCATAGTCCCACTGACCTACAGGCAGTTAGGTAGGGAGTTAAAAAGAAGGACCGCAAAGGGGGGTAATCTCTGGATTACTCCCTGTGCTATGTGACAGTGTGAATAGAAATAGAATGAGGTGGAGGATTAACACGTGGCTGAAGGGGTGGAGTAAGGGGCAGGGTTTTAAGTTTCTGGATAACTGGGACCTTTTTTGGGGGAGATGTGACCTGTACAGTAAGGACGGGTTACACTTAAATCCCAGGGGGACCAGAATCCTGGCAGAGGTATTTGCTAGGGCTACTCAGGATCCTTTAAACTAGAATGGTTGGGGGGCGGGAACAAAATAGTACAGAGCAGTAAGGAGAAGGTTAGAATGCAAACAAAGAAAGTTTGTAGTAAGTATTTGAATATGGATGGGCAGGTGATAGAGAAGGGAAATGCTCTGGAAGAAGAAGAAGGGCAATTGGCAGGAAAAGTAAATAATGTTGTTCTTAAAGATGAGGGAAAACAGGGATTAAAAATTGGGAAATCTCTGAAATTCATATATTTTAATGTCAGGAGTATTGTAAAAAAGGTGGATGAGCTGAAGGTGTGGATTGATACTTGGAAGTATGATGTGGTAGCGATTAGTGAGACATGGTTGCAGGAGGGATGTGATTGGCAACTGAATGTCCCTGGGTTTCGTTGCTTTAGGTGTGATAGAGTCGGAGGGGCAAGAGGAGGTGGGGTTGCGTTGCTTGTCAGGGAAAATATTACAGCGGTGCCTAGGAAGGATAGATTAGAGGGCACATCCACGGAGGCTCTTTGGGTGGAACTGAGGAGTAGGAAAGGAGAGGTTACACTTGTAGGGGTGTATTATAGACCACCCGGAGGGGACCGAGACCTAGAGGAGCAAATCTGTAGGGAGATAGTAGATATTTGTGATAAGCACAGGGTTGTAATTATGGGAGATTTTAATTTTCCACATATAGATTGGGAAACACATTCTGTGAAAGGACTGGATGGGTTAGAGTTTGTGAAATGTGTGCAAGATAGTTTTTTACAACAATATGTAGAGGTGCCAACCAGAGAAGGAGCAGTGTTAGATCTACTGTTGGCAAATAGGATGGGTCAAGTGACGGAGGTTAGTGTTGGCGAGCACTTCGGGTCCAGTGATCATAATGCCATTAGCTTCAATGTCATTATGGAAAGAGAGAAGTCAGGGCCAAGGGTTGAGGTTTTTGATTGGGGAAAAGCTAGATTTGAGGAGATGCGAAAGGACTTACAGGGTGTGCATTGGGACAATTTGTTTTATGGGCAGGATGTAGTAGAGAGATGGAAGTCTTTTAAAGATCAGATTTTGAGAGTGCAAAAGCTTTATGTTCCTATTAGGTTAAAAGGAGGGGCAAAAGGTTTGAGAGAGCCGTGGTTTTCAAGGAATATTGGAAACTTGGTTTGAAGAAAAAGGGAGGCGTACATTAGATATAAGAAGCATGGAGTTAAGGAGGTGTTTGAAAGATACATTGAATGTAAGAGGAATCTTAAGAGAGGAATTAGGAAAGCTAAAAGAAAGTATGAGAAAACTATGGCAAGCAGGGTGAAAACTAATCCAAAAGAGTTCGACAAATATGTTAATGGTAAGAGGAAAGCTAGAGACAAAATTGGTCCCTTAGAAAATCAGAGTGGAAAACTGTGTGTGGAGATATTGAATAGTTTCTTTTCTTCGGAGAAGAATATTGGGAGATGTGAGATAAAAAAAAGCAAATTGGGTAAATATGGGGAATATAGAGATTACAAAAGGTGTAGTTTTAAGGCATTTGAAGAATATAAAGGTGGATAAGTCTCCAGGACCAGACGGGATCTTCCCCAGGACATTGAGAGAAGTGAAGGAGGAAATAGCAGAGGCTCTGGCGGTAATTTTCCAAATGTCATTAGATATGGGGATAGTGCCGGAGGATTGGCACATTGCGCATGTGGTTCCGTTATTTAAAAAGGGTTCAAGGAGGAAGCCTGGCAACTATCGGCCTGTAAGTTTGACGTCTGTGGTAGGTAAATTAATGGAGAATATTCTTAGAGATAGTACTTATAAACATCTGGTTAGACAGGGTCTGATCAGGAGCACTCAACATGGATTTGTGGGAGGAAGGTCATGTTTGACCAATCTGGTTGAATTTTTTGAAGAGGTGACTAGGAATGTGGATGAGGGTAGTGCAGTGGATGTTGTCTATATGGACTTCAGTAAGGCCTTCGATAAGGTACCACATGGAAGGTTAGTTAGGAAGGTGCAGTCTTTAGGTATAAATTTTAAGATAGTCAAATGGATTGAACATTGGCTGAAAGGGAGAGGCCAGAGAGTGGTAGTGGATAATTGTCTGTCAGGTTGGAGGCCGGTGACCAGTGGTGTGCCTCAAGGATCTGTATTGGGCCCATTGTTGTTCGTTATATACATTAATGATCTAGATGATGGGGTGGTAAATTGGATTAGTAAATATGCAGACGATACTATGATAGGTGGAATAGTGGATAATGAAGAAGGTTTTCAAGGATTGCAGAGGGATTTGGGCTGCTTAGAAAAGAGGGCTGAAAAATGGCAGATGGAATTTAATGCTGATAAGTGTGAGGTGCTTCATTTTGGTAAGAAGAATCAGAATAGGACATATGTGGTAAATGGGAGAGCATTGAGGAATACAGAAGAGCAGAAAGATTTAGGAGTAATGGTACATCGTTCCCTGAAGGTAGAAACTCACGTGAATAGGGTGGTGAAGAAGGCTTTTAGTATGCTGGCCTTTATCAATCATTGCATGGAATATAGGAGTTGGGAGGTGATGTTGAGATTGTATAAGACGTTGATGCGGCCTAATTTGGAGTTCTGTGTGCAGTTCTGGTCGCCTAATTATAGGAAGGATATAAACAGAGTGGAGAGAGTGCAGAGAAGATTTACCAGAATGTTACCTGGGTTTAAGCATCTAGAGTATAGGGAGAGAATGGACAAATTAGGTCTTTATTCTTTGGAGCGTAGAAGGTTGAGAGGGGATTTGATAGAAGTATTTAAGATTATGAAAAGGATAGACAGAGTGGATGTGGATAGACTATTTCCGTTAAGAGGAGGAAAGATTAAAACAAGAGGACATGAGTTAAGAATTAAGGGGCAGAGGTTTAGAGGTAACATGAGGGGGAACTTCTTTACTCAGAGAGTGGTAGCCATGTGGAATGATCTTCCGGGAGAAATAGTGGCGGCGGAGTCAATTGTATTATTTAAGAAAAGGTTGGACAGGTGTATGGATGAGAAGAAGATGGAGGGTTATGGGCATTGTGCAGGGAGGTGGGACTAGAAATGGGTGTTTGGTTTGGTGCGGACTAGAAGGGCCTAATGGCCTGTTTCCGTGCTGTAATTGTTATGTTATGTTATATTATCATAACAAATATCTAACCAGTCATCCTCGGGAAAAATAAAACCAATATCCACTTCCCATTTACCTTTAGATTTATACCAACCCTTTTTATCCATACCATCCTGTAATATTTGATACATAAATGAAATATAGCCCTTCTCTGGTACCTTCATAAGAAAAGTCTCAAATTTAATCATTTCAGTCATCTCTACCAAACACATGTTTTACCAAAGATCGAATTTGATAATAAAGAAACAAAGAGTTCTAATCAATACCATAACTGTCCCTCATCTGGTCAAAAGATAAAAATTTACCTTTTTAAAACAATCTCCCAAATTTTCCACACCTTTAAATCTCCAATATAATAAACTTCGATTATTTATCGAAAAAGGAATAAGTTGATTATTATACAATGGAGTCAAAGCCAATAATTCACCCCTTGAACCTATCATTTTCTTTTTCTTTGTCCATAACTTCATTAAATGTTTTAATATAGGTACATTATATTGCTGCAACAAATTTACATTCCATCTAAACAAAAATTGATGTATTTCAAATTCAGAGATATTTGTCATCTCAATTTTGGCCCAACTAGGAGGCCGTTCCAAATCCATCAATGAACTAATAAATTTAAGTTGGGCTGCTTCATAATAATTTTGAAAATGTGGTAAACGTAGTCCCCTTAATTCATATTTCCAAGTTAATTTATTCAAGGCTGCTCTTGAAAATTTACCTCTCCATAAAAACTCCCTAACCATTTTATTCAAATCTTGAAAAAAAATATTATCAAGTAAATACGGAATAGATTGAAACAAATATTGCATACGTGGAAAAATATTCATCTTAATTGTATTTATTCTACCCAATAAATGAATAGGTAAATCTTTCCATTTAATTAAATCAGTTTTAATTTTTTTTATTAATGGAACATAATTTAATTTATATAAAGATTGATAATTAACATCCAAAATTATACCCAAATACTTAATTCGATCAGTCCATTTCAAATTAAGAATATTCTTATAAGCTGAATAATCTCCTTCACTTACCAGTAATATTTCACTTTTTTCCCAATTAACTTTATATCCAGAAAGACATCCATATTGTATCAAATGTAAAAGTGATTGAACTGGATTTGTTAGATACACCAATACATCAGCGGCAAATAAATTAATTTTATATTCCTCATCTAAAACTTTCATACCTTGTATCTGTGTATTTTGTCTTATCAACTGTGCCAAAGGTTCGATCACTAACGCAAACAAAGCTGGTGATAAAGGACGAGTGGATCAGGTCAATTTGAACGGTTCCGAAATCAAACCATTCGTCAATACTCTAGCTACTGGTTTACTATATAAAGTCTTAATCCAACAAATAAAAAAAGGACCAAACTTGAATTTCTCCAGAACTTTGAACAGAAAATTCCACTCAACTCTATCTCATTCCATTAGATGCTTTTTCGGCATCTAAAGATATCACCATCGGATGGTCTGAAGATTGTCGAAATCTATTAATCAAACTAATCACACGTAAAATATTATCTGAGGCATATCTATTCTTTATGAAACCTGTCTGATCCATATGAATCAACTTAGGTAAAAATTTAGCCAAACTATTCACTAAAATTTTAGCTATAATTTTATAATCTACATTTAACAACGAAATCGGTCTATATGAGGATACTTTCAAAGGATCTCTATCTTTCTTTGGAATTACTGTAATTAAAGCACTAGAACAAGACTCAAGTAATTCATAATGTTCTCCAACCTGACATAATACATCTCCAAATACTGTAGAGAAGTCACCATAAAAAATTTTATAAAATTCAACTGAAAATCCATCATCACCAGGCTATTTGCCATTTGGCATTTCCATCATAGCCTTTTTAATTTTCAAGTCAGTAAACGGTGCTTCCAACTCCTGTATATCTACATCCTCTAATGTCAGTAAATTCAACTGTGATAAAAAAAATCAATCAATCCATTTTCTTGTTTTCCATCAGATGTATATAACTTTTTATAAAATGAACAAAATTCATCATTAATCTCACAAGGTGATAAGCGAATTCCATCTAACAGCGTTAATAGTCCTCGAAACCTGTTCTTTCTTTAATTGCCATGCCAATACCTTATGTGCTTTCTCTCCCCATTCATAATATCTTTGTTTAGTCCTATTAATCATACATTCAAATTGATAAGATTGTAGAGTATTATATTCCAGTTTCAACCTAAACAATTCTATTTTCTGATCTTCTGTAGCATCTTTCTGAAATTCCTTTTCTAACTCACCAATCCGTTTCTCTAATTCAAGACTCTGATTTAATCGATTCTTTTTTATTTTAGAAGAATAACTAATTATTTGTCCTCTCAAATAAGCTTTCATAGCATCCCATAATACAAACTTACTTTGAACAGAATTAGAATTTTCTTTCAAAAAAAGATTAATTTGTTTTTTCAAAAATTCAATAAATTCTGTATTTTTTAATAACATTATATTTAACCTCCAATGATAGGCCATTTGAATTTTCTCAGAGGTAGCATCTGTAAAATATAACAATTTGAAATCACCCTACTTTTGTATTCCGCTTGTTGTATTTTCCCCTGTAAATGTGCCGATACTAAAAAAAAGTCAATCCTTGAAAATGACTCATGTCTAGTTGAATAAAAGGAAAAATCCTTCTCTGTCGGGTTAAGACGTCTCCAAATATCCACTAAATTAAGATCTTTCATCAACGCTTGAACCTGAACTGCCATTTTAGATTTCTTAACTTTCTTCGAAGATTTATCTAGTAAAGGTTCCAAAACACAATTAAAATCACCATCAACTAAAACATTCTCATTAGCCTGACCCAGATATAAAAATGCATCAGAAATAAATGTTTCATCATCTACATTTGGGGCATAAATATTAAGTAAAGTCCAAAATTCACTAAAAATCTTACAATTTAATTTAAGAATAAATCCTGCCTTTTCCTCCATTGATTGTAATTCAAAAGATCAATTCTTATGTATCAAAATTGCTACACCTTTAGCCCTGGAATTAAATGAAGAAGAATATACCCAGTCCCTACCCAGTCCCTCTTCAATTTTATACTTTCTTTAACATTCAAATGTGTTTCTTGTAAAAAAAGCAACATCAATTTTCATTTTTTTAATATACGCCAAAATGCACTTACGCTTAATCGGACTGTTTAAACCTCGAACATTAAAAGTAGCAAACCTCAACTTTGACATACCTGCTAATATAACTAAGAACTAATAATATCATTATATAAAAACTCAAATCAATGTAAATAGGCCCTCCAATAGGAGAAAAAAAAACACAAATTAAAGACTAAAATTTAATCAAAAAAAGAAAGAAAAAAATAAAAAGAAGAAAAAGAGAGAACCCCCCCCCCAAAAAAAAACTACCAAAAGGTAGTAATCCCTAAACAAAACTTGGGTGTGGATCACCCACCTGTGGCTGATGACTAATAGAACTTAGAGCAAATCTCTCCCTTCCCAGCCGAACAAAGAGTAACATCAAAATATCATAATGATATAAAAAATAAAGTAAGAATAAGAAAGTTCTTCTATTCATCCAAGAGATTCCAAACTCGGAGACCCCATTTCAAGAGAAGTTGGACTCTTTCCATTCCCATTTCTCCCATTTCTGCCATTTCTTCCATTTCCAGAACAACCAGATTTTTCTTTAGGAGACAATGGTGGACTACATCTTTGTCCTCTTGCATCTGGCAATGAATCAGCAAAAATCATTGCTTCACGATCATTCTCAAAAAACTGATATTGAAAGTCTCCATAAAACACCTTCAGCACTGCCGGATAGCGAAAAGTAGACTTATAGCCTTTACGCCACAAAACTTTAACTGGATTAAATCGACGCCGATGCTGAATAACCTTTTGACTCAAATCTGGATTTAAAAAAACTCTACTATTCTGAATCAATAACGGAGCCTGTCATTGTCTCGCATTTTGCACCGCCAGTCGAAGTATTGCTTCTCTATCCAAATAATTCAAACATCGAATTATTATTGGTCTCGGTGATTGACCAGGTAGAGGTGTTCTTCTTAAAGCTCTATGAACTCTTTCCAATACCAAGCCTCCAGAGAAAAATACTTGTGGGATCCAGTCTTTAAAAAAATGAAGAGGATCTTGTCCTTCCATAACTTCTGGCAAAACAACGATCTTCACATTATTCCTTCTACTTTGATTCTCCAAATAATCTATTTTCCTCTCCAACTCCTTCTCACGTTCTCGCAATTCTATAACGGATTTTTCAACCTCCAACACTTTTTCTGTATTAGAAGCCATTTGTTGTTGACATTCCAAAAAAGCAGACTGAAATTTTTTAAAATCTTCACAAGATGCTTCCACATGTATTTTAACTGTATTCAATTCTAAACTTATCCTTTGAGCCAGCTCATTCATTATAGGCTGGATGACAGCATTTAACTGTTTACATTGTAATTCAGAAAAGCTCAGCCCTGCTTTCTCTAACATAGTGGCAGAACCAGGTATCTGCAGCTCCTGCTGCAGCTCAACAACAGGCAGTTTAACGGTTCTACTGTGGGTCTGGACTCCCAGCGACGGCACCCCGACTTCCTCAGGGGGTCGACGCTGGTCTCCCCCCGCAGCTCACTGTTGTTTCAAAAACTCACGGATAAGATCGAGTCCTTCAGGTTGGAGTACTGCCTGAGGCATTTCAAGCAATGGAGTCGTCTTCCTGTGTGCTCCCTCCATTAAAGTCGGCAGGCTGCCAGAATCGGGATCCACTTCGTGGGCACATGCACCTTCCTCCTGAGAATAGGTAATTCCAGCAATGTCCTTCTCTTGGTGAGTAGTAGACATTTTGTTTTCAGCTCCCACAGGCAATCTTTGTGGTTTAGGCACTGTAGAAATTAAACCTGAGGCTGTAGCAAGCTGTTTAGGCCCCAAATCTTCAGTACTTCGAAAATGTAACTTCTTCTGCACTTGAGGTTTAAACTTTTTACCATTAATGGCCATAAACAGTTCCTTAATACTTTAGACTAAAATTTAACAAGTTTAAACTTGAAAACAAAGGGTTAAAAATGGGTACTTAAAAGTCCGGCCAGAGAGGTCGAGATTACACGTCTAGACTCTACGCCATCTTGCCACGTCCCTGTAAATGTTCTCTTAAGTAACACATAAAAGTTTGGTGAGGACGAGAGCAGATATTCAGCCAGAGGAGGGAGGGCCTTGGTCGGGTTTTGCTCCTAGGAGCTGTTTATTGAATAAAGTTGTGTGAAACAGCGATGGCGTTGGTCGATGCCACTCACCATTGGGGCGACTCTCTTAAAGTGTCTCCTTAACCCTGCTTAGTAAGAGTTGCCCCAATCACAGGTTTTATCTGTACACCTGGTGGGGTTGGGGGGGAATTAATTACCTATGATGCGATTGTTCATCTTTCAGGCCGCACCGTGGAGGGGAGGAACCTGCAGATGCAGTGACGGTTAAATGTTTTCAAAGAATGTGACCAAAAATAAAGTAAAATGCTTTAAGTTTTATATATTCATGCAAGTGAATTTTGTTCAGTGTAAGTACAGAATAGTATTTTTATCTTTTAAACTTTTTATTCTTAATGCAGGGGTATTAGTTAGGCATTGTAAAAATAAATCTCAAGCAACCAGAAAATACACTGATCCAACGTCTACCAATCCCCATAGGAGCTGGATACCAGGGGGTTTTTACTATTTGTGGCTGTGTGTAGGGTGTACTGTATGTCTGCGTGTGCATTATGGTCTGGAGATGTGCTGTTTCATCGAGATGTACAGGTATATGGATATGAACAATCAGATGACAACAAACTGGAAGTTGAACTTGATATCCATAAAACCATCAGACATTGGAGCAGAAATAGGCCATTCAACCCATCGAGTCAGCCCCACCACTTAATCATGAGCTGATCCATTTCCCCACTCAGCCCCACTGCCTGGCCTTCTCCCCATAACCTTTGATGCCCTGGCTAATCAAGAACCTATCAATCTCTGCCTTAAATTCCTCTCCCTCCTTTACCTCTGTGTCTCCACCATGTACCCTTTCCACCCCAACCTCAGTTCACCTTCTGTCTCCCTCTCCTTATCTCCCCACTACCCTCCCTCATCACTGTAACCCACTGTCTCTATTCCCCTCATCTGTTGAGTTTCCCCTTTGAGCACGCTCTGCATTTTGACAAGACTCCCCCACTCTGGCAATGAGATCTTTTATGTTGAGAGCAGATCTGTATACCAGATAATTTCAATAAAGCATCTCTCATGTTGTGCACAACTACTCATGATGAAGCCCAATGTATCAGTTTCCTTCTGAAGGTTGGCTTTTAGTTGTACATTCTCAAGGACAGCCCTCTGAAAATCAACAACCGTTCAATCATGGCATCATTTGGAAAACAACTCCTTTGCTCTTTATCCAATGCCATGAACTGGAATTCACTGTCTATGTGTTATTCTGATGGCTAGCTCCTCCCTCTTCTTACCTTAGATTCACCTGAGGACTGTTGTGTCTATTGGCCATTGATTGTAAGCTATTAAAAGCGCGGTTGTACTCCTCACTTGTCTCTGAGTTACAATTTTAATAGCTTAACTTTGAATCAGGATGGAAGTCCTGTTAAAGCCAGGTTGGCTCCAGATCAACCCTCTGTCCTGGAATTGGCCTACTGGCTGGAGTGCTTCCAATCCTACCTGATGGCCACGCAAAATGTCTTCAACTCTGATAATCTCCGGAGATATGCACTTGTCTCTCAAATCGGCTCCCAGGGGTTCACTGTAATCAGAGACTGTGGTACCTACGAGTCGGCCATAGAAGACTTGAAGGCCTGCTACATGAGGTTCCAGAACAATGTGCTGGCAAGGCACCGGCTCTCTCAACCTCAGCAGCGTCTGGGTGAGTCGCTGGACGATTACATCTTTGAACCAGAAAATGTCAGGTCTATTCAACCATACCCTCAGTTACCGATCCGTTCCGAAGTCTGCCCCTACACAGCATTTGAGGGAGATGGATGTCTTTATCAGTTCCAGAGGTCCCTTTTGGTATCACCAATGGGGTCTCGGTCTTCCAGAGACAGATGGTCAAAATGGACGGCGAGTACGGATTGAAGGCCACCTTTCCTTATCTTGATAACATCACCATTTGTGGACACTCTCTGGAAGACCATGACAACAACCTCCAGAAGTTTCTCCACATGGTCAAGGCCCTGAACCTCACGTACAACTCCAGTAAGTGCGTGTTCCGGACAAAACGTCTGGTGATCCTGGGCTGTGTGGTGGAGAATAGTGTCATTGGCCTGACCTCGATCGAATCTGCCCTCTATTAGACCTCCCGATCCTGAGGACCGTGAAAGCCTTAAGGAGGTGCCTGAGCTTCTTCTCCTACTACGCCACCTTTTTCTCCCGAATCCTACAAGGCCATGAGCTTCAGAACCCATTTGTGGAAAAAGAGGCTCAAGGCACTGGAGGCATTACCTGGCCAGCAGAAAATTTACGCCACTCACCGACCAGTGATCGGTGGCATTTATGTTTAATAATGCAAAAAGGGGCAAAATAAAGAATGATAAGATGGCTAGAACCTATAATTATGACATAGCATGAACCTCTTGTCCTGTCAAGAGGACGTTGGGCCTCTGCACACACCAGCTCGTTGCAGACACTGCACAATGAGCTTTGCCACCAGGCATCACTCGCATGGCACGCAACCTGCCCTACTCTGTTGAGAACATCTGGGGAATGACCAGGTCTGCACGGAGTGCAAGCCAGACTTCTACCACCCCAACAAAGCACACTTGATAAAGGTATCCCACCCCTTCGAACGACTCAATGTCGATTTCAAGGGTCCCCTCCCTTCCACCAATGGAAACGTGTACTTTCTCAACGTTATCAACAAGTATTCACGTTTTCTGTTCGCCATCCCCTGCCCAGACATGACCGCCACCATGGTCATCAGGGCCTTGCACTTTATTTTCACCCTGTTTGGGTATCCTAGCTATATCTATAGCGAAAGGGGCTCATCATTTATGAGCGAAGAGCCTCGTTAGTCCCTACTCGCATTGCCTCAAGCAGGACAACTAGCTACAAACCTCGGGGGAATGGACAAGTTGAAAAAGAGAATGCGACTGTACGGAGGGCCGTGAAATTGGCTCTCCAGTCCAAGGGCCTTTCAGACGCATGCTGGCAAGAAGTCCTACCCATGGCTCCACTCCATAAGGCCGCTTCTCTGCACGGCGACCAAAGCAACTCCTCATGAGCTTATGTTTACGTTCCAGAGGAAATCCACGTCTAGGATTACTCTCTCGGCTTGGCTAATGGCACTAGGACTAGTCTTGCTGAGAAAGCACATGAGAAGGAGCAAGACAGACCCCCTGATCGAGAGGGAGCACCTGCTGCATGCCAACCCAATGTATGCCTACATGGCATACCCTGATGGCAGAGAGGACACCATCTCAATCAGAGACCTGGCACCGCCGGAACTGAGAGTCCGATGCCTCAAATGTGCCAGGAACTAGCGAGTAGCCCTCTCAGGGTCCAGGAGGAAACTGTCCGGGAAGTGGACCAATTCACCCCACAACCTGAGCCAGAGCCTTCGAGACCCACTGACCCTGTAACACAGGGATCCAGGAAGTTCAGGAAACCCAAAGTCTCCAGTACTGCGGCACTCGACCAGAATTACCAGAGCCCCTGATAGACTTAATGTAAATATTTGTAGACTATTAGTTTTTTTTTAATGAATGGTCTTTGTTTTGAAGGAAAGGTGAATGCAGTGAACTGGAATTCACTGTCTATGTATTGTTCAGATGGCTGTCTCCTTCCCTGGCTCCACCCTCACCTACCCCAATATAAACCCTGGATTTTGCGCCTTACCTCAGATTGTGTCCACTGGCCATTGGTTGTAAGCTATTAAAAGCATGTTTGTACTCCTCAAGTCTCTGAGTGAAATCAGTCACGTTACATCCGTGCTAAAGTGGACGACATCATGTTGCTTCCACATAATTATCCCTCCTGTCATGCTCTGGCTCGTTTACATTACCTCCCCTGATCAATTGCTAGCATCTCTGGCTCATCCTTCTCAGTATCTAGCACCTTTTCCAGTAGAATTATTGTTCACTGCTTCTGACAGAAATCTCATTCCCTCTCCCTTTCTCCCTCTCTCCCCAGCTTTCTCCCTGTTTTTCTTTCTTTCTCTTTCTCTCCCACTCTCTTCATCTCTTTCTTTCTCTTTCCCTCTCTCCTGCTGTTTCTCTCTCCAGCTCTCCCCTTTTTTTTCTTTCCCTCTCTCCAGCTCTCTCCCCATTTTCTTTCTTTCTCTCCCCAGCTCTCTCTCCATTCTTTCTCTTCCTCTCTCCTGCTCTGTTTTTCTCCCTCTCTTTTTTCTCTCTCTCCCCCGCCCTCTCTACAGCTTTCTACCCATCTTTCTCTCTCTCAATTTTTTCTTTTTCTTTTTCTCTCTCTCCTCTCCCCATTTTTCTCTTGGGGTGCAGGTCCACAAGGTGACACAGATGGATAGTGTAGTGTAGAAATCATTTGCCTTGCATTGAGGACATGGTGTTGCTGTTGTACAAGCCATTGGTTAAATCACCCTGAAGGGGTATCATGGTCATTAAGCTACAGCACGGATGTGATATCACTAGAGTGGGTGCAGAAGAGATTCAACAGGATGAATGGAGCGACACAGTTCTGAGTAATGGGATAGGCTGGTCAGCATGAGAGGGTTAGGAGAGGTATAGATAGGAGAAATAGAGTCTATCACAAGCAGGGAGTCGAGAACTGGAAGGCACAGGTGCAAGGTAAAACGGGAGAAGTTTCAAGAAGCTTAAAGTGTAGAGCATTGGCAGATCAGCAGGAAACAGAGAGTGAAACTAAAGGGATTCTATTCTGGATGGCTATCAGTTCCACAGGGCTCAGTGCTGCGGCCATTTCTTTTTATATGGCATATTAATGATTTGGATTGCTCAATTACAAGATTGAAGAGTGGCAGTTTAAAACAGATATGTTGAGGAATTCCTTTAGCCAGAGAGAGGAGGCCAGGTCATTGGGTGTATTTAAGGCAGAGATTGAATCGACAGGGTATGAAAGATCATAAGGAGAAGGCAGATGATTGGGGCTGAGTGGGAAATGATCAGATCATGACGGAATGGCAGAGCAGACACGATGGGCCAAGTGACCTACTTCTACTTCTGTGTCTCATGGTCTTTTGGAACTCTGAGGGGTAGGGTTTCATACAGAAAGTGGCGAAGATTTGGAACAAGCGGCCAGAGGAAGTGATGAGCCAGATACAATTACAACCATTGTGGGGCGGAACAACATCATGGGCCGAAGGGCCTGTACTGTAATGTTCTGTTTTCAATGTGCAATGTTTGGAAGGTTATTTGAAGAGGAAAAAAATGCAGGATCCAGGTGAGCATAGGAGAACTTCTTCAAGGTTGGCACCCCTCGGCGAGATTTCGTAGAGTTTTGGAGTAGACAGAAGTGAATTGGGAAAGTGGAATTTAACTTGGTGGGTCAAACCAGGGTAGGAGTTGCAGGGTGAATGATAGGGGTGGGGGAGAGCTGTAGAACAGAGACTTGGGGTACAGGTACATGATTCCCTTATAAGTGGTGTCACAGGTAGACAGGATGGTGAAGTTTGTTTACCTTTATCAATCAGGGCGATGAATACATGGGCAGGAATGTCACTGTAGAAGGTGTTGGTGAGAGCACATGGTGGGCTCTAGAGAGGGTGTGGGAACATTCATCAGCATGGTCCCAGGGACGAGGAGCCCACCCTCAGGGTGGGACTGGAGCAGCTGGGGTTGTCCTGGTGAGGGGAGGTGCGATGGAGGGTCATGAGGGGATGGGCGAATGGGCGAAGGGAAGGGTCCAGGAGCTGAGGGCATGATTTCAGGGAAAATGTCTGGAGGAGGAGAGAGGTCTGATGGGGTGGTGGAGGCAGAGACAGCACTGGCTCTCAGAAGTGAACGTGATGTTGCAGTCTACACTGTACACTTGCGAGGTGGTGGTGCTAGGCGGTGTCGCTGTAGCCCCGGTGCAGAGAACTGGGGTGAGATCTGCTCTGGCCCCAACTGTGAGGGGGGCTGTGTGAGGGCCATGGCTTCGTGCGTGCCCCAACCCCGTCGGCTGAGCTGCGCGGGGGGGATGAAGTGCGCAGGGTCCCCCGTCCGCGCGTGATGGCCTTCAGTTCGAGGTACACCTTGTCGTCAGGGACTGCCATGCTGTTGGTATTGAACCCCAGAGCTCTCGTTACAAACTCCCGGAAATCCACCAGCTGCAAGAGAAACAGACACCAGCTTGCCAGAGTGCACGAGGAATGCAGAGGCCAGAACCCTCAGCAACCAGGAGGAGCTGCAGGGTCTCAGGGGGTCAGGCAGCATCCGTGGAGGGAAGAGGTGAGCCAACGATTCAGGTCAGGGACTGAAAGTGGCCATCGTAGAATGGCTGAGTCATACAGCACAGCAAGGGGCACTTCGCTCCATCTTCTCCATGCTGACCCTGTCGCCTGTAGCTCTAATCCCATATCCACCTGCTCTGTTCCAAAACATAGCTAAAAGTCACTGTTCTATCTCCACCAGCTCGCTCCATGATGAGACAGAATCAAGAGCAGAGGCAGGCCATTCATCCATCGAGTCTGCTCCACCATCTGATCATGGCTGACAGCCTTTTTCCCTCTCAAACCCCACTCTCCTGTCTTAACCTTTGATCCACTCACTAATCAGCAATTTGACAATCTCTGCCTTAAATTTACCCAGTAATGGACTCCAGAGTCTGTGACCACAAATCCCATTGACTCTCTGGCTGAAAACAAACTCCACCTCTCTGTTCTAAGGGACCTTCTTTTATTCTGAGAGCATGTCCTCTGGTCCTGGATTCTCCCACTGATGGAGACATCTCCACATCCACTCTGTCCAACCCTTTCAGTATTTGGAATGTTTCGATAAGATCCCCCCTCATCCTTCAAAACTCCAGCAAGTACAGTCCCAGAGCCATCAAGCGCTCTTTGTACATTAATCTTATCATTCCCAGGTTCATTCTTACAAACTTCCTCTGGACCCTGTCCAAGGCAGGCACTCTGGTGGACTCTCCAGTTCAGAGTGGAGAAAGCCAAGAGTTGGGAATGGGACGTAAGTGATATACAACCATTAGACATAGGAGCAGAAATAAGCCATTCAGCCCATTGAGTTTGCCCCACCATTTAATCATGAGCTGATCCATTATCCCCCACTCAACCCCCATTGCCCGGCTGTCTCCCATAACTTTTGATGCCAGGGCTAATCAAGAACTTACCAATCTCTGCCTTAAATACACCCAATGACCTGGCCTCCTCAATTACCTGTGGCAACAAATCCCACAGATTTACCACCTTTGGCTGAAGAAATTTCTCTGCATCTCCATTCTAATGGATACCCTTCAATCCTGAAGTTATGCCCTCTTGTCCAAGACTCTCCCACCAGGGGAAACAACCTTTCTATATCTACTCTGTCCAAACCTTTCAATGAGATTTCCCCCTCATTCTCTCAAATTCCAATGAGTACGGGCCAAGACCTGTCAAACACTCCTCATATGATAACCCTTTCATTTCCGGAATCATCCTCGTGAACCTCCTCTGAACCCTCTCTCATGTCAGCCCACCCTTTCTTAAATGAGGAACCCAAAACTGCTCACAATCCTCCAAGTGAGGTCTCACCATGGCCTGAAAAGGCATCAACATCTCATCCCAGCTCTTATATTCCATTCCCCTTGAAATGAAAGAAATGGTCCTACCACACTGATACAACAGCCAGGAATTGAGCACAGCCACCTCTACTTGCTTAAAAGCCAAAAGAAATTTGGCATGTTCCAATGTCTGTGACCAGTTTTAACAGATGTTTCAGAGACAGTGTCCTGTCCAGATGCACCCCTGCGTGGGATGGGAATCTGCTCTGCCCAAGTCTGCAAGGAACTGCAGAGAGTTGTGAACATAGCTCAGGCCATCTCACACTCCCCAACCCCCACCCATCCATCAACTCAATCGGCACCTGTGGTGAATGGGGAAGGGGAGTCAGGCCCTGGGTGAATGGGGAGAGGGGTGATGAATGGGAAGGGGAAGTCAGAGGGCTGGTGTGAATGGGGAGAGTCAGGGAGCTGGGTTAAATAGGGAGGAGGAGGGGATTAATGGGGGGGTTGATAAAAGGAGGGGAGTCAGGGGTCAGGGGTGATGAATGGGGAGGGGGTGATAAATGGAGGGGAGACAGGGGCTGGGGGGAATGGGGAGGGGAGCCAGGGTACTGGTGTGTTCAGGGAGGAGGGGGTGGTGAATGGAGGGGAGACAGAGGCTGGGGTGAATGGGGAGGGGAGCCAGGGTACTGGTGTGTTCAGGGAGGAGGGGGTGGTGAATGGAGAGGGGGATGTCAGGGAGTTGGGGTGAACAAGGAGCAAGGGTGATGAAAGGGGAGAGGGTGATGAATGGAGAGGGGAGTCAGGGAACTGGGGCGAACGGGGAATGAGTCAAGGGCTGGGGTGAATAGGGAGGAGGGGTGATGAAAAGGGAAGGGGAGTCAGGGAGATGAGTTGTGGGTGAGAGTGGGAGGTAGGAACCCAAACGGGATGTGAGTGGGGCAGGGTGGATAGAGAAGCTCCTAGCTCCCCTCTCACACACCCACCTGTCTCTCCCTCCGGGCCATCTCCTCCAGTGCCCTTCTGGTGGAGTGGAGCTCGTGGCTGAGGGACTCATGGACACTCTGTGCACTGGCGTTCCTCTCCCAAGCCCTGCGCTCAGCATGCTCTCGCTCCGACGTCAGAGACACCACCTTGCGTGCCACCTTGTCTTTAACTGCCTCCAGCTTCTCTTGGGATTCCCTCAGTATCCGGATCGTCCTGCTCTGCTCCGTGTTCTGTGCCTTGGGAAAGATCTACCATTGGAATGGTTCCTGGGATTCTGCCTGTCACTCTAGTACACTCGGGAGTTAATTCCCCCTCCCCTCCCCATGGGGCTCTGAGGTGCACAGAGAGCAAGGCAGCAGCGCTCCTCTGTTGTCTGTGGTGAGAACTGCCCAGCGCAGCCAGGTCCACACACACATCTGCATGTGGAATGGAATGTATGTACATCAGGGTATACCTTTGCATGTGCATGGTGTGTTTGTGTACTTAGCATGTCTATGGTCATTTATGTCTATATGATGACATGCAGTGTCTAAAAAAGTTTGGGAGTATTTGAGTACACTGTGTATAAGGCTGTGCATTGCGTGTATCTGTGAACACCAAGTGTATCTGTGGGTCTCCTTTCCCAACAGGATTCCCTAAACCAGTGGACTCTCCTCTCTCCGTCGGACTGCCCAGTTAGCCTACATCATCCCCTCCTCCCTGTTACCCCAGCTCCCTGAATCCCCCTCTCCATTCACCAACCCCTCCTCCCTTTTCACCCCAGCTCCCTGACCCCTCCCTCTCCATTCACCAACCCCTCCTCCCTGTACACCCCAGTACCCTGGCTCCCCCTCCCCATTCACCCCAGCCCCAGACTTCCCTTCATTTATCACCCCCTCCTCCATATTCAACCCAGTTCCCTGACTCACTCCCCATTTACACCAGCCCTCTGACTCCCCCTTCCCATTCATCAACCCTCTGTCACACCAGGATCCCCCTTACACCAGGACCCCTCCTTTAGACTGGCTCCCCACATCAGAATCCTTTACACCAGGATCCTTCCCTTACACTATGGTCTCCCCTTATTCCTGGATCTCCCCTGACACTCAATCCCCTAATACCAGATCCCTCCACACTGGATCTCCATGCACTCGATCACAACAACAGACCCCCACACTGAATCTCCATGCTCTGGATCCCTCCCCACCAGATCCTCATTGGTCCCTTACTTTCAGAGCGGCGATTTCCCCTCCTTTTTTCTTTTTCGTCAGCTCCAGCTCTCCCTGCAGCCTCTCGACCTTCTGCTGCAGTCTGCCCAGGGCAATGTCCTGCTCTCCTCGGCCAGGTAGGGCTTTGCCTTCTGCTGACATGGCCTCCAGCTGGCTGAGTCTGCAGCTCATGAGCTGGATGTGTTGTCTGTTGCTGGCCAGCCTCTCTCTCTGAGATGTCACCTGTCAATGAGAGGGGAGACTGAGGAGGAAGAACTCACTTCGAGAACCCCCAGCATGGATCGCAGACAAGGCCCAAGGCAGTCCCCATTGAAACCAGTTATCCAGAATTATCCAGAGGTTACAGCCTCAGAATACAAAAACATCCCTTTGGAACCAGGCACCACGGTTTGCATAGCGGTTATTGCAATGCTGTTACAGCACCAGCGACCCAGGTTTGTATACAGCACAGTCTGTAAGGTCTTCCTATGTTCTCCTTGTGTCTGCCTGGATTTCCTCGAACCCTTCAAAATGTACGGGTTTTAGGTCAGTGGATGTAATTGGGTAGAAGGTGCTCATGGATCAGAAGGGCTGTTTACTGTGCAATATGTCTAAATTTAAATTTAAATAGAGACGAGGAGGAATTTCTTTACCCAGAGGGTGAAATTTGTTGACGCAGAGGCCAAGTCATTGGATATATTTAATACAGAGGTATATATGTTCTTGATTAGGAAGGGAATCAAGAGTTTACCCAGTGTTTCTCAACCTTTCTCTTTCCACTCACATCCCACCTTAAGTAATCCCTATGCCATCGGTGCTCTGTGATTAGTAAGGGATTGCTTAAGGTGGGATGTGGGTGGAAAGAAAAAGTTTGAAAACCCTTGTTTTTATTGTCCCTCATTGGCTCGTTATGTGCAAAGTTTCATAACTCAAACAAAATATTTCAGTAACAATTGGGTCGAGAGCAGTGATTCTCACCCTTCCCTTCCCACTCAAATCCCACGCTATCAGTAAGGATTTGCACGTTTTCCCCATGTCTGCGTGGGTCTTCCCCCGGGGGCTCTGGTTTCCTCACACCCTTCAAAACGCACCAGGATGTAGGTTAATTAGGTGTATATTGGGCGGCACGGGCTCATAGGAGAAAGGGCCTGTATGTATATATTTAAAAATTTAAAATTAAAAAAATAATGTGTCACACTGAATGTACCACGCAAAGTGCCCATGCACAAAGAATCTCACACTGATCACATTCGGGCTGTGAGGCAGAGGAGGCGGCGACTGGAATTCGGGCAACTATCTGGAGGAGGAGGAGCTTGGAGAGAGTGAGGGGCCAAGGGGCCAACAAAAGGAGGGTAAGTATAGGGGGGCGGCCAGTGAGGAGCAGCCCAGTGAGTGAGTGGCCCAGTGAAGGAGTGGGTCTTTGAGGCTTTGGCTCGAGAGGCTTCGGTGAGCAGAAGCCGAGGACGAGCGTGCTGGACTAAAGGTAAGACATTCACAGTTAATTTAAAATATATCTTACTTTGTAAGGTGTGTGGAGAAGGAGGAAGGAGAAGGAAGAATCACGTGATGGAGTAGTGGCCGGTCAGGGAATTCCAGCCCTCTCCCGAAAACTTTTTAAAAAACACACAAAGCACAAAGGTACAAGATTAAAATTTATAATAAAGTAAAAATAAAGGTGAGAAGAAAATGGCAGCGAAGAGAGAAAAGTCGAAAACAACGGGAAGAAAAGAGAAAGAAAGAATGTCGGAAGAAGAAGGTGAAGGCCTTACCTGTCCGAAGAGGCCCGCCGCGGAGAGAGAAGCCCGCTCCCTCAGGTCAGTGGACGTCCCGGGCTCGGGACTACAAAAATGGCTCGCAGAGCCGAGTAAAAGTGCGCAACCGCGCATGAAAAAAAGCACACTGACGGGAGGGGGGAACAGCTGCGGAGTCGATCTCCACAGCTGAGAGAGACACCTGCAGCACAGCAGCAGGTGCAGAACACGGACAATAACGACAACAAGAAAGAAGAGGGTAAAAAGAAAACAAGGAAACAACAGATGGTCAATCCAGAGGAAGAAGAAGAAGAAGAACAGAAAGAAGTGGAAGAAGAAGAGAAAAGCAAGACAATGGATGTATCTTTTTTTAAAGAATATATGGAATCAGTGAAAGAATGGCAATTACAAGAATTTGATGAGATAAAAAGAAGAATTAAGAATGCAGAAGAAAGAATGAATAAAATGGAAGTGGCCATGTCAGAGATAGGAAAAAGAGTGGAAAATATGGAAGAACGAGAAACAATTGTAGAAATGGAAGTAGAGGAATTAAAAGAGAAATTAGAAGAATCTAATAAAAAAGTTAAAGAGAAACAGGATCTGTTAGCTCAGAAGGTAGATATAATGGAAAACTATAATAGAAGAAATAATATAAAGATAGTGGGCCTTAAGGAAGATGAAGAAGGCAAGAATATGAAAGAATTTATAAAAGATTAGATCTCCAGGGTCCTGGGAAGACCAGAATTACAGGAAGAAATGGAAATAGAGAAGGCACATAGAACTTTAGCCCCGAAACCACAACTGCAGCAAAAACCAAGATCCATTCTAGTAAAATTTTTAAGATATACAACAAGAGAAAATATATTGGAGAAAGCAATGAAGAAAATAAGAGAAGACAAAAAGCCACTGGAATACAAAGGTCAAAAAATTTTTTTCTATCCAGACATAAGTTTTGAACTCCTGAAGAAGAGGAAGGAGTTCAATACAGCAAAAACGATCTTATGGAAAAAAGGATATAAATTTATGTTAAAGTACCCAGCGGTACTTAAAATAGTTATTCCAGGGCAACAAAACAGACTATTCTCGGATCCAGTGGAAGCACGAAAATTTGCAGAACAACTACAAAACAAGCAGAGAGATGAAGACATGTCTCTTCTTTGGCTTGGCTTCGCGGACGAAGATTTATGGAGGGGGTAAAAGTCCACGTCAGCTGCAGGCTCGATTGTGGCTGACAAGTCCGTTAATGAAGACATGTAATGAGAGTAAAAATGACCACGAACTATATGTATGTGTGTATATGGGTATATATATATATATATATATATATGGATGTGTATGTATATATGTGTATACATGAGTGTATCCATATTTAGAGGAAAATATATAGAGTATAGATAAGAATTAATAAGGGAATGAAAGGGAATAGAGGGAATAAGGAGGAAATTAAAAGAGTGACCTTTGTTATATATGAAAATTGAAATCTTTTCCAGGGGGTGCTGGGTGGGGAGGAGTTACGGTCACTGCAAAATCAGTTGACACTTGCGAGTGAATTCGCAAATCCAAATGGAGAGGGGAGATATGGTTGTCCGACAAGGGATAAAGGGCAACTCAGGAGGGGGAGGGGAGAATGGGGTTAAAGAAGTTTTAAATAGGAGAATAAGGAAAATGTTTGATGTTTTAGAAATGTTGTCTTATAAAGTGTTCAAAACAAGAAAGCAGAAATGGATAAGAAGGAAAGGTGATGATGAGGAAACGGAAAGGGAAATTAAACAAAGTATGAAATGGCTAAGTTGAACAATATGACTTTAAATATTAACGGAATACATAACCAAATCAAAAGGAAGAAACTGCTAAATTTACTGAAAAAAGAAAAAATTGATATAGCATTTGTGCAAGAAACACATTTAACTGAATTGGAGCACAAGAAATTAAAGAGAGATTGGGTAGGACATGTAACAGCAGCGTCGTATAATTCAAAAGCAAGAGGAGTAGCTATATTAATCAGTAAAAATGTACTAATTAAAATAGAAGAGGAAATAATAGATCCAGCAGGGAGATATGTAATGATAAAATGTCAGATATATTCGGAGTTTTGGAATCTACTCAATGTATATTCACCTAACGAAGAAGATCAAAAGTTTATGCAAGATATTTTTTTGAAGATAGCAGATACGCAAGGGAACATATTAATAGGAGGGGATTTCAACCTTAATTTGGATTCAAATATGGACAAAACTGAGAAAAAAATTAACAGAAAGAACAAAGTAACCAAATTTATAATTAAATCGATGCAAGAAATGCAACTTTTGGATATATGGAGGAAACAACACCCAAAGGAAAAGGAATATTCATATTATTCGGGTAGACATAAAACATACTCAAGAATAGACCTATTTCTGTTATCAGCTCGTATGCAAGATAAAGTAAGAAAAACAGAATATAAAGCTAGAATATTATCGGACCATTCACCCTTGATATTGACAACAGAGTTAGAGGACATCCCTCCAAGAATGTATAGATGGAGATTAAATTCCATGCTACTTAAAAGGCAGGATTTTAGAGAATTCATTGAAAGACAAATTAAAATGTATTTTGAAATAAATACGGAATCAGTGAAAGATAAGTTTATACTATAGGATGCAATGAAGGCGTTCATTAGAGGGCAAATAATAAGTTATGTAACCAAGATGAAGAAGGACTACAATCAGGAAACAGAGCAGTTGGAAAGGGAAATAGTAAATATAGAAAAAGAATTAGCAATGAAGGAAGATACAACTAAAAGAAGAGAATTGGCAGATAAAAAAATAAAATATGAAACACTACAAACATATAAGGTGGAGAAGAACATAATGAAGACAAAACAGAAATATTATGAACTAGGGGAAAAAACGCACAAAATTCTAGTGTGGCAGCTTAAGACAGAACAAGCTAAGAAAATGGTATTGGCATCAAGGAAAAAAGACAAACAAATCACATATAATCCAACGGAGATTAATGAAAACTTTAGAGAATTCTATGAACAATTATACCAAACTGAAAACGAATGGAAAGAAGGCAAAATAGATGAATTTTTAACTAAAATTAAACTACCAAAATTACAAATAGAGGAACAAAATAAATTAACAGAACCATTTGAAATATTAGAAATACAAGAGATAATAAAAAAATTACCAAATAATAAAACACCAGGAGAGTATGGATTCCCAATAGAATTCTATAAAACATTTAAAGATTTATTAATTCCTCTCCTCCTGGAAGTAATCAACCAGATTGACAAACCACAAAGCTTACCAGATTCATGTAAAACAGCAGTAATTACAGTAATACCAAAGCAAGGGAAAGATCCACTCGCACCAGCGTCATATAGACCAATATCATTACTTAACACAGATTATAAGATAATAGCTAAACTATTAGCAAACAGATTAGCAGATTATGTACCTAAAATGGTAAATCTAAACCAAACTGGATTTATTAAAAAAAGACGGACAACAGACAATATTTGTAAATTTATTAATTTAATTCATGCAGTAGAAGGGAGTAAAGTGCCAACAGTAGCAGTTGCTTTAGATGCAGAGAAGGCCTTTGACAGAGTAGAATGGAATTATTTATTCAAAGTATTGCAAAAATTCAGTTTACCAGAGAAGTATATTAATTGGATTAAAGCATTATATAAGGGCCCATTGGCGAAAGTGAGAGTAAATGGATATATATCAAAGCAATTTAATTTAAGCAGATCAACAAGGCAGGGATGCCCACTATCACCCTTATTGTTCGCCTTAGCTATAGAACCACTAGCAGAATTGATGAACAGAAAATAAAATGAAAGGGATAAAAATAAAAGACAAGGAATATAAAATCAGTTTATTTGCAGATAATGTTATAGTATACTTAACAGAACCAGAACTATCAATAAAAGAATTATGTAAGAAATTGAAGGAATATGGAGAAGTGTCGGGTTACAAGATTAACTTAAATAAAAGTGAAGCAATGCCAATGAATAATGCGGATTTCTCAAAATTTAAGAAGGAATCACCATTCAGATGGCAAATGCAAGCAATAAGATACCTAGGTATACAAATAAATAAAAATCTCGGCCATCTATATAAACTCAATTATTATCCACTACTGAAAAAATTACAGGGCGATTTAGAGCATTGGAAAGATTTACCACTAACACTATTAGGAAGGATAAACTGTATTAAAATGAACATTTTCCCAAGGATACTATACCTATTTCAGGCATTGCCAATACACTTGACAGAGAAATTCTTCAAGGAGTTAAAGAAAATAATAAGGAAATTTTTATGGAAAGGGGGGAAACAGAAGATAGCACTAGATAAATTAACAGAATGGTATAAACAAGGAAGCTTACAACTGCCAAACTTTAAAAATTATTATAGAGCCGCACAATTAAGATATCAGATTTTTATCAAACAAGGGAAAAGCCAGATTGGACTAGAAATAGGGGAAAAGATACCTGAAAACATACTATATAAATGGGATGAAAAATTGGTACAACATAGGAGTTCTCCAGTATTACATCATCTGCTCAATATTTGGAAGAAGATTCATGCAGAAAGGAATAAAACAAATTACCAATTACCAAAACTAATAATGACGCAAAATCAGTTACTCCCTTTTACGATAGATAACCTTTCCTTTAGAGAATGGGAGAAAAAAGGGATCAAGAGAATAGAAAATTGTTTTTCAGGAAATAGATTATTATCCTTTGAACAAATGAAGGATAAATATAATATAACTCAAGATACAGTGTTGGCATATTACCAACTGAGATCCTACTTGAAGGACAAATTAGGAAGCAGTCTGAGGTTACCAGAGGGAAGTAACTTTGAATATGTGATTACAGACACAATGATAATCAAAAGATTTATAACAAATATGTATATTAAACTGCAAGAAAAGGAGAATGAGGAAACAAATGGTAAAACTAAACAAAAATGGGAACAAGATTTAAATATAAAGATAAAGAAGGAAACATGGGAGAAGTTATGCTCTGGAACGAGGTTACGTATGATACAATATAACTGGATACACAGGCTATATATTACACCTCAAAAGTTAAATAAATGGGACCCAACAGTATCTGACAGATGTTTTCGTTGTAAAAAAGTAATGGGAACAACAATTCATGCAATCTGGACATGTGAGAAAGTAGAAAAATTTTGGGAAGATCTCAACCAGATATTAAATAAAATTACAGAAAACAATATACCAAAAAACCCAGAGATCTTCCTCCTAAGTAACATAAAAAACAAAGAATTTGGACTTGATTTGGATGGTGCACAAAAAATATTTGTTAAGATAGCTCTAGCCGTAGCACAAAAATGTATTATGTCAACCTGGAAATTAGAAGATAATTTGAGAATACAACAATGGTATATAGAAATGAATAAATGTATTCCATTAGAAAAAATAACATATAATTTAAGAAATAATATTGAAATATTTGAACAAATATGGGAGCCATACATGAAACACAATAGAGAAAACCTACCGGGGACATCTACCACCTAAATTAACGAAAGGAGAAGGAAATGAAAAGAATTGACTCAGTGGAATTTCTTGTTTATTTTTATTGAATGACAACATTGTTTGACTGGTTTAATGTATCTTAGATTTTGTACTTTAAATGAATGGGGGGGAGGTAGGGAGGGTGGGATGGGAGGAGGGAGGGGGGAGAAAATGACACTATATATTTGAAAAGGAAAATGTATGTATCTTGGTCAATGTGGTTTATGGTGTGAAAAATAAAAAAAATTTTAAAAATAGAGAAGGAGGAAGGATGAGTGTGAGGGCAGTTTCCTGCTCCAGTGTCTCATGTGGGAAGTCATGGAGTCTTCATGTCTCCCGGACATCCACGTGTGTACAAAGTGGGCTGAGCTGCAGCACCTAAGGGACCAAGTCAGGGAACTTGAGCTGCAGCTTGATGACCTCTCTCTGGTTAGGGAGAGTGAGGTCATCACAGACAAGGAGTGTGGCCTGAGGGACCGGGTCAAGGAACTTGAGCTGCAGCTCAATTACCTCTCTCTGGTTGGGGAGAGTGAGGCCATCCTGGACAAGGAGTGTGGCCTGAAGGACCAGGTCAAGGAACTTGAGCTGCAGCTCAATGACCTTACTCTGGTTAGGGAGTATGAGGCTATTGTAGACAAGAGCTACAGACAGGTGGTCGCATAGGAGCCCACGGGAAGAGGGGCAGTGGGTTACCGTTAGGAGGAGGAAAGGGAGGGGTCAGGTTCATATGCAAGCACCCGAGTCTGTAATCTTCAGTACTCCACCTTGAGTATTGAGGAGGGGGATAGTCAGACTATGGTGGGCAGAGTTGTGGTGTCAACCTCTGTGACCCAGAAAGGTAGGGATAAAAAGAAAAGGGCAATAGTCATAGGGGATTCAATGGTTAGGAGGACAGACAGAGGTTTTTGTGGACGTGATAAGGAAAACCGGATGGTGGTTTGTCTCCCTGGTGTCAGGGTCCGGGATGTGACTATGCGTGTTCAGAACATCCTAAAAGGTGAGGGTGAAGAGCCTGAGGTTGTGGTACATGTTGGTACCAATGATGTTGGAAGGAAGAAGGAAGTGGTCCTGCAGAATGAGTATAGGGAGTTGGGTAGGGAGCTTAAAAGGAGGACCACTAAGGGGGTAATCTCTGGATTGCTTCCTGTGCCGCATGACAGTGAGGGCAGAAATAGAATTAGGTGGAGGTTAAATGCGTGGCTAAAGGGATGGAGTTAGAGACAGGGTTTCAAGTTCTTGGACCAGTGGGACCTTTTTTGGGGAAGATTGGACCTATACCATAATGATGTGTTACATCTTAATCCCAGAGGGACCTGTCTCCTGGCTGGAGCATTTGCTAGGGCTGTCAGTGGGGGTTTAAACTAGTATGGTTGGGGACAGGGTTTCAAGTTAGGCAGGACAGCGGGGTGAGGGTTAGTAGGCTAAGGAAAGAGACAATTTTGAATAATTTGAGGGAGGAAAAGTAGGAAGTAGTAAAAAGATGTAGTGAAAATTGTGAGAATGGAAGAGAGGAGGATATGCAGAAGGTAGGATGTAGGAGATCCCTGAGATGTATTTATTTTAATGCGAGGAGCGTAGTAAGGAAGCTGGATGAGCTGAAGGTGTGGATTGACATGTGGCATTATGATGTTGTGAGACATGGTTGAAGGAAGGTTGCGATTGGCAGTTGAATGTTCCAGGATTTCGCTGCTTTAGATGTGACAGAGTTGGTGGATTAAGAGGGGAAGGTGTGGCATTACTTGTCAGGGAGGATATTACTGTAGTGTTGAGGCAAGGTAGACTGGAGGGCTCGTTGAGGGAGGCAGTGTGGGTAGAGCTGAAAAATAAGAAAGGTGAGGTTATTATTATGGGGGTATATTATAGGCCTCCAAATGGGGAAAGGGAACTAGAAGAGCAAATGTGCAAGGAAATAGGTGAGATGTGCAGGAGAAAAAGGGTGGTGTTGGTTGGGGATTTCAATTTTCCAAACATAGATTGGGAAATGCAGTCAGTAAAAGGGCAGGATGGCTTAGTATTTATGCATTTTGTTCAGGATTGCTTTTGGCAGCAATATGTTGAGACGCCAACTAGAGGGGGAGCGGTTTTAGATCTGTTGTTTGGGAATGCAATGGAGCAGGTGACGGAGGTAAACGTTGGAGAGAATTTCAGATCCAGTGATCATGGGTCCATTAGCTTTAGCTTAATGATGGAAAGGGATAGGTCGGGTCCGAGAGTGAAGGTCTTCAAGTGGGCGAAGGCCAGATTTGGAGAAATTAGAAGGGATTTGCAGAGAATTGTGTGGCTGATCTTTTTGCCAGAAAGGATGTAGAGGAAATTTGGGGGGCATTGAGGGGTGAGATTTTGAGAGTACAGGATCTTTGTTCCAGTCAAGCCGAAGGGGAAGACTAAAGGTTCGAGGGAGCTGTGGTTTTCTGGTAATATTAAGAAGTTGGTTCGGGACAAGAGGGAGGCCTATACCAAATATAAAAAACAAGGGATTGAGATGTATGGTCATTACTTAGATTGCAGGTAGAACCTTAAGAGGAAAATTAGAAAGGCAAAATGAAGGTATGACGAGTCCATAGCTGATAAGGCGAAGGTGAATTCTAAGGGTTTTTACAGATACGTGAACAGTAAAAGGAGGGTTAAGGATAGAAAAGGTGGGACCGGTGAATTATGTCAGGAACCATATGAGATGGGAGAAATATTGAACAATTTTTTCTCGTCCGTATTCACGAGGGAAAGGGACATTGGGGTGCCTCAGGGATCAGTGCTGGGTCCCTTGTTGTTTATCATTTAAATTAATGATTTAGAGGAGGGTGTGGTTAACTGGGTAAGCAAATATGCAGATGATACAAAAATAGGGGGAGTGGTGGATAGTGAGGTAGATTTTCTTGGATTACAGAAGGATTTGGTTTGTTTGGAAGAGTGGGCTGAAAGATGGCAGATGGAATTCAATGTAGACAAGTGTGAGGTGTTCCATTTCAGTAAAAATAACTAGAATAGAACATATACAGTTAAGGGGAGGACATTGAGGTGTGCAGAGGAACAGAGGGACCTGGGGGTTATGGTACAGAGTTCACTGAAGGTGGATTCCCACATAGACAGGGTGATTAAGAAGGCATATGGTATGCTGGCCTTCATAAATTATAGTATAGAGTATAGGAGCTGGAAGATGATGCTGCAGCAAGGCATTGGTGAGGCCAGGTTTGGAGTATTGTGCTCAGTTCTGGTCTCCAAATTATAGAAAGGATATAGATAAGGTGGAGAGGAGTCTGTAATCAATATACAGTGTTGGCATATTACCAACTGAGATCCTACTTGAAGGACAAATTAGGAAGCAGTCTGAGGTTACCAGAGGGAAGTAACTTTGAAGGTTTACAAGGATGTTGCCTGGGTTACAAGCATCTGGATTACAGGGAGAGATTAAGGAGACTGGGACTTTATTCATTGGAATGTAGATGACTGAGAGGGGACAATAGAGGTATTTAAAATTATGAAAGGAATAGATAGACTAGACTAAACAGACTCTTTCCCCTGAGGGCAGGGGAGGTTGGAAGAAGAGGCCATGAGTTAAGGGTAAGGGGGCAATACTTTAGGAGAAATATTAGAGGTGGCTTTTTCACTTAGTGAGTGGTGGCAGAATGGAATGAACTTCCAAATGTGATAGTTGCGTCAGGGTCCCTTCTGTCATTTAAGAGAAGGTTGGATGTGTACATGGAGGTGAGGGTATCGGAGGGTTATTGGCGGTGAGTGGGAGGTTTGAGCTAGTGGAGTTGTTCTAGTGAACCGGTGCGGACTCGAAAGGCCGACATGGCCTGTTTCCGCTCCGTAAATGGTTATATGGTTATAAATGATCAAACTCAGTTTCTCACACTCAGAGTCTCACAGTCCGATCCTTAAGTGGTGTGAACAGGTCTTTTAAATGAAAGGTTGATCTTTCAGCACTGAGCACCAGTGAGTTGCTGCAGGATTGTGCACAGTTTAACATGTGATGCCAAGGGTCTCTTGAAATCTGAATAATAACATGAGTGGATGTTATTTCCTTTCACCTGACTGGTCAGCCTTGTGTAATGACTGGTCAGCAGAGTTTATGCAGATATTAGAGATTGGAGAACCTTTACAATAAACTGCACCCTCAGCCCAGTCGTTACTCAGATACAGTGATATTTTTCTTCTGGGGTCAATTCAGCATATTAAATATTACACTTACACCTGCCATGCCTATGCAACTTTTGGCAATAGGATTAATCAACCAAGCCAGTCCTCTCTGTCAATATAAACATCGAGCCAGGAGTAGGAGAGATAATGGGTTCACATCAGGTCCACTCCTCGGCTCAGAAAGGATGAAATGGGGTGCTTTTAGATTGAAGTGAAGATTTGGGGAAATTATTTTTAAAGGTACTTCATGTTCTTTTCCAACAAAGTCCTTGTTAAGGAGAAGATTGAAGCTTATTAGAGGCTGTAGCGTCACCTGTTCAGACCTGTGAGCTGCACAAAGTGGGCTTAATCACTGACAATGACTCAGTCTAAATGTTTGTCAAGGAATCAGACTGGGTCTCCGATCTAAGAGAGACGAGGGAAGAAAAAGAGAAGATATCGAGGTGACCCCTGATGAGATATTTAGATGAGGGGAAGCTTCTTCACACAGAATGTGAGTGTGTGGAATGAGCTGGCAGCTGAAGTGGTGAATGCAGGCTGAGTTTTAACATTTAAAAAGAATATGGACAGGTACATAGATGAAGGGCTATGGACTGGGTGCAGGTCAGTGAGACTAGGCAAAAAAATGGTTCAGTCCAGACTAGAAGGGCCGATGGAGCCTATGTCTGTGCTGTAGCGTGCTATGGTTTTATGATTCTAGACTATTTAAAAGGAGCACCAACTACAAGCCAGTGAGCTGGAAGGGATTCTAAAGGACAGGATCTACCAAGATGTGAACAGTGAGGGACAGAATGGAGGTAGTCAACATGATCGGACTGTGTGGGAGACTGTCTCTCATGAATCAGATGAGATTTTTGAAGGGATGACAAAGCAAGTTGATGAAGGTAGGGCAGAGAATGTTGTACGTCTAGGCTTCAGCAAGGTCTCTCATGGTCTGGAAGGATAAATCACATGGGATCCAAGGGGAGCTGGCCTATTGGATTCAAAACTGGCTTAGTGGAAGGAGGCAGAGGGTAGTAGTGGAGACTTGTGTTCAGTGGTGTGCCATAGGGGTGGGTGCTGGATCCACGGCTGTTTGTCATCTGTATTAACAATTTTTTTTTCATCTAAAGTATAACCATATAACCATATAACCACTTACAGCACAGAACAGGCCAGTTCGGCCCTACTAGTCCATGCCGTAGCAAATCCCCACCCTCCTAGTCCCACTGACCAGCACCCGGTCCATACCCCTCTAGTCCCCTCCTATCCATGTAATGATCCAGTCTTTCCTTAAATGTAACCAATGATCCCGCCTCGACCACGTCTGTCGGAAGCTCATTCCACATCCCCACCACCCTCTGCGTCAAGAAATTTCCCCTCATGTTCCCCTTATAATTTCCCCCCTTCAATCTTAAACCATGTCCTCTAGTTTGAATCTCCCCCTTTCTTAATTGAAAAAGCCTATCCACATTTACTCTGTCTGTCCCTTTTAAAATCTTAAACACCTCCATCAAGTACCCTTCTCAATCTTCTACGCTCCAGAGAAAAAAGCCCCAGTCTGCACAACCTTTCCCTGTAACTCAGACCCTGAAATCCTGTCAACATTCTCGTGAACCTTCTCTGCACTCTCTCTATTTTGTTTATATCTTTCCTATAATTTGGTGACCAAAACTGTACACAGTACTCCAAATTTGGCCTCACCAATGCCTTGTACAATTTCATCATAACCTCCCTACTCTTGAATTCAATACTCCGATTTATGAAGGCCAACATTCCAAATGCCTTCTTCACCACACCATCTACCTGAGTATCAGCCTTGAGGGTACTATTTACCACAACTCCTATATCCCTTTGTTGCTCTGCATGTCTCAATAGCCTACCATTTAATGCATGTGACCTATTTAGATTTGCCTTTCCAAAATGTAACACCTCACACTTATCTGTATTAAATTCCATCAGCCATTTCTCAGCCCACACCTCCAGCCTTCCTAAATCACCTTTTAATCTATGGTAATCTTCCTCACTGTCCACAACACCACCAATCTTTGTATCATCCGCAAACTTGCTTATCCAATTCTCCACCCCTACTTCCGATCGTTAATATATATAACAAACAATAGTGGACCCAGGACCGATCCCTGAGGAACTCCACTAATCACCGGCCTCCAATTGGACAAACAATTTTCTACCACTACTCTCTGACACCTCCCATCCAACCATTGCTGAATCCATTTCACTACCTTCTCATTTATACCTAATGCCTCCACCTTTTTTCCTAACCTCCTGTGGGGAACTTTGTCAAAAGTCTAAATAGACAACATCCACAGCTTTCCCTTCATCAAACTTTTTTGTCACCCCCTTGAAAAACTCAATCAGGTTTGTCAAGCATGATCTACCCCTGACAAAACCATGCTGATTACTCCCTATCAATCCTTGTACCTCCAAAAATTTGTAAATAGCATCCCTCAGAACACTTTCCATCAACTTGCCCACCACAGACGTCAGACTTACAGGCCTATAATTCCCAGGTTTGCATTTGGACCCTTTCTTAAACAGAGGAACCACATGCGCCACCCTCCAATCCTTTGGTACCACCCCCGTGGCCAGTGACATCCTAAATATCTCTGTTAATGGTCCCACTAACTGTCCACTAGCGTCCCTGAGTGTCCTAGGGAATATTTTGTACGGTCCGGGAGATTTATCCACCGTTATCTTTTTTAACACAGCCATCACTACCTCCTCGGTTATCCTTATATGCTTCATGACCTCCCCACTATTTTTCTTTACTTCAACTGGTTCAACATTTTTTTCCCTAGTGAATACCGAGGCAAAGAAATCATTTAAAATTTCCCCCATTTCCTCAGACTTCTCACTCAGCCTACCCTCGCTATCTACAAGGGGTCCAATTTTATCTCTCACTAATCTTTTACTTTTAATGTACTTATAGAAACCCTTTGGATTTATTTCTACTCTGTCAGCCAAAGCCTCTTCATGCCATGGATGGCATTGTTTAGTAAGTTTGCAGATGGTGTGGTGGAGAGTGCAGAAGGATATCTCCATTTACAACAGGGGGTCAAGATGAGATGAGAAGGTGGGCCAAGGAGTGGCAAAAGGACTAGTCTGATATCCTTCAAGGTCACTGCACAGGTTGATAGGATAGTTAAGGTTTGAGCCCTTTATCAAGGGTATGAGCAAAGTGTAGGCAGGTGACTGAATCTAATGGTGGGGGGAAGGGAGGGGGAGAGGAGCACAGATCCACAGACAGGTAATATGTGGATAAGGGAGGGAGGGAAGAGAAGAAAATGGGGGAGGAGGGGGTTGCTCTTTGAATGGAGAATGAAGGGATGGAGAAGAGAGGGAGAATGGGGAGTGGGCTAACAGAGACCAGAGGAGTCACTGTTAATGCCATCTGGTTAAAGAGTGTGCAGTTCTGGTCACTCAGCTATTGAAAGGACATCAATAAATTGGAAGGGTGCAGAGGAGATTCATCAGGATGTTGCAGGGGAATGAGGGCTTGTGTTATAGGGAGAGGGTAGATAGGCTGGGTTTTTATTCTCTACAACATAGGAGGCTGAGGAGGAGGAGGGGGTTTTCTTAGAGGTTTATAAAATCATGAGGGCCGTGGATAAAGTGAAGGGCCACACACTTTTCCCTAGTGTAGACGATTTTAGAACTAGAGGGCAGAGCTTTGAAGTGAGAGGGAAAAAATTTAAGAGACACCTGAGGGGAAACATTTTCCATATCTGGAATGAGCTGCAGGAAGAAACTGTAGAAGTTGGTGCAACAGATTTGGACAGATTGGAAGGACTTATGGGCCAAATACAGGCAAATAGGACCAGCCCAGAATGCCAACTTAGTCAGCATGGGCAAGTTGGGCCGAAGGGCCTGGCCGTGCTACATGATTCAATGACTCTATGCATTGAACATAGAACAGTGCAGCACAGGAACAGACCCTTCATCCTATGATGTTTGTGCAGGCCATTATAAAGTAATCCCACTTGCCTGCACATGGTTCACACCCCTGCCTATTCACATCTATATTGTTGCTATTTGCTTCCCCTGTAACCCCTAGCAGCCCATTCCAGACACCCACTACTCTGTGTAAGAAGAGTTTCTTCCCCGTCGCCATCCGATTTCTGAATGGACAACGAGCCACAGACATGGCCTCACTTTCTCTTCTTTTGCACTGATTTATTAATTTACAGTAATTTATAGAGAATTTTGCACAATACTGCTGCCACAAAACAATAAATTTTGTGATGCACGTTTGATAATAAACCTGATTCTGATCTTTCTCCCAGAGGTGAGGGGTAGAGGTTTGGGGGAGATGTGTGAGGCAGGTTTTTCTTACACAGAGTAGTGGGTGCCTGGAATGGGCTGCTAGGGGTTGCAGGGGAAGCAAATAGCAACAATATTGATGTGAATAGGCAGGGATGTGAACCAAGTGCAGGCAAGTGGGATTACTTTATAATGGCCTGTACCCTCCAGATGCCTCCACACATCAACACTCCCAAGGCTCCTGCCTTTGACCGTGCACTTTCCTCTTACACCTGAAATATAACCTCACATTTCTCCGGATTAGATTCCGTCTGCTGTTTCTCCGCCCGTATCTCCATCCGAGCACTATTCCACTGGATCCTTTGATAACCTTCCCCACAACCCCACCAGTTTTTTGTATTGACTACAAACGTACGAGTCGGACCATCCACAGCTCATCAAAATGCAGAGGTCCCAGGACTGATGAAGCTTTTGAAAAACGGCTACCTTTTGAGTGTGTATTACTTAGAATATCATTCATATATTTTATATTATTAAGAATGTATTATTTATCAGAGAAAACTTATTCTAAATTGGGTTCATCTCCTGAGGCAAGATCTGAATGGAAAAAACACAGATGCTGGAGGAACTCAGCTGGGCTCGTAGCATCCATAGGAAGTGAAAAGATATAACCGACTGTCACACTTTGACAAAGGGCTCAGGCTTGAAATGTTGGTAATATATCTTGACCTCCTGTGGATGCTGCGAAACCTGGTGAGTCCTTCCAGCATCTCTGTGCTTCTACTACAATCATAGCGACTGCAGACTTTGGTGTTTCCCTCAAGATGCAAATGGGTTTAGCCTGCTCACTTCAGATGGGGTTAAGGTCCACTCGTTTTTGATATTGCAGGAGGTTCAGAGTTTACAGTGACCTTGAGCCACACATTCCATGCCCACCCCGCTCGTGAAGGGCAGGTTGCCACCACACCAGATCGTCACCTTTTGCTGCAAATTCTGCAGGGTGTCCTTCTTGCTGGCATCCCGCCTCTCCAGCTCTGCTAGTTCCAGGGCCCGAGCCAGCAGCCGCTCATCCCAGCTAACTGTGTCCTCCGACCAAACATCTCCCTCCACCTTCATTGCGTGGGCCAGCCCACGCAGCAACTTGGTGTGCTGAGAAAGCAAAGTAACATGCTCAGAGCAACACAAAGCACATGGTGAGATACCAGAACCCAGGCTGTGTCACTAACAAAGACCGTCACAGCAGACAACAGGTTAGAGTAGACCCTCTGGGCTGCTCACAAAACAAGCTCTTTCCCATGGACCCAGGTCGATATGACAATAAACAGGATATTCAGGCCCTCCATGTCAGTGATTCTACCCCATCACAGCCTCACCTCCACATCTTCCCATGGGAGCTCTTCTCGTTGCAGCACGTCATTCTTCTCCACACCCTCCATCACATTTACATGGGCTGAATAGCACACAAAACAAAGCTTTTCAATGTATCCTGGTGCATGTAACAATAAACAAGGGTCTATAGTCCATAAGGCCATAAGACATAGGAGTAGAAATAGGCCATTCAGCCCATCGAGTCTGCCCAGCCATTTAATCACAAGCTGATGCATTTAATTCTCTACTCAAACCTCTGCAGAATAAAAACTAACATGCTATCCTAATCTCCTGCTGTACCTTGCTATGATCTGAGTACAAGGGGTAACCCAGATCCCTTTGAACATCAGTGTCAACCAGATGGAAGGGGACCCTGAAGGTAAACTTGCAGGTTGAGTCAGAAGGAGGCAAATGCGATGCTGGCGTCATTTCAAGAGGAATGGAATATAAGGGCAGGGGTGTGATGTTGAGGCTTTTTCAGGCCCTGGTGAGACCTCATGTGGAGGACTGTGATCAGTTTTGGGCTTCTTATTTAAGGAAGGATGTGCTGACAAGGGAGAGGGTTTAGAGGAGGTTCACGGAATAAAAAGGTGGTCATGTGAGGAGCTTTTGACAGCTCCCAGCCTGTACACGTTGGAATTTAGGAGAATGAGGGGGGGGGATCTCATTGAAGCATTTTGAATGTTGAAAGGGGTGGACAGAGTAGATGTAGAAAGGTTGTTTGAAGTTGTGTCCTCTTGGCCTGGACTCTCCCACCAGGGGAAACAACCTTTTTGAAGGATTGAAGGATGTCCGTTTAGAACAGAGATGTGGAGGAATTTCTTTAACCAGAGGGTGGTGAATCTCAGGAATTTATTGCCACAGGCAGTTATGAAGGCCAGGTCATTGGGCGTATTTAAGGCAGAGATTGGTAGGTTCTTGATTAGCCAGCGCTTCAAAGGTTATGGGGAGAAGGCCGGGCAGTGGGGCTGAATGGGGAAATGGATCAGCTCGTGATTAAATGGCTGGGCAGACTCGATGGGCTGAATGGCCTATTACTACTCCTATGTCTTATGGCCTTATGGACTATAGGAGAGATTTCTTCACTCAGAGGACGATGAATCCTTGGAACTCTGTCCTGGAGGACAGTCTTTGAGTTCATGCTAAACAGATAGATTTGTGGGCAGAAAAAGGAATGAGAGATGTGGGGACAGCAAACCTGAGGAAGTACAGCTAGAGAGAAGGCAAGATCAATCTGGCTGAAAGATCCTGCGATCACTTCTACCTTGTCCTTTAAAATATCTTTAATGCAGCAACTTGTTACATAACAACACCCTTTTTGACTTATTTACACTGGAAGCAAATTAAAGTGCATAAGAGCAGAAGATAAGCTAATTTTAAAAATGGATTTCAAATTAATATTTCTTGAATCCATCTCAGGGAAATGGAAACAACAGAGGTGAAAAGAGGACATTTTTTGATCAGATTCATGAAGCATTAAGGAGACATCAAATCTCACCCTGCAGTAGCAGCCTTGCCCAACTCTGACTGCACAAGCAAAGCGATAAGGGAGGACAGTCGGCCCATCATGCTGATGCTAGCCCTCTAGCAGAACTTCAACCTTTCTGATCCTGTAGGTACCCAATTAACAGATCACTGCAAAGTGCCACAGTCCCTCAGACCCATCCACCCTGCACCAAAGAGTAGGCATAAGCCCCAGGGGACAGAAAGATCTCTGACCAATAAACGCCAAGGAGCCAATGAGGCAGTTGGCTGTGACCTTGCTTTAGGTTCATGGTGACCTTCTGCATTGACCTCAACATTATTCGGACCTTACATCCTGAGGGAGCACTGCACTGTCATAGGTGCAGCACTGATGGAAGGTGCCAGGAAGATGGAGAAAAATTGGGATTTGAATCGAAAGGAGGTTTGAGTATGTGGTGTGGGAGCACTCGGGCAGACTTTGTGTTCAGAAGAAACTGCTGCTCGTGAGGAAAGCTCTGCTGTCTTCAACTATGCAGTTCGAGCAATTAACGAGCAGCTTGTCAGATTGGATTTCCTCCACTGCAAAAATATTATCTTTCATCTAACTTGCTCATTGAAAGTTTAATATCAGTTACTCCACCACTAATTCATCGTTGATTAGCTCGGCGGTTGATTGTCAATGACTTTTCGACACCATCTTGAAGGTCTGGGAGTCTTGGCCTCACCTTTGAGTTCAGGAGGCTTTGGCGCTTTGCCAGTTCATGAAGCATCCGGGGATTTCCGTTCATCACTCTGTTACCTCATCGTCCATTTAAAGGACTCACATCTCAGACTCTCGTATTGACAGGGGGAATACAGGATGGTGTGCCCCAATGAGGACTGAGTTAGCATGACCTTTAATCAACATGAGACTTTCCCTCTCCTGTTGTGGACTATATTGTTTTAATCGGTGGTCTAGTTTGTTTTTCACATATATCCCAGACCCGTTTTCTGAAAGACTTGGGCCCTACAGGAGTCGTGCTGGGCTGGCAACTTCAACGACTCCTATAGCCAGGAATTTTTTCGCATCATTGGAATGTGGTCGTGATACTTGTCCCCAACTATCACAGTTTGAAAATGCATAAAGGCAATAGTGGGGAGGGAAGGCACCCCGGCCATTACAGCGTGTGAAAACAGAGGGGAAATCCATGCTCTGCCTACAAAATGCAAAGGTAGTGGGTCTAGTCACAAGTCAAGTCGATTCATGGGCTCACCAGCCATCTGTCACTTCAGCAGCTTGGCTGGGACCATGTTTCACGGAGATATGGAGTGTGTGAGGACACAGCCCCTGCTCATGGGCTTGAAGGGATGGCTCCTCAAGTTCCAGTTTGGGCACCCAGTACGGAGGAGGGAGGGTCCGTCGAGGGTTGTCCTTGTCAGTCTGATACTGGGGTCAGCCAAAATGGCCATCCATGGGTCCAGGCAGTGGGCAGTCGAGGGTTCAGCTCGGGCTGACTGCCTGCTCCTCTTCTGAGGACACCTGGGGAAGGAGCACTCAGTGCTCACAGGCAGTTCAGAGGGACTCTGGGAACGGTTGACCCCCCCTCCCCCCCACCAAGGGTTTGACGGTATCAATGGAGATCATCATGTTTCAGTTTGAAACGTATGTTTTATGTAAATTGCCTGAATTGTAGTCGAATGCAGTACCTGTAACTTTTGGATTAAGAACAATAAAGGGGTGGTATTGATTTACCACCAAAATGGCAAAACAATAAATAGATAGGTAGGTAGGTAGGTAAATAGGATGGTAGGTAAGTAGGAAAGTAGTTAAGTCGATAGATAGAAAGTTAACAAAGGAGCAGCACTGAGGGACTGCCGCATTTACTCACTCTCTGCCTTTCAAACTGACGTCTGCCTTTTATGAGGTCCTCGGCAGCGAGCTGCCCTTCCAGGTGCCCAATGGCCTCTTCACAATCACTCAGCCTCACTTCTGCCCTGTGAGCTCGCTCCACCGCCTCATGGTAGAGTTTGCTGCGGCTCTCCAGCTGATCATTCACCTTGTTGATCTCCTCCTCGAGTCTGGCCACCTTCTGTTGAAGACATCAAGTCAGCAGGCATTCACACAGTGTCCACTGAATGCACACTGAACAACCAGCACCCTACCCAGGAAGTGGGAGCAAGAACCCACTGGGACTGACATCTCTCATGTGCCCAAACCATCATTTGTCTCTTATTCTCATCGAATACAAACACATTGTAAGAAGTTGGTTTCTGGAATTCTGGGCCAGGGGTTTCAGCAGCGTTCTCTCAGCAGTTCATTTTTTGGCAGTCAAAATTGTTAGGGCCACGGTTGGCGTGGTGGTTAGAGCAACACTATTTCAGTGCCAGCGACTGGGACCAGATTTCGAATGCCATGCCTGTCTGTAAGGAGTTTGTACGTTCTCCCACATCTCGTAGGTTTTCCCTGAGTGCTCCAGTTTCCTCTCACCATTCAAAACGTACAGGGGTTGTAGGTTAATTAAGGTGTTTGAGTGCCACGGGCTCATGAAAAGACCTGTTACTGCGCTGTATCTCTAAATTAAAAATTTAAAGACATTCAGATTTCCATGCCAAATCGGTCTGTTAGCAGGAGAGGCACCCAAGGATGGTGGAGAATCGTCTATGCCAGTGGTTCTCAACCCAATTCTTTCCAATCACATACCACCTTAAGAAATCCCTTATTAACCAAGAGCCTCTGTGGCATAGGATGGTATAGGTCAGGGAGCAAACTTTTACCATGCGTCAGCCAGATGGTGAGCAGGGGTTGAATGGTGGGCTGAGCTGATTCTTAGGTGGTGTCAGACAGGGGAGGGTGTCCATGGTATTGGACTGTGAAGGGGTGGATTGGCTATGGCATCTGACCAATGGGTGGGGGTTGGTAGCGGTGGCGGACCCTGGGGCGGAGTCGGCAGCAACGTGAGACTGGGGACGGGTGGTGGCGGACCTGGGGACTGGGGAGGGGTTGCGACAGCTTTGAAATAGGGTGGGGGAGGTTGACAGAGGTGTCCAACCGGTGGAGGTGGGAGCGGCAAGCAGACCGGGTGGGTGGCAGCAGACCTGGGGGGGGTGGTGGCAGTTGGAATGGTGTGGGGGATGCGGCCCCCACACCATTCCAACTGAGGACTGAGGGGGTTAGCGGTGGTGGCAGATCTGGGGTGGGGGAGGTTGGCAGAGGCATCGGACCAGTGGGGGTGGCAGCAGCAGCAGTGGACCAGAGGTGGGGGGTGGCAGCGTCAGATCCAGGATGGGGGGGGGGGGGGGTGGCAGCAGCATCGGAACAAGGTGGGGTTGGTTACAGCGCTGTACAGATAAATTTAGATTTTGGGCCGATCTGGAGACCTGTGGGCCAGATAAATTTGGCCATAGGTTGCCCACCCCTGGTGTAGATGCTCTGTGATTCGAATGGGATACTTCAGGTGGTATGTGATTGGGGAAAAAGAGGGTTGAGAACCACTGGTCTTTACCAAGTACCATTGTTGCAGGAGTCTGTGTGCTGCATGCTAAAACAAGCTCCAAAGCTGCAAGACCAAGGACGAAGTGCACCATCACCACCATCAAATTCCTCAACAACAAAACTCAATCAAAGTCCCGTCTAGGGACTTTACACATTATTTATTACTGAATATTTACTCTCAGTGTTACACAGTCAGTTTGTTTGCACTTCTTTCTTTGTTTACATTTCTCTCTTTGTACGTCCATCTTTTCTTCAGTACATCTTTTGCCTCTACTGTTAAGTAGAAACTCTGCCTGGCCCACAGGAAAAAAGAATCTCAAGGTTGTATGTGGTGTCAAATCAAGTTTATCGTCACTCGATTGTACAAGTACAAGCTGATGAAACAGCATTCTCCAGTCCTCGATGCAAAATACACAGACACACGACCAGACATAACACACATACAGACAAACAGTACACAGACAGGACAAGTATTTCATTGATACAAATAAGTAAATAAATATTGTTTTGTTCAAATGCCCGTGGGAAGAAGTTGTTCCTCATCCTGGTGGTGCTGGCTCTGATCCTCCTGTATCTCTTCCCCAATGGCAGGAGCAGCTGAAAGATCCGAGGTGAAAGGGGTCCTCTATGATTTTGCTGCGTGTATGTACTCTGACAATAAATCTGAGCTTTGAACCAGTGAGACCAGCCATGGTCATTGAACGCAACACAAGAGTGGGAGTAGGTCATCCCTTCAAGCCTGCCCTGCTGTTTAATGTCCCCATGACTGATCTATGCCAGCCCCAACCTTTCCTCTGCAGCATTTCTCCAACCTATCTGATATTTCTCTACAAATACTCCTAATGATCCTCCTTCCAGCAAACCATGATATTTCTAAATTAGCCTGTCTGTGATAGTAAGCACATCAGCAATGTCTTCTATAGAGAAGACCACTGTAAACTGTTTCTTCAACCTATCTCCTATTATTAATTGATCTCTCATTCTCTGGAGACCCTACATCCACCTCAGCTCCTCCCTTCTTATTTGTGTGTCATAACACTTGTAATGTGTGATTTTATTAAGATTTTATTAAGATTCAAGATGCTTTTATTGTCATATAATTCCTGTATGACACAAATTTCCTTTAGTCAGCTGTAAGGCAGGCAAAGATTCGCCAATAGCAGAAATAGCCCGGCGCCCCTTACAGTCAGAGAAAGCGAAGCAAAAGAGAGACCCTTCAGACACCGAGTATCAGTGGATTCATCTCCAACTCTCCCGCAGCCCCCGGAACCACATAAACTCCTGGTCGGCAACCTGAGCTCCAGAACCAAACCTCTGACACGATCAGGAAGCCTTCAGCGCCCTCGGCACCCTCTCTCATCCCTATTCTGATACTTGGTGCCCCCATCAGCCAGTCTCCAGCAGCCCGCCGCCTGTGTGTTCTCCAGCCGCAGAGCCTCTCACTGGTCTGCTGCCATTATCGCCATCCTGTGGGACGTCTCCTCTGCTTCTCCTTCTCAAATGGGGGCTGGTCTCCCTGTTTTCTGGTGCCCTGCATCAGTCCTCTGCTTCCCCGGAGTCTGCCACCCTCCGTGGCTGCTGCCGTACATAGGCGCCACCATCTTGGACCCAGACCCTACGTTTGCAGGATTTTAAGATAAACCACCTTTGGCTCCTTTAACAGGCTGATTAAAGGCTGTACAGAGTTCACAGCAGGTCTGACTAGGTGGTTGGAGCCCACGGGGGAGCGCTGACTCTGCTCCCTGCCCTCCACAGGTCCACACTAGCAGCACCACTGCTGTTCCAGCAACTCCAGCAGCGTAGCCATTTTTTAATATCTGCCTGGCAGTGACCATCGTGCACCCATTAGCACCAGTTTAGAACATCTAAGGGATTTGGTTTGCAAAAGAAATTTTACATTTAAATGTTTTAATTTTTAAATTCTAGACACACAGGAGAGTTAACAGGCCCTTTTGGCCCACGAGTCAGTGCCGCCCAATTACACTTAATTAGCCTACAACCCCCGTACGTTTCAAATGGTGGGAGGAATCCAGAGCCCCAAAGGAAAACCCATACAGCCATGGAGAGAATGTACAAACTCCTTACAGACAACGTGGGATTCGACCCCCCGTCCTGGTCACTAGCACCATAATGGTGTTGCACTAACCGCAAATGTCCTGTTGCAATTGCTCACAGGTCTAAGGTCGTGAGCAGTGGTTCTCAACCTTTTCCTTTCCACTTACATATCACCTTAAGTAATCCCTTACTAACCACACAGCATCCATGCCATAGATGTTCCGAAGTTAGTAAGGAATTATTTAAGGTGGTATATGAGCGGAAAAAAGAGTGGAAAAAAAAGTTTGAGAATCACTGGTTTCAGGCAAGCAACAAAATTAATTTCAGTGGCAAATCAAAACAACAGAATTGAACATTCAACAATTAATCAGACATTGAAGAACTGAGATTGAACAGTATCAATAAGATGAACAACACATAGTGAACAGTTAAGGTTCTGAAGAAAGGTGTTGATTAACACCATAAGGATTGAAACTACAACAAACTATTCAATTATTGGTCAAGTTCAGCTTGATGCCATTGATGTAATGCATTGACATACTGATGAGATGCTGCAGAGAAACGGAATGTACAGTTCAACAAGAGGAACAAGGAAACAGCTACCCATTATCGTGGTAAACTCGAAAAGCAGGACAAATACAATGGGAAAAGACTGACAGATAGCTCAGGCAGGACGAGAGTACCATTTTCAGCGGCACAGTTGGCGTAGCGGTGAGCACAATGCTGTAACAGCGCCAGCGATTGGGACCAGGGTTTGAACCCCATGCTGTCTGTTTGTCTGTTCTTCCCGTGTCTACATGGGTTTATCCCCGGTGGCTCCAGTTTCCTCCCACCCTTTGAAACACTCTCCATCCTCACTACATTCTACAGAAGAGGTATCTAGAACATCCTGTGCAACTGTATCACTGCCTGGTTTGGAAGCTGTACCTCTTTGGACCTCAAGACCCTGCAGAGGATAGTGAAGTCAGCGGAAATGATCATTGGGAGCTCTCTTCCTACCGTGAAGAGTGTCTACAACACTTGATGCAGGCAAAAGGCAATAAACATTGTGAAGGACTCCACACACCCCTCACGTAAACTGTTCTCCCTTCTGCCATATGGTAGGAGGTACCAAAGCACTCGGGCCCTTACTTCCAGACTGGGGAACGGTCTTTTCCCCCAAGCCATCAGGCCCCTGAATTCCCAGAACATTTATGGATAGTGAACCATGGACCTTTACTGTATTCATCTTAACATTTCAATGTGTTTAACTTCTATTCTTATATTTATGTAAATCTGCTCCATGGTCCTGGAGAAACGCTATCTCGTCTTTACAATGCGAGCATAGTATGAATGATAAATAAAAGAGACTTGACAACTTGAAACCAGGGGTGTAGCTTGATGGGTGTAATTGGGCTACACGGACTCATGGTTGGAAGGGCCTGTAACCGGGCTGTATGTCTAAATTTTAAAAAATAATAAAAATTGAAGGAATGCCACTCACATTTGGAAAAGGGATGACGATAGAGTCAGAGACAGCAAAGTGGGGTGCCACATGTACGTTCACGTCAGACCAGATGCAGCCCAGATTGGGTCTGACTTTGGTGCAAGTGTCAGGACATTCCTTAAGCTCAATGTGCAGTTCAAGAGGCCATGGAAGGACATGGTCCAAATGGGGGAAATGGGATGAGTTAGTGGACAAAAGGGTCAGCATGAATGTGATAGGACTGTTTCTGTGCTGTATAACATTATGCAAAGCAAACAGGTAATTGTGTAGTACACCTTGGCTTCAATGAAGCTTGTGGTAAAGGATGAAATCGAGGTAATTATCAATGCATCAAACCTTGAACGTACAGCAGAGCTCCTGGGTACACAATATTAGAACAGATCTGATACTCAAAACAGAAATGTAATATTATACAAAGTCTGCCATGAGACAGGTAAATATTCACCATTAGCAATGCCCAGTGCACTTTATATTCAAAGAAAAAGAAGCAAAAGAGAGTCCCCTCAGAGTTACCGAGTGTCTGTAGATTTACCTCCAGTGCTCCTGCAGCCTCTGCAGCCACACAGACTCCGGTTCGATCCTTTGGCCATCCAATCTCCAGATCTAAAACTCCAACACGATCAAGAAGCCTTCAGTGGCCGAGACCCTTCGGGAACCCCTCTTTTCCTCAGCACCCTCTCGAATCCTAGCTCCAATACCTGGTTCTCATGAGCCACTGTCCACAGCCTGCAGCCTGGTGTGAGTCCTTTTACCTCATTGCTTGCAGTCTGTGTGGGTTCCTTGCCCATAAGTTGCCGACAATTCACTGCCTGCGTGTGTTCTTCAGCCACAGAGCCCCTTGCTGTTCCGCCGTCATGGTCACAGTCCGAGGGTCATCTCCTCTGCTCCTTCTTTTCATTGGGGGAGGGGTGAGGGTGTTTTCCCCCTTTTTAGTGCCCTGAACCAGTCCACTACTACCCTGGAGTCTATGACCCCTTGTAGCCAGTGCTGAGCACGGGCGATCCCGCAGTCGCAGGATTTTAAATAAAACACCGTCCACTCCTCTATCAGGCAAAGCCTGTACAGAGTTGTTAGCATCAGAACTGGGCAGTCGGACCCTGCAGACCACCACTGTGTCTCTGCTCCTCATTTTGCCCGACTCCACACCACCAGCAGCGCTGCCATTGTGTCAGCTTCAGCCATGCCACCATTTTGGTTCCTACAAGACCTTGTGACAATAACCAGACCATAGAGTCATCGAGCAAGGAAACAGGCCTTTCAGACAAACTTGTCTGTGCCTACCAAGGTGTCAACCTGAACTAGTGCCATTTGCTAACATTTGACCCATATTCTTCTAAACTTTTTTTCCTCCACTTACCTGTCTAAATGTCTTTTAAACATTGGAATCACCCCACCTCAATAGATTTTTCTGGCAGCTTATTCCACATGTCCACTACCCTCTGTGAGAAAAGTTACACCTCAGGACATCTTTAAATCTTTCTCCTCTCATCTTAACTTATGCTCTTTCCTGGGAAAAAGACGATAGATGCCCTTCATGATATAAAAGTATATTCGGTCAGCCCTCGGCCTGCTTTGCTCCAGGGAGAAAAGTCTCAGTCAATCCAGTCTGTCCTTATAGTTCAAGCCCTCCAGTCTCAGTAACATTCTCATGAATCTCTTCTGCACCTTTCCCAGCTGATTGAGGTTCTTCCAAGAGCTGGGTGACCAGAAATCCAGGTGCAGTCTCACCGACGTCCTGCACAGTTGTAACAAATGTACCACTTGCTAAAAGAGGATGGTTTGGGGAAGATGGCTGGCAGAAGGAAGGACCCTCACCCTCCAGGCCATGTCCTCTCACTGCTACCATCAGGAAAGAGGTACAGGAGTTAGAAGACGAACACCCAATGACATAAAAACACCTTCTTCCCCTCCGCCATCAGATTTTTGAACACAGACACTACTTCACTTTGTCTCTTTTTTGCATTATTGTTTAAAATCTTGTATTTACAAAATCATACTTTATAGAAATTTTGCACCTGTAGTACACAATACTGCTGTGGCAAAACAACAATTTCGTGACACATGTTCATGGCAATAAACCAGATTCTGATTCTGATTCAGACCCTCAATGACAAACTCAATCAGAGACTCATTTAAGGACTCTTACTTGTGCATTTTATTGATTTTCTTTTATTCTCTCTGTATTGCACAGTCAGTTTGTTTACATTCATTATCTGTTTACATGTTTACTCATTTACGCTGTGTACAGTTTATTTTTTGGTAATTCTGCTGTGCCCTCAGGATAAAGAATCTCAGGATGTATGTGATGTGATGTATGTACCTTGACAATAAATCTGATTCTGAAATCAAAAGCCATTATTTACAATAGATCCAAATGAGAAAGTTCAGAGTCGGCCATCTAGCCCATTGAGCCTGCTCTGTCATTCCATAACATTGTGGCAGATCTGGTCATGACTCAGCTCCACCTCACTGCATTTTCCATGATAACCCTCAGTTCTCTTACTATGCCAAATCTATTCCTGTCTGAAATATATTTAATGAGGCAGCCCCTGCCGCTTCCTTGGGCAGAGACATCCACAGATGCATCACTCTCTGGGAGAAGGAAGTTCCCCCTCACCTTTGTCCTAAATCTACCCTCCTGAATCTTGAAGTTGTCATCCAGTTCTAGTCTCATCTACCAGTGGAAACCACCGATTTTTTATATATTTTTTTATTTTTCACACTGTGAACCATTTCATCCAAAATATATACAAATGTTTCTCATTAAACAATGGCATTTTCTCCCTTTTTTTCCCCCCTACCCTCCCTCCCCCCTTCCCACCCACCAAAACCAATAAATATTCAACATATACAATACAATAAAACCATTAAACAATCTCATCACACAATGAAGAATAAACAAGAAAAATGCGTCATCTGCTTTTACACACTGGGTCAAGTAGTTTTGTCTTCTTATCATTTTAGGGGGTGGAGGTCCGAGGCAAGCCCTCTCTGTTGTGTTCCATGTATGGTTCCCAAATTTATTCAAATAATGTGACTTTATTTTTTAAATTATATGTTATTTTTTCCAATGGAATACATTTATTCATTTCCATGTACCATTGCTGTATTCTCAGGCTCTCTTTTATTTTCCAAGTTGACATTATACATTTTTTTGCTATCGCTAAGGCGACCATAATGAATCTTTTTTTCACTTTATCCAATTTGAGGCCTAATTCCTTACTTCTTATATTACTTAGAAGAAAGATCTCTGGATTTTTTGATATGATATTTTTTGTGATTTTATTTAATATCTGATTTAGATCTTCCCAAAACATTTTCACTTTCTCACATGCCCAAATTGCATGTACTGTTGTTCCCATTTCCTTCTGACAGCGAAAACATCTGTCTGATAATGTTGGATCCCATTTTTTTTAACTTTTGGGGCGTGATATATAACCTGTGTAACCAATTATACTGTATCATACGTAACCTTGTATTTATTATATTCTTCATAGTTCTAGACATTACTTTTCCCATGTTTCATTTTTGATCTTTACGTTTAAATCACTTTTCCCACTTTTGTTTGGGTTTATAGCTTATTTCATCATTTTCCTTATCTTGCAGCTTAATGTACATGTTCATTATAAATCTTTTAATTATCATTGTTTCTGTAATCACATATTCAAAGCTGCTTCTTTCTGGTAATCTCAGTCTGTTTCCCAATTTATCCTTTAAATAAGCTTTCAGTTGATGATATGCAAACATGAGTTATTCCATATTTGTACTTCAACTGTTCAAATGTTAATAAAATATTTCCCAAAAACAATTTTCTATGGATATAACCATATAACCACTTACAGCACAGAACAGGCCAGTTCGGCCCTACTAGACCATGCCGTAACAATTCTCACCCTCCTAGTCCCACTGACCAGCACCCGGTCCATACCCCTCCAGTCCTCTCCTCTCCATGTAACGATCCAGTCTTTCCTTAAATGTAACCAATGATCCCACCTCAACCACGTCTGCCGGAAGCTCATTCCACATCCCTACCACCCTTTGCGTAAAGAAATTTCCCCTCATGTTCCCTTTATAATTTTCCCCCTTCAATCTTAAACCATGCCCTCTAGTTTGAATCTCCCCCACTCTTAATTGAAAAAGCCTATCCTCATTTACTCTGTCTGTCCCTTTTAAAATCTTAAACACCTCTATCAAGTCCCCCCTCAATCTTCTACGCTCCAGAGAAAAAAGCCCTAGTCTGCACAACCTTTCCCTGTAACTCAAACCTTGAAATCCTGTCAACATTCCTGTGAACCTTCTCTGTACTCTCTCTATTTTGTTTATATCTTTCCTATAATTTGGTGACCATTAATTTAATTAATGTATCAAACCAATTTAAATTAAGTAGGTCAACTAGACAAGGGTGTCCATTATCCCCCTCATTGTTCGCTTTAGCAATAGAACCATTGCCAGAACTGATAAGAACAGGAAATAAAATAAAAGGGATAAAAATAAAGGAGGAGTATAAAATCAATTTATTTGCAGATGACATCATAGTATACTTAACAGATCCAGAAATATCAATAAAAGAATTACATAAGAAATTGAAGGAGTATGGAGAAATATTGGGGTACAAGAGCAAAGCAAATAAAAGTGAAGTGTTGGCAATGAGTAGCACGGATTATACAGAATTTAAAAAAGAATCACCATTTAAATGGCAAATACAAGCAATTCGATACCTAGGTATTAGGTTAGATAATATCTTAAGCCACCTATACAAACTAAATTATCAGCCACTAATAAAGAAATTGCAGGAAGACTTAGAACATGCTAACATTGATAGGGAACGTAAACTGCATTAAAATGAATGTTTTCCCAAGGATACAAATATTACCAATTCCCTTAACAGAAAAATTCTTTAATGAACTAAAGAGAATAATAAGGAAATTCTTGTGGAAAGGGGAGAAACGAGGATAGCGTTAGATAAATTAACAGAGAGGTACAACCAAGGTGTTTTGCAGTTACCAAACTTTAAAAATTATTATAGAGCAGCACAATTAAGGTATTTATCAGATTTTTACCAGACAAGGGAAAAACCACACTGGACTAAGGTAGAACCAGATAAAATAGGGGAGAAGATACCAGAACATATACTTTATAAGTGGGGTGAAAAGCTGGTGCAATATAAAAGCTTACCAGTATTGCATCATTTACTTAATATATGGAAGTAGATCCACTTAGAAAGGAAAAAAATGAATTACCAAATACCAAAATTGTTACTGACACAAAACCCACTAATCGCTTTTACAATAGATAACCTTTCCTTTAGAGAATGGGAGAGAATGTTACATTTGCCAATGGTCCATTATATAATGCTTTAATCCAATTAATATATTTTTCTGGTAAATTGAACCTCTGTAATGCTTTAAAAAAATAATTCCATTCTACTCTGTCAAAGGCTTTTTCTGCATCTAAAGCAACAGCCACTGTTGGCTTCTTATTTCCTTGAACTGCATGAATTAAATTAATAAATTTACAGACATTATCTGCTGTTTGTCTTTTCTTAATAAATCCAGTTTGATCTTGTTTTACTATTTTTAGTACACAATCGGCCAATCTGTATGCTAATAATTTTGCTATTATTTTATAATCTGAATTAAGTAGAGATTATTTATACCGGTTTGGCATAAAAATAAACCAAAAAATGTGACTCAACCATGGATGACAAGGGAAATTAGAGACAGCATTGGGTCCAAAGAGAGAGCATATCAATTGGCCAAAAAAAGTACCGCAACCGAAGACTGAGAGCAGTTCAACATGCACCAAAGGAGGACAAAGGGATTAATCAAGAGAGCAAAAATAAATTACGAAACTAAGCTTGCGGCAAATATAAAAACCGACTGCAAGAGCTTTTATAAATATGTCAAGAGGAAAAGATTGATGAAATCCAGAGTAGGTCCTTTGCAGTCGGAATCAAGGGAATATATAATGGGGAATAAGGAAATGGCAGACCAATTAAATTCTTACTTTAGTTCTGTTTTCACAAGAGAGGATACAAATAACCTCCCAAGGATGTTGGGAAACATAGAGAATAATGCAAGGGAGGAACTGAAAGTAATCAGTATCTCTAAGGTCATGGTCTTGAGGAAATTGATGGGATTGAAGGCAGATAAATCCCAAGGGCCTGATAATCTACATCCTAGGGTATTCAAGGAAGTGGCGATTCAGATAGCAGATGCTTTAAGAATTATTTTCCAGAACTCGATAGACTCAGGATCAGTACCCATGGATTGGAGGGTAGCTAATGTTACCCCACTATTTAAAAAGGGGGGTAGAGAAAAAGCGGGGAATTATAGGGCGGTGAGCCTTACATCAGTAGTGGGCAAAATGATGGAATCCATTATTAAGGATGTAATAGCGGACCATATGACTAGCAGAGAAGGGATCGGACGGAGTCAACATGGATTTACAAAAGGTAAATCGTGCTTGACAAATCTATTGGAATTCTTTGAGATGGTGACAGGTAAAATAGATGGGGGAGAGCCAGTGGATGTGGTGTACCTGGACTTCCAAAAGGCCTTCGATAAGGTCCCGCATGGGAGGAGTCACGTGATGGAGTAGTGGCCGGACGGTGAACTCCAGCCCTCTCCAGAAAAGTCGGGAAAAACAAGAGAAAATACAAAGGCACAGAAATACAAGTTAAAGAAAAGTGAGTATAAAGGTGGAAAGAAGATGGAGACAAAAGGAGAAAAATCAAAATCAACGGAAAGAAGACAACGGAGGAAAAAGGTGAAGGCCTTACCTGTCCGAAGAGGCCCGCTGTGGAGAGAAGACCCCACTACCTCAGGTCGGTAGAAAAAGAACTACAACAATGGCTCACAGAGCCGAGTAAAAGTGCGCAACCGCGCATGAAAAAAAACACAACGACGGGAGGGGGGACCAGCTGGGGAGTCGATCTCCACAGCCGGCAACGACAGCTGCAGAACACCTGCAGCAAGAAGAGACCACAGAAGACAATGGAAACAAGAAAGAAGAGGAGGAAAGGGCAGCAAAGAAACAACAGATGGCCAACCTAGAGGAAGAAGAAGAGGAAGAATACAGTGAAATAGATAAAGGGAAAGGCAAGGTAAAGGATATACTTGCTCTTGTTAGAGGATACATGGAGTCATTTAAAGAATGGCAAACACAGGAATTCAATGATTTAAGAAGAAGAATAAACAACACAGAAAAGAAAATAAATAAAATGGATATGACCTTAACAGAAATGGGGAAAAAAATGGACAAGATGGAAGAGCGGGCAGTAGCAGCAGAAATGGAGGTAGAAGACTTAAAAAAGAAATTGGAGGAATCTAATAAAAAAACTAAAGAGACACAAGAATTACTAGCCCAAAAAATAGATATAATGGAAAATTATAACAGAAGAAATAACATAAAGATAGTGGGCCTTAAGGAAGATGAAGAAGGCAAGAATATGAGGGAGCTTATAAAAGAATGGATCCCTAAGGCCCTAGGATGTCCAGAACTACAGCAAGAAATGGAAATAGAAAGGGCACATAGAGCATTGGCCCCTAAACCACAACCACAACAAAAACCAAGATCTATTGTAGTAAAATTCCTAAGATATACTACAAGAGAAAAGGTACTGGAGAAGACAATGGAAAAAGTAAGAGAGGGCAACAAACCACTGGAGTATAAAGGGCAAAAAATCTTCATTTATCCAGATATAAGCTTTGAACTCTTAAAGAAGAGAAAAGAGTTCAATACAGCAAAAGCGATTTTATGAAAGAAAGGATATAAATTTACACTGAAGCATCCTGCGGTATTGAAAATATTTATTCCAGGACAACAAAACAGACTATTCTCGGATCCAGAAGAAGCACGAAAATTTGCAGAACAATTACAAAAATAGACTGAGGGATGAAGACGGGTAATGAGAGCAAAAATTATCACGATTGATATGTATGTGGGTAAAGACAAAAATAGACTGAGGGATGAAGACGGGTAAGGAGGGTAAAAATGACCACGATTGATATGTATGCGGGTAAAGAGGTATAAGAGTGAATAGAGACAATGGGCATATGTGAAAGTATCTGTAATTAGAGGAAAACATAGAGAGTATAGACAAGAATTAATAAGGGAAGGTAATGGAATAGAGAGAATAAGGAGGGAATTAAAAGAGTGACCTTTGTGACATATAAAAAGCGAAATCTTTTCTGGGGGGGGCTGGGTGGGGGAAAAGAGCGGTCACTGCAAAATCAGTTGACGCTTGCGAGTGGATTCGCAAATCCAAATGGAGAGGGGAGATGTGGTTGTCCGACAAGGGATAAAGGGCAACTCAGGAGGGGAAGGGGAGATTGGGGATAAAGAAGATAGAAATAGGAGAATAAGGAAAATGTTGGATGTTGTAGGAATGTTGTCTGGTAAAGAGTTCAAAATAAGAAAACAGAAATGGAAAAGGAGGAAAGGTAATGATGGAAAAATGGAAAGAGAAGATAAACAAAATATAAAATGGCTACGCTGAACTATATGACTCTAAATATTAATGGAATACATAACCAAATTAAAAGGAAGAAACTACTAAATTTACTGAAAAAGGAAAAAATAGATATAGCATTTGTCCAAGAAACACACTTAACTGAATTGGAGCACAAGAAATTAAAGAGAGATTGGGTAGGACATGTAACAGCAGCATCGTATAATTCAAAAGCAAGAGGAGTGGCTATATTAATTAGCAAAAATGTGCCATTTAAAATAGAAGAGGAAATAATAGATCCAGCAGGGAGATATGTTATGATAAAATGTCAGATACATTCAGAGCTTTGGAATCTACTTAATATATATTCACCTAACGAAGAAGATCAAAAGTTTATGCAAGATATCTTTTTGAAGGTAGCTAATACGCAAGGGAACATACTAATAGGAGGGGATTTCAATCTGAATTTGGATCCAAATATGGATAAAACGGGGAAAAAAATAAACAGGAAGAACAAAGTAACCAAATTTATAATTAAATCAATGCAAGAAATGAAACTTGTGGACATATGGAGGAAACAAAACCCAAAAGAAAAGGAATACTCACACTACTCGACTAGACATAAAACATACTCAAGGATAGACCTATTCCTGTTATCAGCCCACATTCAAGGGAGAGTTAGGATAACGGAATATAAAGCTAGACTATTATCGGACCACTCACCCCTGTTATTGGCAATAGAGCTAGAGGACATCCCTCCAAGAATGTATAGATGGAGATTAAACCCCATGCTACTTAAAAGACAGGATTTTAGAGAATTTATTGAAAAACAATTAAAAATGTACTTTGAAGTAAATACGGAATCAGTGGAAGATAAGTTTATACTATGGGACGCAATGAAAGCATTCATTAGAGGGCAAATAATAAGTTATGCAACCAAGATGAAGAAGGACTATAATCAGGAAACAGAGCAGTTGGAAAGGGAAATAATAAACATAGAAAAAAAATTAGCAATAAAGAAAGATACAACCAAAAGAAGAGAATTGGCGGATAAAAAAATAAAATATGAAACATTACAAACATATAAGGTGGAGAAGAATATAATGAAGACAAAACAGAAATATTATGAACTAGGTGAAAAAACACACAAAATCTTAGCATGGCAGCTTAAGACAGAGCAAACTAAGAAAATGGTATTGGCAACAAGGAAAAAAGACAAACAAATTACATATAATCCAAAAGAAATTAAGGAAAACTTCAGAGAATTCTATGAACAATTATACCGAACCGAAAACGAAGGGAAAGAAGGGAAAATAGATGAATTTTTGACTAAAATTGAACTACCAAAACTACAAATAGAGGAACAAAATAAATTAACAGAACCATTTGGAACAGTAGAAATACAAGAGATAATAAAAAATTTACCAAATAATAAGACACCAGGAGAGGATGGACTCCCAATAGAATTCTACAAAACATTTAAAGACCTAATAATACCGCCCCTCCTGGATGTAATCAACTAGATTGATGAGACACAAAACTTACCAGATTCATGTAAAACAGCAATAATTACAGTGATACTAAAACAAGGGAAAGATCCACTCTCACCAGCGTCATATAGACCAATATCTTTGCTAAACACAGATTATAAGATAATAGCTAAACTATTAGCGAACAGATTAGCAGAACAGGTACCGAAAATGGTAAATTTAGACCAAACTGGATTTATCAAAAAAAGACGCACAACAGACAATATTTGTAAATTTATTAACTTAATTCATGCAGTAGAAGGAAATAAAGCACCGGCAGTAGCAGTTGCTTTAGACGCAGAGAAGGCCTTCGACAGAGTAGAATGGAATTACTTGTTCAAAGTATTGCAAAAATTCAGTTTACCGGAGAAGTATATTAATTGGATTAAAGCATTATATAAGGGACCGTTAGCGAAAGTGACAGTAAATGGACATGTATCAAAGCAATTTAACTTAAGCAGGTCAACGCGGCAGGGATGCCCACTATCACCATTATTGTTTGCGCTAGCTATAGAACCACTAGCAGAATCGATAAGAAGAGATAATAATATAAAAGGAATAAAAATAAAAGACAGGGAATATAAAATCAGTCTGTTTGCGGATGATGTGATAGTGTACTTAACAGAACCAGAACTATCAATAAAAGAACTATATAAGAAATTGAAGGAATATGGAGAAGTGTCGGGATACAAGATAAACGTAAATAAAAGTGAAGCAATGCCTATGAATAACGCGGATTTCTCAAAATTTAAGGAGGAATCCCCATTCAGATGGCAAACGCAGGCAATAAGATACCTAGGTGTGCAAATAAACAAAAATCTAGGCCAATTATATAAACTCAATTACAATCCACTAATGAAAAAATTACAGGACGATTTAGAGCATTGGAAAGAGCTACCACTAACACTGATAGGAAGGATAAACTGTATTAAAATGAACATTTTTCCAAGGATACTATACTTATTTCAGGCATTGCCAATACAACTGACAGAAAAATTCTTCAAAGAGTTAAAGAAAATAATAAGGAGATTTTTATGGAGAGGGGGGAAACCGAGGATAGCACTAGATAAATTAACAGAATGGTATAAACAAGGAGGCTTACAATTGCCAAACTTCAAAAATTATTATAGAGCCGCACAATTAAGGTACCTATCAGATTTTTATCAAACAAGGGAAAAACCAGACTGGACGAGACTAGAATTAGATAAAATAGGGGAAAAGATACCTGAACACATATTATATAAATGGGACGAAAAATTGGTACAACATAGAACTTCTCCAGTATTACACCATCTCCTCAATATATGGAAGAAGATTCATGTAGAAAGAAATAAAATAAATTACCAAATACCAAAACTAATATTGACGCAAAATAAGCTACTCCCTTTTACAATAGACAACCTTGCCTTTAGAAAATGGGAAAAAAAAGGGATTAAAAGAATAGAAAATTGTTTTTCAGGAAGTAGATTCTTATCCTTTGAACAAATGAGAGATAAGTACAATATAACTGGAGATACAGCGCTGGCATATTACCAACTGAGATCCTACTTGAAAGATAAATTAGGAAGCAACTTGAGTTTACCAGAGGGAAGTAACCTTGAATATGTGATTACAGATACAATGTTAATCAAAAGATTTATAAAAAATATGTATATTAAACTGCAAGAAAAGGAGAATGAGGAAACAAATGGTAAAACTAAACAAAAATGGGAACAAGGTTTAAATATAAAGATAAAAAAGGAAACATGGGAGAAGTTATGCTCTGGAACGATGAGAAATACAATAAATACGAGGCTGCGTATGATACAATATAATTGGTTACACAGACTATACATTACACCGCAAAAGTTAAATAAATGGGACCCAACAGTATCTGATAGATGTTTTCGATGTAAAAAAGAAAGGGGAACAACAATTCATGCAATCTGGACATGTGAGAGAGTAGAAAAATTTTGGGATGATCTCAATCAGATATTAAATAAAATAACAGAAAACAATATACCAAAGAATCCAGAGATCTTTCTCCTAAGTAACATAAAAAATAAAGAATTTGGAATTGACTTGGAAGATGCACAAAAAAGATTTGTCAAGATAGCCCTAGCCGTAGCAAAAAAATGTATTATGTCAACCTGGAAATTGGAAGATAATTTGAAAATACAACAATGGTATATAGAAATGAATAAATGTATTCCATTAGAAAAAATAACATATAGTTTAAGAAATAATATTGAAATATTCGAACAAGTATGGGAGCCTTACATTAAATACAATAGCGAAAACCTACCGGGAACAAACATTACCTAAGTTGATGGAAGGAGAAGAAAAGAAAAGAATGGACTCAGTAGAATTTCTGGTGTATTTTTGTTGAATGACAACATTGTCTAACTGAATTAATGCAACCTAGATTGTATACCTAAAATGGATGAGAGGGGGGGGTGGGGGGGTGGCTTGGGAGGAGGGAGGGGGGAGGGAGAAAAAGTCACTGTAAATGTGTGGAAAAGAAAAAGTATATATCATGGCTATTGTGATTTATGGTGTGAAAAATAAAAAAGTTAAAAAAAAAGAAAGAGTTAAGGTCCCGCATAAACGACTGGCTTACAAAATCAAGGCTCATGGGATTGGGGGCAAAGTATTGATGTGGATTGAGAACTGGCTGGCAGGTAGAAGACAGAGAGTTGGGATAAATGGCTCATTTTCTGAGTGGCAGGCGGTGACCAGTGGGGTGCCACAGGGATCTGTACTGGGACCCCAGCTGTTCACAATTTACATTAATGATCTGGATGAGGGGATTGGATGGAATATCTCCAAATTTGCAGATGACACTAAGCTAGGAGGGGTTGTGTGCATGGAAGAGGGGGTCAGGAAGCTCCAGTGTGATTTGGATAAATTGAGGGACTGGGCAGATCCATGGCAAATGCACTACAATGTGGATAAATGTGAGGTTATCCACTTTGGTCATACAAACCGGAGGGCAGATTACTATTTGAATGGCAATCGATTAAGAGATGGGGAAGTGCAGAGAGACCTAGGGGTACTTGTACATCAGTCTCTGAAGGCGAGCTTGCAGGTACAGCAGGCGGTTAAAAAGGCAAATGGTATGTTGGCCTTCATATCAAGAGGGTTTGAGTCCAGGAACAAGGATACCTTACTGCAGCTGTACAGGGCCTTGGTGAGACCCCACCTGGAGTATTGTGTGCAGTTTTGGTCACCTTATCTAAGGAAGGATATTCTTGCAATGGAGGGAGTGCAGAGGCGATTCACCAGGCTGATACCTGGAATGGCAGGAATGACTTAGGAGGAAAGATTGCGCAAATTGGGATTGTACTCGCTGGAGTTTAGAAGATTGAGAGGGGATCTCATAGAGACCTATAAAATTCTGGCAGGACTGGACAGAATGGATGCAGATGGGATGTTTCCAAGGATGGGAAAATCCAGAACCCGGGTCCATGGTTTGAGGATAATAGGCAAACCATTTAGGACCGAGATGAGGAGGAATTTCTTGACCCAGAGGGTGGTGAATCTGTGGAATTCATTGCCACAGAGAGCAGTAGAGGCAGGTTTATTAAATATATTTAAGAGGGAATTAGATCTATTTCTTCAATATAAGGGTATTAAAGGTTACGGAGAGAAGGCGGGGACAGGGTACTGAACTTTAAGATCAGCCATGATCTCGTTGAATGGCGGAGCAGGCTCGAAGGGTCGAATGACCTACTCCTGCTCCTATCTTCTATGTTTCTATGTTTCTATATTCGTCTATATGATGCTGGTGTTAGTGGATCCTTCCCCTTCTTTGGTATTACTGTAATTATTGCTGTCTTACATGAATCTGGCAAGTTTTGCATTTCTTCTATCTAGTTCATTACTTCCAGGAGAGGAGGAGTTAATAACTCTTTAAATGTTTTATAGAATTCTATTGGGAATCCATCCTCTCCAGGCATTTTATTGTTCGGCAGCTTTTTTTTAATATATCCTGTACTTCCTCTATTTCAAATGGTTTTATCAGTTTGTTTTCTTCCTCTTATTGCAATTTTGGCAGTTCAATTTTAGCTAAAAACTCTTTTATTTTATAATCTTTCCCCTCATTCTCAGTTCGGTATAATTCTTCATAAAATTCCTTAAAGTTCTCATTAATCTCTGTTGGGTTATATGTAATTTGTTTGTCCTGTTTCCTTGATGCCAATATACTTCTTTTAGCTTGTACTGTTTTAAGTTGCCAGGCTAATATTTTATGTGTTTTTTCTCCTAGCTCATAATACTTTAGCTTTATTTTCATTATGTTCTTCTCCACCTTGTACGTTTGTAATGTTTCGTATTTTCTTTTGTCCGCCAATTCTCTCCTTTATCATCCCCTTTTACTAGTTCCTTTTCCTTTACTTACTATCTCCCTTTCTAACTGCTCTATTCCCCGATTGTAGTCCTTTTTCATCTTAGTTACATTACTTATTACCTGCCCTCTAATAAAGGCTTTCATCGCGTCCCATACTATAAATTTGTCTTTCACTGATTCCTTATTTATTTCAAAATATGTTTTAATTTGGCATTCAATAAACTCTCTAAATTCCTGCCTTTTAAGAGGCATGGAGTTTAACCTCCATCTATACGTTCTTGGTGGGATGTCCTCCAGTTCTATTGCTAATAACAGGGGTGAATGATCAGATAGCAATCTAGCTTTATATTCAGTTTTTCTACCTCTCCCTTGAATATGGGCCGACAACAAAAACATATCAATCCTTGAGTATGTTTTATGCCTACTTGAATAATGTGAGTATTCCTTCTCCCTTGGGTGCTGCCTCCTCCATATATCCATAAGTTTCATTTCCTGTATTGATTTAACCATAAATTTGGCCACTTTATTCTTTTTACTAGTCTTTTGTCCAGTTTTATCCAACATTGGATCTAAATTAAGGTTAAAATCCCCTCCTATCGTCATTTCCTTATGTATCTACAATCTTCAAAAAAATATCTTGCATAAATTTTTGATCCTCTTCATTAGGTGCATATATATTGATCAAATTCCAGAATTCTGAATATATCTGACACTTTATCATTACATACCTCCCTGCTGGATCTATTATTTCCTCCTCTATTTTGATTGGTACATTTTTATTAATTAATATAGCTACACCTCTAGCTTTTGAATTATATGATGCTGCCGGTACCTGCCCGACCCAGTCTCTCTTTAATTTATGTTCCACTTCAGTTAGATGCATTTCCTGCACAAATGCTATATCTATTTTTTCTTTTTTCAGTAAATTTAATAGCCTCTTCCTTTTAATTTGGTTATGTATTCCATTAATGTTTATAGTCATATAGTTCAACGTGGCCATCTCATATTCTGTTTACACCTCATTTCCGCTTCCTCACACCCTCTTTTCCCCATTTTCATCTCTCAGTTTTCCCTTTTTAAACTCAGTGTATGACAACACATTTAAAACATAAAATACTCCAACAACTCCCACATCCAATATTCCCTTTACCCCAAATATTCCCCCCCCTCTCTGAGTTGCCCCTTATCCCTTGCCAGGCAACCACAACTCCCCTTTCCATTTGGATTGCGAACCTGCTCGCAAGCGTCAACTGATTTTGCAGTGACAGCTATTCTCTCTCCCCCAAATCCCCCCCCAGAAAACATTTAAGTTCTCCCTTTTTTTCCTCTTTATTTTCTTCCTTCCCTTCTCTTTCCCTTCTTTAGTTCTTTACATATACATTGTTTTTACATCTTTATATATATTTTATCACTGTTCTTCATTCTTATTACATCTCTTCTTCTGTCCTGCAGGCGTTCTGCAAATTCTTGTGCTTCCTCGGGATCTGAGAACAGTCTGTTTAGCTCCCCAGGTATAAATATTTTAAGCACAGCTGGATATCTTAACATGAATTTATAACCTTTTTTCCATAGGATCAATTTTGCTGTATTAAACTCCTTCCTCTTCTTTAAGAGTTCAAAACTTATGTCTGGGTAAAAAAATATTTTTTGACCCTTGTATTCCAATGGTTTATTGTCTTCTCTAATTTTATTCCTTGCCCGTTCCAGTATATTTCTCTTGTCATTTATCTCAAAAAATTTACTAAAATGGATCTTGGTTTTTGATGTGTCTGTGGTTTTGGAGCTAGTGTTCTGTGTGCCCTTTCTATTTCCATTTCTTCCTGCCTTTCTGTCGTTCCCAGGACCTTCGAGATCCATTCTTTTATAAATTCCTTCATACCTGTGCCTTCTTCATCTTTCTTCAGGCCCATTATTTTTATGTTGTTTCGCCTACTATAATTTTCCAACATATCAATTTTCTGAGCTAACAACTCTGTGTCTCTTTAATTTTTTTATCACTTTCTTCCAAATTTCCTCTTAAGTCATTTACTTCCATTTCTACAGCCATTTCTTATTCTTCTACATTTTCTACTCTTTTCCCTATTCTGTCATGACTAGTTCTAATCTTTGCATTTTATCTTCTGTTCTTTTCATTTTTCTTTTAATTGCACTGAATTCTAATGACAACCATTTTTTTAATGTTCTAATTTGTTCTTCAAAAAAAGCTTTATCTATACTCTGTCCATCAGTTTTACCTTCTATCTCTCTGTGAAGATCTTGGTCTTCTTCCTCTTCTTCTGTGTCTGTACCTGTGTTTGCGTCTTCTCCTTCTCTTCTTTGTATCTGTGTCTCTTCTGATTTTCCTGATGAGTTGCTTGTCTCACTTTGTCGGGCCTCTTCTTGCTGGGCCTCTTGCTGTTGGTCCTCTTCTTCTGAGCTGCTCATCTGCTGAGCCTCCTGCTGCTGCTCTTCTTTCCTTTCACCCCGTCGACTTTCTTTCTCACCTGGTATTTCACTCCCTCTCCTGCCACTTTCCTCCTCCTCCCTGGTGACGAGTATCCCTCAGCTGGTTGCACTGTGGTTGCCCACTCCTCGGCTGAGCCCCCCTCCCATCTGTGTTTTCCTTTACCTTAGATTGCGCATGTGCAGTTGCGCACTTTTGTTTGGCTTAGAGAGCCATTTTTGCAGTCCACCGGTTGGTGGGGGGGGTCACGACTCCGCAGGCCTGACACCAACCTCGGAGATCGGGCGCTCTTCTCCACCACGGCTCCCTGTTCCTTCGTTCAGGTAAGGCCTTCTCCTTTCTTTTCTGGTGTCATTTCTTCTTTTTTTCCCATTGTTTTTACTTTTTCCTTCTTTGGTGCCATTTTCTTTCTCTTCTCTGAAACTTTATCTTTTATTTCTTATATTTTATATTTATTGAACTTTGTCTTTGCTTACATTTTTTTTCTTCTTTTCTGGAGAGGGCTGGTTTTACCCTACTGGCCACTACTCCATCACGTGACTCCTCCCAGTGGAAACCACCTTCCTGCTTTCCTTATCTATTCCTTTTATAATTTTATGTGATCGCCTCTCAGTCTTCTGAATTTCAGCGAGTACCGATCCAGGCGACTCAATCTCTCATCACAGCCTCATCCCCTCTTCTCTGGAATCAACCTGATAAACCTCCTCTGCACTCTCCAAAGCCCTAAAACCTTCACGCACACAAACTCCAGTGAAGCTCAGTGTTGAAAAGATTAATTGAATTTATAGGCAACTTTCCTTAAAGTGCAGCATGGTTAAGGAGGATGTTGCTAAAAAGCATACTACAGACACACATTGAAAGAATGGTCAGAATTTGACAAGATACAAAGCCAAATTCAGTTATCTGCATTTTCACTTGCACCCATTTCTACTTCAAAGGCATACAGTCATTCAACCAACTGAATCCATACATTCAGCAAGAAACACACCATTCAGCCTACTGAGCCCATATGCCACTTTGAGAGAAAAGAGTTTGAACTGAATTGATTAAATGGTTTATTATCATGTGCATCAAGATAGAGTGAAAAGCTTTGCTTTGAGTGCTACCAAGGCAAGTCAACCTATATTTAAGAACAGCTAGTGCAATAATAGTTAAAGAATTCAGGGTGAGGTGTCATTAAGACAAAGTGCAGGGTAGAGGAGCTTGGACCAGGGGATGGGTTTTTGGAACTCAGAAACATTTGGAAAAATTGGTGAAAAATTCCAAATCTTTCACTCAAATGAAATAATCTCAGCCATAGATGGACCAAGTCTGAACCTAGATCGTGAGCTTGTCTCCAGGTTAGAACCAGTACAAATCTCAAGATATGAAACATCTAATTCAAGCCAACATGGCCTTCCTGAGCTCAAAGGTTCCAAGGTTCCTTTTATTGTCACCTAATAATACATAAAAATCTATAATGCATGATACACTTCAACCTCTGCCTGCCGTAAGCCAAATAGAGAGTTGCCATGAGTATTGTCCAGTGCCCCTTGCAATAGAAAAAAGAGAAGCAAAAGGGAATCCCTTCAGAGACATCAAAAGTCCGTGGATTCACCTCCAGAGCTCCCGCAGCCTCTGTAGCCGCCCAGTCTCGAGTTAAAACCACCACAACCCGAGCTCCAGATCCAAACCTCCGATACGATCGGGAAGCCTTCAGTGCACAAGGACCTTCGGGAGCCCTTCTTGCCCTCAGCACCCTCTCAAATTCTGGTTCCAATACCTGATTCCCATGAGCCAGTCTCCAGCAGCAGTGTGGGTCCATTGCAGTGGTCTCGGTCTTGTAGGATCTTCTCCCTTGCTTTTCTTTCTCAATAGGGGGTGCTCTCCCATTTCTGGTGCCCTGATCTGCTGCTCCCTGGAGTCTGCAACCCCTCTGGCCGCTGCCCAGCACAGCCACCGCTGTCTTGGGCACAGACCTCCACGGTTGTGAGATTTAAAAGGAAAAGACTGTCAGCTCCTGTAACAGGCTGCTTAAATCCATCATGGAGCCAGATCCAGATCCAAACATTGATTCCAATCCAAAACTTGTACAACTCAGAAAACCAATCACAAGATGTACATTTTGCTATTAACTGAATGGGTACATTGGTAGTACTTGTATCATGTGGTGAGGAATTGTAATGCATCCTTTGGCAGGGACATTCTGTACTTCTGTGGGTATGTTCAAGCAGCAATTAAGAACGAACAGGAGAATCATGAGGTGTGCTTTCTTTGCAACGAGGTAATGTTGCCATAGACCATCTGGAAAATCCTTTTTATACCAAAAAGCTGAGACTCAACATGACAACAGTGCTGCCTTGCTATAACATCTCATTATGAAGGAGAAAGTTTCCTGGAACTCAGCTCTTTCTATGAAATTTGATTACAAAGACAACTAAATAAAGGCATAAAGATATGTATTAATAAGACACGATTGTTATGAAGGAATAATGAAGAAGAGTTGGGACAGTTTTAAGCAAACTGATATTTCATTATGGGGGGGCTTTGTGTCTGTCGTTTCTCAATGCGTCCATGAAAATATTATCCTCACTAAGAGCATCGATTTAATTTTTAATCCCCAATGATGACTTTATAAATGGTTTTGTACTATGGGGATATTTTGAAAAATTCAATATCACATAGGCTGATTTGTAGAATTTTATTTTGCACTCCTGACATTTTGCTGTTTCCTTGGTTACGGATCAAACTGCTTTTTCAATACTTTTAACCAAAAAATAGACATGGAACATTTTGAATGGTTTGCAGTCAGTTCCAGCTTTAAAAACATTTTCAGTGGTGAGGAGTAGATTACCATGCACAACATCTGCATTGAAGGGCAGCAGATACAAGATGGAGGAGAGAGAGAGAAATGTGAGAGAGAGATAAAAAAGAGAGAGAGAGAGAGAAAATGGGGAGAGAGGGAGGAGAGAAATGAGGAGCAAGAATGTGTGTGTGTGTGTGTGTGTGTGTGTGTGTGTGTGTGTGTGTGTGTGTGTGTGTGTGTGTGTGTGTGTGTGTGTGTGTGTGTGTGTGTGTGTGTGTGTGTGTGTGTGCGCGTGCGCGCAGGACCAGAAGATGTAACAGAATCATACCATTGTACCTATTGAGTCTCAGAACAGAATAAGAATCAGGTTTATTGTCATGAAGGTGTCCTGAAATTTGTTGTTTTACAGGTGCGAAAATTACTATCAATTACAGTTCCAAAACTACTATATTTAGAAATAAACTAGAGCAAAAAGAGACAAAGTGAGGTCATGTCTGTAGTTCATTGACCGTTTGGGGAAGAAGCTGTTTTTGTTCCATTTGGTGTTTGTTTCCAGGCTCCTGTACCTCCTTCCTGATGGTAGCAGTGAGAAGAGGGCATGGCCTGGGGGGTGGGGGGGGGGGGGGGGTGGGAGTGAGGGTCCTTGAGGATAGATGACCTTGTAGATGTCCTGAATAGAGTGCAAACAGGAGCCTGTGATGGTGTTGGCCAAGTTCACAACTCTCTGTAGCCTTTTCCTGTCTTGTGCATTGGCACCTCTGTACCAGGCAGTGATGCAACCAGATAGAATGCTCTCCACAGTCCACCTGTAGAAATTTGCAAGTCTTTGGTGACATACCAGATCTCCTCAAACTCCTAACAAAATACAGCCGCTGGTGAGCCTTCTTCATGATTATAATGACATGATGGCCCAAGATAGATCTTCAGAGATGTTGACATCCAAGAATTTGAAGTGTTTAATCCTCTCCATTGCTGACCCCTCGATGAGGACTAGTTTGTGTTCTCCTGGTTTCCCCTTTTGCTCTGTCATTCGAATCATAGCTGACGTATTTTTCTTCTCAACCCTTTTCTCCTGACTTCTCCCTGTAATCTTTGACACCCTCACTAATCAAGAACCTATCATCTGTTTTAAATCTACCCTATGATGTAGCCTCCACAGCTGTTTGTAGCAATGAATTCCACAGATTCACCACCTTCTGGCTGAAAAAAACTACTCCACATTATTGTTCTAAAGTGCATCCATGCCCAGAGTTAATTGGCTTTTCCACACAGGCTCATTAACATCTGTTTTCATCAAGAGGAGCAATCCTGATGCTCGTCCCTTTGTCAACCCAGGCACACCCCTTTGTACCAGCTATCTGCTGGGTGGCCCCACCAACAGGACCTGGCTCACTGGCCCATCGCTAAGAGTGGTCAGCCTTGAGGGAGGGGTTCTCTGCGTCAACAATCCCCTCAGTGACCCAACAGCTCACAGGACCCCAGCTGCTGAGGACAGAATATAGTCAGAGAACAGGAACGTGCAAGTGGAGGATAGTTCAAGTTCAAATTATCAATGCTGTTACAGCGCCAGCTACCGGGGTTCGAATCCTGCACTGTCTGTAAGGAGTATGTTTGTTCTTGCCGTGTCTGCATGGGTGCTCCGGTTTCCTCCCACTCTTCAAAATGTACAAGGGTTTGTTGTGACCGTGAACTTACCTGCATTGGGAACAGTGCCGGACGCAGTGATGCGACATGTGGGAGTAACAGTGCACATGTGCAGGTGTGTTAAGCGTTAGTGTACGGGCGATGAATCTCAGACGCAGAAGGAGAGTGAGAGTGTCAGTGTGCCAGTGAGCCAATGAGAAGGTCAGAGGAGTTTAGCAGGGTGGTCTTTGGGGTGTTGAAGATTGCAATGTGGGGGAATGCAAAGAATTCACAGTGTGCTGAAAGAAACGAGTGAGTACATTCTTTAGTTGTCCAGTGATCATAATGCCATCAGCTTCAATGTCATTATGGAAAGAGAGAAATCAGGGCCAAGGGTTGAGGTTTTTGATTGGGGAAAAGCTAGATTTGAGGAGATGCGAAAGGACTTGCAGGGTGTGCATTGGGACAATTTGTTTTATGGGCAGGATGTAGTAGAGAGATGGAAGTCTTTTAAAGATCAGATTTTGAGAGTGCAAAAGCTTTATGTTCCTATTAGGTTAAAAGGAGGGGCAAAAGGTTTGAGAGAGCCGTGGTTTTCAAAGAATATTGGAAACTTGGTTCAAAGAAAAAGGGAGGCGTACATTAGATATAAGAAGCATGGAGTTAAGGAGATGTTTGAAAGGTACATTGAATGTAAGAGGAATCTTAAGAGAGGAATTAGGAAAGCTAAAAGAAGGTATGAGGAAACTATGGCAAGCAGGGTGAAAACTAATCCAAAAGAGTTCTACAAATATGTTAATGGTAAGAGGAAAGCTAGAGACAAAATTGGTCCCTTAGAAAATCAGAGCGGAAAACTGTGTGTGGAGCCTAGAGAAATGGGGGAGATATTGAACATTTTCTTTTCTTCGGTATTCACTAAGGAGAAGGATATTGGGAGATGTGAGATAAAAAAAGCAAATTGGGTAAATATGGGGAATATAGAGATTACAAAAGGTGTAGTTTTAAGGCTTTTGAAGAATATAAAGGTGGATAAGTCTCCAGGACCAGACGGGACCTTCCCCAGGACATTGAGAGAAGTGAAGGAGGAAATAGCAGAGGCTCTGGCGGTAATTTTCCAAATGTCATTAGATATGGGGATAGTGCCGGAGGATTGGCGCATTGCGCATGTGGTTCCGTTATTTAAAAAGGGTTCAAGGAGGAAGCCTGGCAACTATCGGCCTGTAAGTTTGACGTCTGTGGTAGGTAAATTAATGGAGAAAATTCTTAGAGATAGTACTTATAAACATCTGGATAGACAGGGTCTGATCAGGAGCACTCAACATGGATTTGTGGGAGGAAGGTCATGTTTGACCAATCTGATTGAATTTTTTGAAGAGGTGACTAGGAATGTGGATGAGGGTAGCGCAGTGGATATTGTCTATATGGACTTCAGTAAGGCCTTCGATAAGGTACCACATGGAAGGTTAGTTAGGAAGGTGCAGTCTTTAGGTATAAATTTTGAGATAGTCTAATGGATTGAACATTGGCTGAAAGGGAGAGGCCAGAGAGTGGTAGTGGATAATTGTCTGTCAGGTTGGAGGCCGGTGACCAGTGGTGTGCCTCAAGGATCTGTATTGGGCCCATTGTTGTTCGTTATATACATTAATGATCTAGATGATGGGGTGGTGAATTGGATTAGTAAATATGCAGACGATACTAAGATAGGTGGAATAGTGGATAATGAAGAAGGTTTTCAAGGATTGCAGAGGGATTTGGGCTGCTTTGAAAAGTGGGCTGAAAAATGGCAGATGGAATTTAATGCTGATAAGTGTGAGGTGCTTCATTTTGGTAAGAAGAATCAGAATAGGACATACGTGGTAAATGGGAGAGCATTGAGGAATACAGAAGAGCAGAAAGATTTAGGAGTAACGGTACATCATTCCCTGAAGGTAGAAACTCACGTGAATAGGGCGGTGAAGAAGGCTTTTAGTATGCTGGCCTTTATCAATCATTGCATGGAATATAGGAGTTGGGAGGTGATGTTGAGATTGTATAAGACGTTGGTACGGCCTAATTTGGAGTTCTGTGTGCAGTTCTGGTCGCCTAATTATAGGAAGGATATAAACAGAGTGGAGAGAGTGCAGAGAAGGTTTACCAGAATGTTACCTGGGTTTAAGCATCTAGAGTATAGGGAGAGATTGGACAGATTAGGTCTTTATTCTTTGGAGCGTAGAAGGTTGAGAGGGGATTTGATAGAAGTATTTAAGATTATGAAAGGGATAGACAGAATGGATGTGGATAGACTATTTCCGTTAAGAGGAGGAAAGATTAAAACAAGAGGACATGAGTTAAGAATTAAGGGGCAGAGGTTTAGAGGTAACATGAGGGGGAACTTCTTTACTCAGAGAGTGGTAGCCGTGTGGAATGAGCTTCCGGGAGAAATAGTGGCGGCGGAGTCAATTGTATTATTTAAGAAAAGGTTGGACAGGTATATGGATGAGAAGAAGATGGAGGGTTATAGGCATTGTGCAGGGAGGTGGGACTAGAAAGGGGTGTTTGGTTCGGTGCGGACTAGAAGGGCCTAATGGCCTGTTTACGTGCTGAAATTGTTATGTTATGTTATGTTAAGCTGTGCCGTTACAGGTTGTAGGTTAATTGGGTGTGATTGTATGTCTAATTAAATTTAAAATCATGTACCAAGATGCAGTGATAGAAGTTGTTTTGCAAGTAGACTAGTTAGATAACTCATATATAGTACAACATGTTAAACACAGTACAGAAGTATAGAGTTACATAGAGATCAGTTGGGACGAAGCAAAGGCAGCAAAGTTTTACTTTTTGGGGGGTTTATTCAGGAGTCTGATAACAGCAGGAAAGAAACTGTAGTTGAATCTGGTGGTGCCTGATCTCACACTCTGGTGGTACATACTCATATGTTGGCGAACCCTCTTCCTGCCAGGAGGGGAGGGTAGAGAGTACGGCCAGGGTGGGATGAGTCTTTCAATATATCAGTTGCTTTGTTAATTTTGGAGCATTACCCAGTGTTTGATGGCATATTCTTTGTGTGGAACAGTGAGGGGGGAGAGTGGGTGATGGGGAGGGGTATCAGTGGGTGGGAAGAATGGGTGATGGGGTGCGAATCAGTGGGTGGGGTGTGGGTGATGGGGAGGGGTTCAGTGGATGGAGAGAGTGGGTAATGTTGAGAGCATCCATCAGCTGTAGGTTGAAAATTCAATAGGCATGGAATCTATGATAAGGAGAATGTCTGTCTACTGTTGTGGTGGGGGTGGGGGGGTGAGGGGGTGGAGAGATTCAATGCAGGGAGAGTGTTGGTGATAGAGGAAAGCACTAGTCTAATATTGCCCATTGGTTCTTAGTACTTAATTCCCAGAAATTCAGGAATGAGGACTTCACCATTGGGAAGATGGGAGAAGCTGGGGTTCCCTGGAGCAAGGAAGCAGATTTAATAATCGTTGTAAATACAAAGTGCTTGTGTTTCAGTAAGTACAAACAGTTTTCCTGGTAGGAGGTAGGTTTAGCCGGAGGGCAGGATTGAAAGAGATGAATAAAACAACCAGAGTAGAGAAAGAGAAACAATTTTAAAGGGGAAAGTACTTTGATGTGGAAAGTAAAGCCAGAACAGGAAGACGACAGAAACTTTCAAACTGGAGTTGGAGGGATGTTTGCAAGACTCTTGCAAATGTCTACAGGTGCACCATATAGGGCATTCTGTCTGGTTGCAGGTGCCTATGTATGGGACAGGAAAAGACTACAGAAATAAAACACAGAAGTCCGCAGATACCACGTTTGAAGTAAAAACACAATGCTGGAAAAACTCAGCAGGTCAAACAGCAGACTTTATATCGCAAAGATAAAGATACAGAACCAAAGTTTCGGGCTTGAGCCCTTCATCAAGGTATGGAAAAATGTTGGCATGCATCCGAATAAAGGTAAAGAGGGAGGTGTAGTCATAAAGGCAGGAGGTGATAGGTGGGGAAGGGAGAGAGGGCACAGCAGCAAGCAGGGGGAGGAGGGATGGCTGAGTGAATAGAGAGGGAAAGGGAGGAGGAAGAGCTGACATGGGGAAGGGAAGGGAGGGGGGAAGAGGAGAGCAGGTTAGCAGAAACCAGAAAAGTTGATGTTAATGTCATCCTGCTGGAAAGTGCCTGGAATGCATTGCCGGGGGTGGTGTTGGAGGCTGGAACATTAGGGTTATTTAAGAGATTCTTAGAGAGGCACATGAATGAAAGAAAAATAAAGGGTTACAGGGGAAAGGAGAGCAGGTGAGCAGAAACCAGGAAAGTCGATGTTAATTCCATCCGGCTGGAGAGAGCCAAGGCAGAAAATCAGGCGTTGTTCCTCTAATTTATAGAATTTGTGCTACATTAAAGAGACTGGGCGCAGACTGGGAGATCACTTTGCTGAGCACCTTCACTCTGTCTGCACCAGTGGTGAAGACCTCTCAATGGCCAACCATTTCAGTTCTGCGTCACACTCCCATATCCACATGTCTGTCCATGGCCTCATGTACTATCCCACCAAGACCACCCGCAAATTGGATGAGCAACACCTGATATTCCGCCTGGGGTCTCTCCAGCCAGATGGAATTAACAACGATTTTCCCAGTTTCTGCTCACCTGCTCTCCTTTCCCCTTGTAACCCTTTATTTTTCTTTCATTCATGTGTCTGTCTAAGAATCTCTTAAATAATCGTAGTCTTCCAGCCTCCAACACCACCCCCAAAATGCATTCCAGGTCCCCACAACTCTGCGTGTTAAAAACTTCTCTCCCTTCACTTTGTACGTGTGTCCTCTGGTGTTTGATACTCCTGCCCTGGGAAACAGGTGCTGGATGTCTGCCCTATCTATGCCTCTCATAATCTTGTAGACCTCTGCTAAGTCTCCTCTCATCCTTCTCTGCTCCAGAGCGACAAGTCCCAGCTCTGCTAACCTTGCCTCTAAGATATGTTCTCCAATCCAGGCAACGTCCTGGTAAATCTCCTCTGCTCCCTGTCCATAACTTCCACTTCCTTCCTCTAATGAAGTGTCTCTCATATTCATGAATTAATATTTATTTTTATAGCTATATTACTTGTCCTGCGTATGTGTATCATTTGTCTGTACGTGTGTTATGTCTGGTTGTGCATCTGCATGTTTTGCACTGAGGACCGGAGAACGATGTTTCGTCGGGTTGTACTTGTACAATCAGATGAAAATACACTTGACTTGAACTGAATGCAATATTCCAAGTGTGGTCTCACCAGATTTGATTTTCTGTGGTTTTTTTTAAACCTTGTATTTATAGAACTGTAATTTATAGCCACTTTTGCACCTGTAATGCACAATACTTCTGCTGCAGAACAACAGATTCAGTGACACACGTTCGTGACAATAAACCTGATTCTTGTTCTGATGTGTACTCTGTACCCTGTGTCTGACAATGAACTCATTATCGGTGGTGAACTTAGTGACCCAGTCCATTCCTCTGATAGCCTCTTGATACTCACCGCTGTTCGAGCACGATCACGGGTGCCGATTTCCCCTACTTTGTTTCTGACAGCGTCCTCGGTGGCAGGAAGAGTGGTGCTGCCATCACTGAGTAAGGTGGCCAGCTGCTGGATGAAGCACTGGTGCAGGGCTTCCGCAGCCCTGGTGTGGTAAGCACTGGTGCGCAGGTCATGGTCCAGGTCACTCGCTCGCTTCTCGTTGTGGGCCTGTGCCTGGCAGGCGCTGCCCAGGGCCCGCTGGCTATTCGCCAGCCTCTCCTGCAGCACCTGGCACTCCTGCTCTGCCGCTGCCTTCAGACACAAAGCTTCATCTCTCTCCTGGAACAGGAGGGCAAAGGGAAAACATTAGATGTGCTGCACCCTACCCCCCTCCCCAAGGAAGACACTCTCATTTCAGGGTTAGAAGGGCAGCATGGTGAATCAGCGGGGAGCGCTGCCTTCGCACGTCTCCAGCACCCAATCCTGACTTCCAGTGCTGTCTGTATGGAGTTCACACATTCTAACTTGGCGTTCCTCCCTTAGTTAGCATAGTGGCACCAGCGATTGGAACTGGGGTTTGATTCCCTCACTTTCTTTCAGTACATTCTCCCTGTATCTGAGAGGGTTTCCTCTGGGGACTACGGTTTTCTTTTTTTTTAATACTTTATTTAATTTTTGTTCCATACATGTAATTAATAAACATTTATATAAAACAATAAGAATTTAAATTTAAGAGAGTTTCAATCATTACATGATGGTTATAACCCCTCCCTTTCCCTCCCATACCCTCCCTCCCTAAACTTTCCACACGATATATAGTGATATAAAGTAAAGAAGAAAAAGAAAAATAGCATCATGGGCTGCTTGGAGGGTAATTTTCCAACACACAGGACTCCAACAAGGTTTATCTGATCAATTCAGGGAAGAAGATTAGCACAGGTCTTGAGAGGCTGAAAGAACCACTACATATTTATATCTAAAATTTTCATATACGGCTCCATATTTGCAAAAATATACCATATTTATTACTTGAATTATATGTAATTTTCTCCAAGGGGATACAGTTTTGAATTTCTGCATTCCATCTTCCCATATCCAAATGTTCAATCTGACTTCCAGGTCACTGCAATACATTTCCTTGCCACCACTAATCTATTTTAACAAATTTCATTTGGCATATTGATAGTTTCAACTTGGGTCTTGTTCCTTCTATGTTTCCCAATAGAATTAAGTCTTGGTTTTATGGAAATACAATGCCTGTAACATGCTCTAAAAAATTCCCTGTTCACCCAAAAAGCTTTGCCTTGGGACATGACTAAGTTGAATGCAAGAAAGTTCCTGTCTCTTCACCACACCTCAAACATTGATCTGATAAATCTGATTTCATTCTATTCAATTTTTGTGGTGTCAAATATAGCTGATGTAAAAAATTATATTGAACTAGTCTATACCTTACATTAATAGTATTTGTCATACAATCTCAACATAGATCTGACCATCTTTGCTCATCAATTGTAATATTCAAATCCAGCTTCCACCTCTGTATAGATTTCTGAATTCCATATTTAGTAGTTCCTGTTTGTAATAAAAGATAAATTACAGAGGTAAATTTCTTACTATTTCCTTTCCTAATAAGAATTTCCATCTCACTACAAGTGGATAACAGCATCGCTGGACCAGACTTTTCTCTCAAATATCCTTTCAATTGAAAATAATAAAAAAGTGTTATTAGGTAGGGTTTGGAAAAGGTTTTGTACTCCGAGGAACATATTCATTTTAATGCAGTTAACCCTTCCTACTAACGTTATAGGTAAAATCATTCATTTTTAAGGCTCTTTCAACCCTTTTTTAATGGCAAATAGTTCAATTTATATATTTTTTTAAAATTATTATCTACATGAATCCCTGGATATTTATTTGCATCTTTTGGCCATTTAAATTGAATAATTTTCTTCCATAAGGGGAATAATTTCAATTTTGTCCCAATTTATTTTGTAACCAGAAATCTTACCATCTTCTTCCAATTTCAAATATAATTTTTGCAAGGAAGTCTCTGGTTCTGTCAAATGTATCAGAACATCATGTGCAAATAAACTAATTTTAAGCTCTTTTTGACAAACCTTAAATCCAAATTGCTCCTAATTGGCTCTGCTAGTAGCTCTATAGCGAATATAAACAAAGCTGGAGATGAGGGACATCCTTGTCTACTAGATCTTATCAATTGAAATGGGGTGGATATTTGTCCATTAATCACTACTTTAGCCTTAAGATTATTATATAATGCCTTAATCCAATTTATGAAAGTTTGACCAAATCCAAATTTATCGAAAACCTTGAACAAAAAGTCCCACTCCAATCTATCAATCACTGCAACACTTACATCTTTTCTTATTTGAGCAAAGTGTAATATACTAATTCATTTAGCCATATTTAGCAATCTTTTTCAGCATGATGTTGAAACAAGCCATGAAAGACCTCAACAATGAAGACGCTGTTTACATCCGGTTCCGCACGGATGGCAGTCTCTTCAATCTGAGGCGCCTGCAAGCTCACACCAAGACACAAGAGCAACTTGACCGTGAACTACTCTTTGCAGACGATGCCACTTTAGTTGCCCATTCAGAGCCAGCTCTTCAGCGCTTGACGTCCTGTTTTGCGGAAACTGCCAAAATGTTTGGCCTGGAAGTCAGCCTGGAGAAAACTGAGGTCCTCCGTCAGCCAGCTCCCCACCATGACTACAAAACGGTCAACCAGTTTACCTATCTCGGCTGCACCATTTCATCGGATGCAAGGATCGACAACGAGATAGACAACAGATTCGCCAAGGCAAATAGTGCCTTTGGAAGACTACACAAAAGAGTCTGGAAAAATAACCAACTGAAAAACCTCACAAAGATTAGCGTATACAGAGCCGTTGTCATACCCACACTCCTGTTCGGCTCCGAATCATGGGTACTCTACTGGCATCACCTACGGATCCTAGAACGCTTCCACCAGCGTTGTCTCCGCTCCATCCTCAACTTCATCCCTAACATCGAAGTACTCGAGATGGCAGAGGCCGACAGCATCGAATCCATGCTGCTGAAGATCCAACTGCGCTGGGTAGGTCACGTCTCCAGAATGGAGGACCATCACCTTCCCAAGATCGTGTTATATGGTCAGCTCTCCACTGGCCACCGTGACAGAGATGCACCAAAGAAGAGGTACAAGGACTGCCTAAAGAAATCTCTTGGTGCCTGCCACATTGACCACCCCCAGTGGGCTGATATCACCTCAAACCGTGCATCTTGGCACCTCACAGTTCGGCGGGCAGCAACCTCCTTTGAAGAAGACCGCAGAGCCCACCTCACTGACAAAAGACAAAGGAGGAAAAACCCAACACCCAACCCCAACCAACCAATTTTCCCTTGCAACCGCTGCAACCATGTCTGCCTGTCCCACATCGGACTTGTCAGCCACAAACGAGCCTGCAGGTGACGTGGACATTACCCCTCCATAAATCTTCGTCTGCGAAGCCAAGCCAAAGAAGAAAATTGCCCAGCAATTCTCTATTTTTTACAAAACCTGTTTGATTCATATTTACTAATGCAGGTAATAATTTTGTAATTCTATGCACCAATATTTTGGCAAAAATCTTTAATCTGATTTAATAATGAAATAGGTCTATAAGATGAAGGCTTTAAAGAGTTTCTATCTTTTTTTGGTATGACAGTAATTATTGCAGTTGAAAAAGATTCTGGGAGAGTATGAGTTATTGATGATTGATCTAATATTTCCATAAAAGTAGGAATCAATAAATCTTTAAATTATTTATAAAATTCAGTGGAAAACCATCCTCTCCCAGAGACTTTGTAATGAACTTATTCCCTCCTTCACCTCTATCTGTGTAAAATGGGTGTTCAATTCTGTTTATTCTTCCACACTCAATCTATTTTATTTTCATCTTTTAAAGACTGACCTAATGTTATGAGTCCAGAGGACCCAAAATGCATTAGCAATAGAAATTCACCGAGACAAATGGTTATTAAACAAAAGTTGTTTTTAATTATCTTTAAACATGAAAACAGGATCACTCTTTAACTTATAATCTAACAACCCCCTTCTAATTCTAAGCACATATGTATGTAATGTGTATATAAGTTCAGAAAAGTTATTTGATTCACTTCTCACTCCTCCAAGTTCACTGGTTGCAGGCAATTCTGTGCACAGAATTTAACATTTATGAATTTCACCAGGCTTTGGTGCTTGAAAGGTAAATGGTTACCACTCAGGAAGGTTCTTGTCGGTTTTCAGAGAGAGAAGTGTTGCTTGTTGGCCACCCACAACTGATTCCTTTCTAATCAGCCACTTCAGTGTCTTGCCAAAGAAACTTGCCCCATCAGGGTTTTCTTTCATGTCACCACAGAGTTCCTTTTCTGTTTCTCTTATTTCAAGTGAAACATTAGACATCTCCTCCTGTATGGATCACAAGGACTTTTCCAAGCTGAACTAAGAACTCACAACCTGTCTTCAAAATGTGGTTTTTCCACAAGCTTGCCATATTCTAGCCACAGCTGCTTCTGCTGAACTGTAGAACTGAATTCTCTCTCTCTCAGAGAAAACCACATGACCCTCTTAGAACAGCAAACTGGACCAAGACAGACTACGGCTCTGGACCTAATTTTCTGAGTTCATTCATCTTTTGCTTTTCAAAATAATATTACTCCACAGCATGATCAATTAATACCTACTTGTGAAGTCTTTATAGGTATCCTTCAAAGTTTTTGCAAAGGCACCTGGAGCCTGGACTGTATAGTTTGGGCGGAGTCCTGGCATTTTAAATGAGGTCTGTTTTGAAGTGTTTGTATGTGACCTACACTAAAAAACCTACCATAATTTATCTCCTTTAAAACATATCTATATACAGTATAAAATATAACATATTCTGTCACACCTATATAATTTAGAATAAAAACTCTTAAAAGATTCATTTATTTATTGAGGTTTATAACTAACAGCATTCAAATCATTTTTAATTACATTAATCGTTCTTGAAACCTGTTCCACTTTTAATTGCCATACAAGTACTTTATGTAATTGTTCACCTAACTCATAACACTGGTGTTTAGTTCTTGTAATCACTTTTTCTGTTCCATAAGTTTGTAATGTATTATATTGAAGCTTTTTATTAATTAAGTTTATCCTCAGAACTTCTCCTTTGAAGATATTTTTCCAAAACCATTATTTCTTGTTCTAATTGGTCTATTTTTTCATATATTCCTTCTTAATTTTAGAAGTCAAACATAATTTGGCCTCTCAAATATGCTTTTAAAGGAGAGGTTCTTAAACTTTTTCTTTCCACTCACATACCACATATGCCATAGATGTTCTGTAATTAGTAAGGGATTGCTTAAGGTGGTATGTGGGTGGAAAGAAAAAGTTTGAAAACCACTGTTTTAATTGTACCTAATTGACTTGCTTTATGCATGGTTTCATAATACCAAAGGAAATGGACCATTGACAATTTTTCTCAAGTAAAATATTTCAATAACAATTGGGTCTAGAGAAGTGATTCTCAATCTTCCCTTCCCACTCACATCCCACTTTAAATAATCCCTTACTAATCACAGAGCACTTATGGCATAGGGATTACTTAAAGTGGGATGTGAGTGGAAAGAAAAAGGTTGAGAAACACTCTTTTAAAGCATCTCATTTTACAAACTTATTATTCACAGAGTTCAAATTTGTGTCACAGAATAACTGAATTTGTCTCCTAATAAAATCACAAAAATCTATCCTTTTTAATAATAATAAATTCAATCTCCATCTATAATCTAATTTCTCTTTATCAGGCATTACAATAGTCAATAATAAAGGTGAATGATCAGACACTTTATACTCTGTTTCTAAAATCCTTCCTTGTATTTGTGCTGAAATTAAAAATAAATCAATTCTAGAATAAGAATCATGCCTATTTGAATAAAAAGAATAATCGCTTTCTCCAGGATGAATTTTCCTCCATGCATCTATTAAATTCAAATCTCTCATTAGTACCAATGTAGTCTTTGGTGTTTTAGCTTTTGTCATTCCTCTAGTGGATCTATCTAAAAATGGATCTAAACAAAAATTAAAACCTCCTCCTATTAAAATATTCTCATGTGCCTCTGCTAAGTTAAGAAAAGTTTCTTGTATAAATTTCTCATCATCCATATTTGGTGCATACACAATCAGAAGGGTCCATAATTCCGAATATATTTGACAATGTACCATCACATATCTCCCTGCAGGGTCTGTTACTACATTTTGGATTTTCATTGGATTTTATTTTCATCAGAATTGTCACACCTCTAGCCTTAGAATTAAACAAAGAGGCTGCCACATACCCAACCTAATCTCTTTTTAATTTCAAATGTTCTTTCAATTCAGTGAGTTTCTTGCAGAAAAGTTAAATCAACTCCCATTTTCTTAATGCGTGATAATACTCTCTACACTGTTCCATTTAACCCGTTGATATTAAAATTTATGAATCTCACTGTATTACTCATCTTAATAAACCATTACTTCCTCCACCTCCACCTGTGAACCCTCCTCCCTCAACTCCATTACTCAATATCTGATGTGTCAGAGTACACTTCTGGCAATTCAAATTGAAAAAAAAAGTTTACAATTAAAAAGTGTATATTCCCACATTTAAAAATATATATAAACAGAATAAACTTCCCCACCAAGTGTTGTTTAAATAATGCACAACACTAACTCCTTCTATTTTATGGGTTGTGACCTAGGTCACAAATGGCCACATGATCCAGTACGAGTCAGAACCTCAACTCCCCTCCCAACCCCACTGGTACATTTACCATTTTAATCTTTAATCATTTAATCATACATTTAAAAATTTTAAAGACCAAAAGAAAAATAAGTAGATATTGTTCGGAATTATTCAGTCCTACAAAAATTGTCATATTTATTTAATCCATTAAAGACATAATGGCAACAGTTGATTATCTAATTCTTCATGCCACCAGAGCTTTTGGAAGATCTTTCACAAACTCTTCTGCTTGAACAAAACTCGAAAAGAACTTATTATCACCTCCAGGCAGAAAAATCTTCAAAGTGGCAGAGTGACACAATACAAAATGGTATCTTTTTTCCCAAAGAATCTTGTTAACAGGATTAAATTCTCTTCTTTTTAATAAATCTGCACTTATATCAAGGTTAAAAAAAAACCCTCTTCATACTCAAGTGGGCCTTTCCTTGCTCCTATCCCTTCTGCCACCAGAGTCAAGATCTTCTCTCTACCTAAATTAAGAAACATAATTAGCACAGAGCATGGCTTCTGATTTGGAAGTGGTTTTCCTCTAAGAGCTCTGTGTGTTCATTCAATACCAGTAGTTTTCAAAGTTCTCACCTCCCAACACCTCAGGAATCCATTTCTGAAGAAAGCCAGTTGGACCTTGCTCCTCCACTCCTTTTTTTAAGACCCACTATTTTAAGATTATTTCTTTGACTAAAATTTTCCAATGTATCTACTTTCTGGTGGAGTTTTTGATTTTCCGTGGTTAAAACAGTAGTCGTGTCTTCCTTCCACTCTTGTCACTTTCTCATCTACATGATGCATTTCTTCCTGCATTTTCTTCATTTTCCCATCTCACATCTAATTTTCACTTTATTTTATTAACTGCCTCCAAAACTTTATTTATTTCTCCTTTTACTTCCATTTTCATTCCATGAAATTCTCTTATTAGTAAATCAATATTGATTATATTTTCCACTTTACGTTTGCTTTTACTTTTAAAAGTCTTAACTTCTTACAGTGTCTCCTCTTCTTGTTGCTGGTCTTCCTCTTCTTCTCCCTCTTCGCTGCTGATCCCTTGTCAGCCTGACTCCTATTGGTCTGACAGTGTCGCTGAAGGCCCCGTCTTTTTGCACATGTGCAGTTCACTTTCAGGTTCTTCCCCCATGCTATCTCTCAGGCGCCGCGGGAGAGTGACGTCGGCAGATGATCCCTTCACAGGTCACTCACCCAGGGAGCAGCTCGAACAGTAGCTCCTTGGTTCAAGCTTGCAGTAGGCCTCAGATCTCTTCTGGTCTTCTCTTCGATGGGCTCCAGGTAGGGCTGCAGCAGTTTTCTTTCTTTGGAGGGATTTTTAAAATGTTGTTTCAGAGTTTAAATGTACTTCAAAAATTTTAATTAGTTTAAAATATCACTTCTTTAGTACCTTTTTATTGGTTCACCAGCAGGGTCAGGTTCCTATGCCCTAACCCTATGGCATCATGTGATGCCCTCAGGGGCTCCAGTTTCCTCCCACCATTCAAAAACATACAGGGATGTAAGTTAATTGGGTGACATGGGCTTGTAGGCTGAACGTCTAAAACAAAATTAAAAATAAGACCACAAGACATAGGAGCAGAAATAGATCATTCAGCCCATCAAGTCTTCCCTGCCATTCAATTATGAGCTGATCCATTCTCCCACTCAGCCCCACTGACCGGCCTTCTCTCCATAACCTTTGTTGCCCTGGCTAATCAAAAACCTATCAGTCTCTTCTTTAAACACACCCAACGACCCGGCCTCCACAACCGCCTGTGGCAATAAATTCATCAGATTCACCACCCTCTTGCTGAAGAAATTATATAACCATATAACCACTTACAGCACAGAACAGGCCAGTTCGGCCCTACTAGTCCATGCCGTAGCAAATCCCCACCCTCCTAGTCCCACTGACCAGCACCCGGTCCATACCCCTCCAGTCCTCTCCTATCCATGTAACGATCCAGTCTTTCCTTAAATGTAACCAATGATCCCGCCTCGACCACGTCTGCCGGAAGCTCATTCCACATCCCCACCACCCTCTGCGTAAAGAAATTTCCCCTCATGTTCCCCTTATAATTTTCCCCCTTCAATCTTAAACCATGTCCTCTAGTTTGAATCTCCCCCTTTCTTAATTGAACAAGCCTACCACATTTACTCTGTCTGTCCCTTTTAAAATCTTAAACACCTCCATCAAGTCCCCTCTCAATCTTCTACGCTCCAGAGAAAAAAGCCCCAGTCTGCACAACCTTTCCCTGTAACTCAGACCCTGAAATCCTGTCAACATCCTCGTGAACCTTCTCTGCACTCTCTCTATTTTGTTTATATCTTTCCTATAATTTGGTGACCAAAACTGTACACAGTACTCCAAATTTGGCCTCACCAATGCCTTGTACAATTTCATCATAACCTCCCTACTCTTGAATTCAATACTCCGTTTTATGAAGGCCAACATTCCAAATGCCTTCTTCACCACACCATCTACCTGAGTATCAGCCTTGAGGGTAATATTTACCATCACTCCTAAATCCCTTTGTTGCTCTGCACTCCTCAATTGTCTACCATTCAAATTATATGACCTATTTAAATTTGCCTTTCCAAAATGTAGCACCTCACATTTATCTGTATTAAATTCCATCAGCCATTTCTCAGCCCACACCTCCAGCCTTCCTAAATCACCTTTTAATCTACGGTAATCTACCTCACTGTCCACAACACCACCAATCTTTGTGTCATCCACAAACTTGCTTATCCAATTCTCCACCCCTACATCCAGATCGTTAATATATATAACAAATAATAGTGGACCCAGGACCGAACCCTGAGGAACTCCACTAGTCACCGGCCTCCAATTGGACAAACAATTTTCTACCACTACTCTCTGACACCTCCCATCCAACCACTGCTGAATCCATTTCACTACCTCTTTATTTATACCTAATGCCTCCACCTTTTTTCCAACCTCCTGTGGGGAACTTTGTCAAAAGCTTTACTAAAGTCCAAATAGACAACATCCACAGCTTTCCCTTCATCAACCTCTTTTGTATCCCCCTCGAAGGACTCAATCAGGTTTGTCAAGCATGATATACCCCTGACAAAACCATGCTGATTACTCCCTATCAATCCCTGTACCTCCAAAAATTTGTAAATAGCATCCCTCAGAACACTTTCCATCAACTTGCCCACCACAGACGTCAGACTTACAGGCCTATAATTCCCAGGTTTGCATTTGGTCCCTTTCTTAAACAGAGGAACCACATGTGCCACCCTCCAATCCTTTGGCACCACCCCCGTGGCCAGTGACATCCTAAATATCTCTGTTAATGGCCCCACTATCTGTCCACAAGCCTCCCTGAGTGTCCTAGGGAATATTTTGTCCGGTCCGGGAGATTTATCAACCTTTTTCTTTTTTAACACAGCCATCACTACCTCCTCAGTAATCCTTATATGCTTCATGAACTCCCCACTATTTTTCTTTACTTCAACTGGTTCAACATTTTTTTCCCTAGTGAATACCGAGGCAAAGAAATCATTCAAAATTTCCCCCATTTCCTCAGACTTCTCATTCAGCCTACCCTCGCTATCTACAAGGGGTCCAATTTTATCTCTCACTAATCTTTTACTTTTAATGTACTTATAGAAACCCTTTAGATTTATTTTTACTCTGTCAGCCAGAGCCTCTTCATGCCTTTTTTTGGCCTTTCTAATTTCTTTCTTAAGATTCCTTCTACACTCCTTGTAGTCCTCCTTCAACTTCTCAGCTCCCTGCTCTTTATACCTCTTGTACACCTCCCTTTTTCTCCTAACTAAATTTCCAATATTCCTCGAAAACCAAGCCTCCCTATAACTTCCAGCCTTTCCTTTGATCCACACTGGGACATAACTACTCTGTACCCTCAAAATTTCTTTTTTGAATATCCTCCATTTTTCATTAACATCCTTACCTGAAAATATCCTGTCCCACTCAATACTCCCCAAATCCCTTCTTATTCCTTCGAAATTTGCTCTTTTCCAATCCAGAACCTCAACTTTAGGCCTTTCCTTGCTCTTCCCTAAAACTACCCTAAAACTAACAGAGTTATGGTCACTAGACCCAATTGGATCTCCAACATTAATGTCCGCTAGCTGACCTAGCTCATTCCCTAACAGGAGATCCAGTATTACACCGTCCCGAGTCGGTTCTTCTACTAACTGATTTAGAAAACAATCCTGAGCACATTTAACAAACTCCAGCCCATCCAGCCCTCTAACCGTGTGGGAAGTTAAAATCTCCCATGATCACTACCTTATGATTTTCACACATATACGTTATCTCCCTACAAATTTGTTCCTCTAATTTTCTTGACCCATTTAGTGGTCTATAATACACCCCTATTAGCACCCTCTTGCCTCCTCCACCCCTCAATTCCACCTAAACAGCCTCACTGGTCGATCCATACCATCCTGCCCATACCATCCTGCCACCTCACGGCAGTAATGTCCTCCTTAACAAGCAGAGCAACTCCTCCTCCTTTTTTACCCCCTGATCTATCACATCTAAAACAAATGTATCCTGGAATATTAAGTTGCCAGTCCTGCCCCTCCTGTAGCCAGGTCTCACTAATTGCCACAATATCGTGACCCCAAGTATCTATCCATGCTCTCAGCTCATCTACCTTGTTCACTATGCTTCTTGCATTAAAATATATGCATCTCAGAGAATGACCCTCACATATATTCTCTTTTTTACCTTCTACCCTAATCTCCATCCTACCTTTGTTATCTTTTTTATTCCTATCTAGGTGGCCATACTCCCTGGACACTGCTGTCACACTCTGTTCCCCACCCCCCAGCCAAACTAGTTTAAACCTTCCCCCACAGCTCTAGAAAATCTGCTTGCCAGCACATTGGTCCCCCTCTAGTTGAAGTGGAGTCCGTCCCTCTTGTACAGGTCCGACCTTCCCCAGAAGAGATCCCAATGATCCAGAAATCTTATCCCTTGCCCCCTGCACCATGTCTTTAGCCACGCATTCATCCTCCACATCCTCCTATTTCTACCCTCACTAGCACTCCGCATCTCTGTTCTAAGCAGACACTCTCCAATCCCGAAGTTGTGCCCTTTTATCCTAGACTCTCTCATCATGGGAAACAACCTTTTTACATCAGTGGGTGGTGAACTGGATTAGTAAATATGCAGACGATACTAAGATAGGTGGAATAGTGGATAATGAAGAAGGTTTTCAAGGATTGCAGAGGGATTTGGGCTGCTTAGAAAAGTGGGCTGAAAAATGGCAGATGGAAATTAATGCTGATAAGTGTGAGGTGCTTCATTTTGGTAAGAAGAATCAGAATAGGACATACGTGGTAAATGGGAAAGCATTGAGGAATACAGAAGAGCAGAAAGATTTAGGAGTGACGGTACATCGTTCCCTGAAGGTAGAAACTCACGTGAATAGGGTGGTGAAGAAGGCTTTTAGTATGCTGGCCTTTATCAATCATTGCATGGAATATAGGAGTTGGGAGGTGATGTTGAGATTGTATAAGACGTTGGTGCGGCCTCATTTGGAGTTCTGTGTGCAGTTCTGGTCGCCTAATTATAGGAAGGATATAAACAGAGTGGAGAGAGTGCAGAGAAGGTTTACCAGAATGTTGCCTGGGTTTAAGCATCTGGAGTATGGGGAGAGATTGGACAGATTGGGTCTTTATTCTTTGGAGCGTAGAAGGTTGAGAGGGGATTTGATAGAAGTATTTAAGATTATGAAAGGGATAGACAGAGTGGATGTGGATAGACTATTTCCGTTAAGAGGAGGAAAGATTAAAACAAGAGGACATGAGTTAAGAATTAAGGGGCAGAGGTTTAGAGGTAACATGAGGGGGAACTTCTTTACTCAGAGAGTGGTAGCCGTGTGGAATGATCTTCCGGGAGAAATAGTGGCGGCGGAGTCAATTGTATTATTTAAGAAAAGGTTGGACAGGTATATGGATGAGAGGAAGATGGAGGGTTATGGGCATTGTGCAGGGAGGTGGGATTAGAAAGGGGTGTTTGGTTCGGTGCGGTCTAGAAGGGCCTAATGGCCTGTTTCCGTGCTGTAATTGTTATGTTATGTTATGTTATCTACTCTGTCCATGCCTTTCAACAAAGGTGCACTGGTTGGTAGGTGAAATAGTGGTTGAACATTAGCCCCAGTGTATAAGGGTGGTATAATGGTGGGGGGGGGGGAAGGTAATGGGTGAGAAGAGACTAGGGAAATTGGGATAAAAGGAACCACTCAGAGCTAACATACACTTGATGGGCCAAATAGTCTTCTATTTCACACGGAAATAACAGAATACAATTGATGGGTTCAGCCAGAACCTTGTTCCCAGGGCAACAACAACAAATACTAGAGGACATCTGCACTGAATCTATGTGCTCAAAGTCTCTAACCCCTTCTCTTCCAGTTTTTCTTCCTTTCTTATACTCTCCCTCTTTCCCTCTCCCTTTCTCCTATCCCAGTTTTTCACTGGTCTCTCTTACACTCTCACACTCTCTCTTTACCTCTCCCAATTTCTCTCTGCTCTCACCCTCCCTTTCTCTCTCTCACATGCTCTCCATTTTTCTCCATCTCTTGCACTCATACACATTCTCTCTCTCCCCTTTTTTCCCTGTTCTCTCTCCATTTCCTCCTTTACTCTCTTATATTCCCTCAGTTCTCTTCCTCTTTCTTTCCCTCCACTTTTGTTCTTTCTCTCTCTTTCTTCTCTCTTTCCCCTTTGTGTTACACTATGGGCAGGCTGATAAAAGCAAGGAAAGAACACTTCCGAAAGGAGAACAGGAGGGGCAGGCATTGCTGATGAAAAGAGAGTAGAGAAGCTGGGGTCTCTGAAGCTTTGAAGATGAGGGGAGGCATAATGGGAAAAAGCTGAGGTAACAAGGCAATGGATCATCTGCTCAGAGACTCGCTCCGAGTTACACCACTCCGCCTTGGGCTGATATCCACTGGTCCTTATCATGGTTACTGGTGATGTCTACGGCAAAGGAATTGTAACAGTTCTAGGAGGCACCTCCTCAAAGCATCCAGCAGGAGCATCTTTGTGATCCATTGCCTCAAGAAGGCAGCCAACATCATAAAGGGCCCCCATCATCCAGGTTTCATCCTCTCCTCACTGCTACCTTCAGGCAGAAGATACAGAATTTTTTAATATTTGCGACAGGGTAGAAGCTTATTCCAGACATTAGCTGCTTTCAGGTGCTCAGATGCAGATAATGCGCCGGCAGACCCGGCGGGGAGAGTGCAGCTGGGACGTTCAGGTGGCCACGGAGAAGACACCTTTCTGTCACCTGAACAGGCTGGCTGAAAGAGAGCCGTGTCTGAGCGAACGCCAGCTCCTGTGGATTGTGGCTGTAGTCCCACTGCTGCTTTCAGGTGCAATGGGGGATTCTTCGAGCCAGAGAATATACCTACAGGAGGAGGGTTAGGTAAGTGCTCCTCCTGGCTGAGTTCTCCACTTTCAGGTGGTCACCCGACAGCCGCATTGCGGTAGAATAGGCGGCTTTACAATCAGGTATTCTGGCCACCTGAAAGTGGCTCTTGAAACCTTTGCCGCTGAATTACACCTAATTAATTTAAAACCCCATACCTTTTGGCAGGTAAGAGGAAACCAGAGCACTCGGGGAAAACCCACTGTGACAGAGTATATAGATATGTTTTTGGAAGATAAATTGGGAAAGGTTTGTTAGAGTAGGTTATATATAAACACTTTAAAATGAATCTTATTTAAAATACTGGAACCTAGCCCCATGTTAGACATGTCGGGGCCAACAGTTTTTGCAGGAGCTTTGGAGAGTGCCCAAGAAACTTCACTAATGGATTTTTGTTTACAAAAAGGCAACAAATGAAAGAGCTTGTCGGAGCTGCCCGCTGTCTGGAGCTGTCCTATGAGGGTCATAGAGTCAAACAGACTCTCTGTGTGTGTGTGTGTGTGTGTGTGTGCGTGTGCGTGTGCGTGTGCGTGTGCGTGTGTGTGTGAGAGAGAGAAAAAAAGAGAGAAAGAGAGAGATCACTTTTACAGTGTTACAGCCAGTAACAACAAATGGGACTGGAACAGGACAAGCTGGCAAACTTGTGGAAAACCCCATTTGGAAGACGGCCTGGTCAAAGCCCTTGTGGTTCATGCAAGAGGAGAGGACTGGCTGTCTAATATTTCACTTGGAATAAGGGAAACAAAAATGAACTCTGTGGTGACCTGAAAGAAAGGGGTTATCATCTGGAGAACCCTGAAGGTGCAAGTTTCATCAGTAACTGAAGTGACTGTTGGAAATACATCAGTTGTGGATGTCCTGGAACAACAAATCCCTCTCTGAAAACCAACAAGAACCTTCCTGAGCGGTAACCACTTACCTTTCAAGCACCAAAGCCGGGTAAACTTCATCAATGTTAAATTCTGTGCACAGTCTAAGAATTGCCTGCAACCAGTGAACTTGGAGGAATGAGAAGTGAGATTGGATTGTGAACCAAAGGACTTTTCTAAACTTTTTTTTAATGTGTGTGTATTACATACACGTGCGCTTAGAATTAGAAGGGGGTTAAGTTGGGTTAGTTAAGTTAAGAGTGATTAAGTTAAATTCTGATTCTATTTTCATGTTTAAAGATGATTAAAAGTAACTGCTGATGAAACTTGGCCCCTTCACCAATGAGATCAATCCTTAAATCCTGGAAAACGTAATCAGTTATTGAAATTTTAAATAGTTACCAACCCCAGTTTCTTGCAAACCATGTGATCTTCTAACTCTGGCTTGCAGACGTCACAACTCTGAAAGATGGCCTCACTTCTGTTTCAAGAAGCTTAAGTAGATCATTCAAATAACTCTGTTTCATTTTTATTGTTCAAGAGGCCTTAATAAGGACCACACCTGGTATTTGAATTTCAATTAAGAACACTTCTGTTCCATTACAGTATTATTCTTCTAGACACTGCGACTCCAAACTGACTCTTTGTTCTGAGTGCAATGTCTTTACAAACTTTCTGTGACCTTTGTGTAACCCTGTTCCAAACCCACTACTTTACTTAAGGCATACTTATAAGAAATATAAGTTAACCTTAACCTAAATATTACTATTAACACAGATCCATTGCACCTGTTTCTGTGTGATACAGCATTATCACAAAGGTGGGTAGCGGATGGTGAGTGATCATGACTGAGACAGACAAATCTGGAGGCCACTGACATCAGTTGGACACTGCAACCTCCAACTGGGAAGTGAGAAACAACTCCTCACCTCAGACAGCATGAGGACCACGGAATCACTCCCACAGAGAGGGGAGGTGGGACTGGAGGGGTAAGGGGATTACACAGAGGGAGGGCTCATGTGGAGTATCAACCAGCACCGATCTCCTGGACGGAAGAGCCTGTAATCTGGCATAGGATTCCAGGAAACCTTGTTCCTTTACCTTCCTGGCGGTTTTCACGTCCTCGCTGAAGGATGCTGCCACATCCTGGGCTTTTCCAGCCTCGGAAGCCAGCTTGATGAGTGTCTGCCGGCTAGCCTTGAACTCCAGCTCCTGATTGGCCAATGTCTCCTCCAGCGTGGCAGCCTTGCTTTCCCACAGGTGCCTCTCCTGGAACATCTCACAGGCCTGGGTTCAAAGGACATCCCCCGATTAGTAACAGCTTAGCAAGAGTGCAGTGAGCCAGGGCAGAGCTCAGTGGGGACAGAGGCATTGAATGAGTTTGTGCCAGGATACAGTACAGCTCATGCAGCAAGAATTCAATCTAATTTGCTTCTACTTAATGCGCAATAAAGCAGCATAATGTGCTCTCAACATTTAGTTCCACTAGGGGGGAGTCACGTGATAGAGGAGCGGCTGGTCGAGTGGAACCAACCCTCTCCAGAGAAAAGAAAAAAAAGTGTGAAAAAACAGAGCTCAATAAACATAAAATACAGGAAGAGAAAGAGAAAGTTACAGAGAAGAGACAGAAGATGGCACCCAAAAGAGAAAAAGTAAGAACAACAGAGAAAAGGGAAGAAGGAAAATCACTGGAGAAGAAAGAAGAAGGCCTTACCTGCACATCAGAGCAGAGAGCCACCGTGGAGAGAAGCGGCCGATCTCCGGTGTTGGTGAGTCCCCAGAGGAGCGGTGTTCTCCCGACCGGCGGACTTCAAAAATGGCTCTCAGAGCCAAGAAGAGATGCACAGTGCGAAAGTAAAAGAAAAGGTTAACGCCGGCGGGAGGGGTTTCAGTTGAGGAGCGGCCAGCTGAGGAGCAGCCAGCTGAGAGATGCCCAGTATCAGGGCGTTCGGCTGGGGAAAGTAAGCAAGAAAGAAGAAAAGAAGAGTGGTGAGAAAGAGAATGAAGGGCTGGAAGAGGGTGATTGGCAACGGGGCAACTGGCAGGAGGGCGACCGGCAGGGGGACAACCTGCGGCAGGAAGCCCAACAGCGGGTCGGCTTGCAGCAGGAGGCCCAACAAGCAGGAGACACAGCAGCTGGAGGCCCAGAAAGGATACAGAAGCAGCTCATCAGAGATGGATGAAGATAAACAGATACAGAGAAGATGACACAGACATAGATACAGACACAGAAGGAGGAAGAAGACCAAGAATTTCAAAGGAAAGAAGGTAAAACAGAAGGACAAAATTTAGATAAAGCCTTTTTCGAAGAACAAATGAGGTCATTAAAAGAATGGCTATTATTAGAATTTAGTTCAATCAAAAGAAAAATGAAAAGAGCTGAAGACAGAATGCAAAGCTTAGAATTGGTCATGACTGAAATTGGGAAAAGAGTAGAAAATGTGGAGGAACGAGAAACTGCTGTAGAAATAAAGATAAATGATTTAAGAGTGAAGTTGGAAGAGAGCAGAAAAAAAATTAAAGAGACACAAAATTTATTGTCACAAAAAATTGACGTATTGGAAAACTACAGTAGGCGAAACAACATAAAAATAGTGGGCCTGAAAGAAGGCAAAGAAGGGTCAGATATGAAGAAATTTATAAAAGGATGGATCCTGAAGGTGCTGGGAATGACAGATTCACATGAAGAAATAGAAATCGAAAGGGCGCATAGAGCACTAGTACCGAAACCGCCACCACATCAAAAACCGAGATCCATATTGGTAAAATTTCTAAGATATACAAGAGAAAACATACTGGAGCAGGCAAGAAAGAGGTTAGAGAAGACAATAAGCTGATGGAATATAAGGGACAAAAAATATTTTTTTACCTGGACATAAGCTTGGAACTTAATTTAATTTTAAGTTAAAATTTAAAGGGGGGAGGGGGCTAGTGCGCAGGCGTGTGGTGACGTCAGCAGGGAGGGAGTTTTAAAAACAAAGAAAACCTTACCTCAGTTGAGGTCCAGTTGGCAAGGAGCGAAGAGGCGGGAGCGTGCTGAGCTGAACGGACGTGTGTAGAGTGGTCATTTAGTCTTAATTAAGAGTTAATAATTTAGGTGGGGATTGCTGTTCAGTGCAGAGACAGTAATTGAATAGGGAGTGCAGGTGGGAGTAATTAAAGGAAACTGGTTAGGATTGGACAGTGCTAGTGGTCACATTGGGTAGTGTATTAAAGTAAAGGAAAGGTTTTTGGGAGCAGCAGCGAGTAAGCGGCCCAAGCGAGTGAGTGGGAGCACAGGTTGAGGACGAGTCACTGCACATTAAGGTAAGATAGTCTTTATTACTACTTCATTGGGGTAAAGGATGAGTGTTACGGCTGTGTGTTGTTGGGAGTGCCAGATGTGGGAGGTCCTGGAGTCTTCCAGACTCCTGGATGTCCATATCTGCACTAGGTGTGTCGAGCTGCAGATTCTTAGGGACCGTGTTAGGGAACTAGAGCTGCAGCTCGATGACCTCAGACTGGTTAGGGAAACAGAGGAAGTCATAGACAGGAGTTACAGCCAGGTGGTCACGCCAGGGCCACGGGAGGAGGAAAGGTGGGTAACAGTTAGGAGAGGGACAGAAAAACGTAAGGTGCCAGAGAGGAGCCCTATGACTGTAACCCTCAGCAATAAGTACGCCTCTCTGAGTACTGTTGAGGACGACATCAAAGTTGGGGGGAGCAGCAGTGGCTGTGCCTCTGGCACGGGGTCAGCCCCTGTAGCTCAGAAAGGTAGGGAAAGGAAGAGGAGGGCAATAGTGGTAGGGGACTCCATAGTTAAGAGGACAGATAGGGGATTCTGTGGACGCAGCAAGGAGAACCAGATGGTGGTTTGCCTCCCTGGTGCCAGGGTCCGGGATGTTGCTGCTCGTGTCCCGGATATCCTAAAGTGGGAGGGACAGGAGCCAGAGGTCGTGGTACATGTAGGTACCAATGACATAGGGAGGAATAGAGAAGAGGTCCTAAAAAGTGAGTACAGGCAGTTAGGTAGGGAGTTAAAAAGGACCGCAAAGGGGGTAATCTCTGGATTACTCCCTGTGCCACGTGACAGTGGGAATAGAAATAGAATGAGGTGGAGGATTAACACGTGGCTGAAGGGGTGGAGTAAGGGGCAGGGTTTCAAGTTTCTGGATCACTGGGATATTTTTTGGGGAAGATGTGACCTGTACAGTAAGGACAGGTTACACTTAAATCCCAGGGGGACCAGAATCCTGGCAGGGGTATTTGCTAGAGCTACTCAGGATCCTTTAAACTAGAATGTTTGGGGGGAGGGAGCAAAATAGTACAGAGCAGTAAGGAGAAGGTTAGAATGCAAACAAAGAAAGTTTGTAGTAAGTATTTGAATATGGATGGGGAAGTGATAGAGAAAGGAAATGCTCTGGAAGATGAAGGGCAATTGGCAGGAAAAGGAAATAATATTATTAAAGATGAGGAAAAACAGGGATTAAGAATTGGGAAATCTCTGAAATTCATATATTTTAATGCCAGGAGTATTGTAAAAAAGATGGATGAGCTGAAGGTGTGGATTGATACTTGGAAGTATGATGTGGTAGTGATTAGTGAGACATGGTTGCAGGAGGGATGTGATTGGCAACTGAATATCCCTGGGTTTCGTTGTTTTAGGTGTGATAGAGTCGGAGGGGCAAGAGGAGATGTGGTTGCATTGCTTGTCAGGGAGAATATTACAGCGGTGCTTAGGCAGGATAGATTAGAGGGCACATCCACGGAGGCTATTTAGGTGGAACTGAGGAGTGGGAAAGGAGAGGTTACACTTGTAGGGGTGTATTATAGACCACCCGGAGGGGACCGAGACCTAGAGGAGTAAATCTGTAGGGAGATAGTAGATATTTGTGATAGGCACAGGGTTGTAATTATGGGAGATTTTAATTTTCCACATATAGATTGGGAAACACATTCTGTGAAAGGACTGGATGGGTTAGAGTTTGTGAAATGTGTGCAAGATAGTTTTTTACAACAATATGTAGAGGTGCCAACCAGAGAAGGAGCAGTGTTAGATCTACTGTTGGAAAATGGGATGGGTCAAGTGACGGAGGTTAGTGTTGGCGAGCACTTCGGGTCCAGTGATCATAATGCCATCAGCTTTAATGTCATTATGGAAAGAGATAAGTCAGGGCCAAGGGTTGAGGTTTTTGATTGGGGAAAAGCTAGATTTGAGGAGATGCGAAAGGACTTACAGGGTGTCCATTGGGACAATTTGTTTTATAGGCAGGATGCAGTAGAGAGATGGAAGTCTTTTAAAGATCAGATTTTGAGAGTGCAAAAGCTTTATGTTCCTGTTAGGTTAAAAGGAGGGGAAAAAGGTTGGAGAGAGCCGTGGTTTTCAAGGAATATTGGAAACTTGGTTCGAAGAAAAAGGGAGGCGTACATTAGGTATAAGAAGCATGGAATTAAGGAGATGTTTGAAAAATACATTGAATGTAAGAGGAATCTTAAGAGAGGAATTAGGAAAGCTAAAAGAAGGTATGAGGAGACTATAGCAAGCAGGGTGAAAATTAATCCAAAAGGGTTCTACAAATATGTTAATGGTAAAAGGAAAGCGAGAGACAAAATTGGTCCCTTAGAGAATCAGAGCGGAAAACTGTGTGTGGAGCCTAGAGAAATGGGGGAGATACTGAATAGTTTCTTTTCTTCGATATTCACCAAGGAGAAGGATATTGGGATATGTGAGATAAAAAAAGCAAATTGGGTAAACATGGAGAATATAGTGATTACGAAAGATGTAGTGTTAGGGCTTTTGAGGAATATAAAGGTGGATAAGTCTCCGGGACCAGACGGGATATTTCCCAGGACATTGAGAGAAGTAAAGGAGGAAATAGCAGAGGCTCTGACGGTAATTTTCCAAGTGTCATTAGAGATGAGGATAGTGCCGGAGGATTGGCGTATTGCGCATGTGGTTCCGTTATTTAAAAAGGGTTCAAGGAGGAAGCCTGGCAATTATTGGCCTGTAAGTTTGACGTCTGTGGTAGGTAAATTAGTGGAGAAAGTTCTTAGAGATAGTACTTATAAATATCTGGATAGACAGGGTCTGATCAGGAGCATTCAACACGGATTTGTGAGCGGAAGGTCCTGTTTGACCAATCTGATTGAATTTTTTGAAGAAGTGACTAGGAATGTGGATGAGGGTAGCGCAGTGGATGTTGTCTATATGGACTTCAGTAAGGCCTTCGATAAGGTACCACATGGAAGGTTAGTTAGGAAGGTGCAGTCTTTAGGTATAAATTTTGAGATAGTCAAATGGATTGAACATTGGCTGAAAGGGAGAGGCCAGAAAGTGGTAGTGGAAAATTGTCTGTCAGGTTGGAGGCCGGTGACCAGTGGTGTGCCTCAGGGATCTGTATTGGGCCCATTGTTGTTCGTTATATATATTAATGATCTAGATGATGGGGTGGTGAATTGGATTAGTAAATATGTAGACGATACTAAGATAGGTGGAATAGTGGATAATGAAGAAGATTTTCAAGGATTGCAGAGGGATTTGGGCTGCTTAGAAAAGTGGGCTGAAAAATGGCAGATGGAATTTAATGCTGATAAGTGTGAGGTGCTTCATTTTGGTAAGAAGAATCAGAACAGGACATGCGTAGTAAATGGGAGAGCATTGATGAATACAGAAGAGCATAAGGATTTAGGAGTAACGGTACATCGTTCCCTGAAGGTAGAAACTCATGTGAATAGGGTGGTGAAGAAGGCTTTTAGTATGCTGGCCTTTATCAATCATTGCATGGAATATAGGAGTTGGGAAGTGATGTTGAGATTGTATAAGGCATTGGTGCGGCCTAATTTAGAGTTCTGTGTGCAGTCCTGGTCGCCTAATTATAGGAAGGATATAAACAGAGTGGAGAGAGTGCAGAGAAGATTTACCAGAATGTTACCTGAGTTTAAGCATCTAGAGTACAGGGAGAGATTGGGCAGATTAGGTCTTTATTCTTTGGAGCGTAGAAGGTTGAGAGGGGATTTGATAGAGGTATTTTTGATTATGAAAGGGATAGACAGAGTGGATGTGGATAGACTATTTCCGTTAAGAGTAGGAGAGATTGAAACAAGAGGACATGAGTTAAGAGATAAGGGGCAGAGGTTTAGAGGTAACATGAGTGGGAACTTCTTTACTCAGAGAGTGGTAGCGGTGTGGAATGTGCTTCCGGGAGAAATAGTGGCGGCAGAGTCAATTTTATTATTTAAGAAAAAGCTGGACAGGTATATGGATGAGAAGAAGGTGGAGCGTTATGGTCATTGTACAGGTAGGTGGGACTAGAGAGGAGTGTTTAGTTCGGTGCGGACTAGAAGGGCCTAATGGCCTGTTTCCGTGCTGAAATTGTTATTATTATGTTATTATGTTACATACATCAGGGTTTTATGGGTTTGTCACGCCCCAGCGGCTAGTGCTCAGGCTGTTTTCTTCTCTCGACTTTTCCTGGTTGGGATGGTATGGAACTCACCCCCCCCCTCCTCACCTGACTGAGGGATAGACAGGGAAGGTAGGGCAGTGAGGCATGATGGTCCACACTATAATCTTGCTCCTCTGGAATTTAAGTATGGCTGCCAAATTTACACTTTTTTCTTAAGTTGTAAGTAATTTTCTCCAGGGGAACACAGCTTTGCATTTCTGTGTTCCAGTGAGTTATGCTCAGGCAGGAATTAGATTTCCAGGAACCGCTATGCACTTCCTGGCCACTCCCAATGTGATCATTACGAACTGAATTTGAAATTTAGATAGCTTCATCTTAAGTCTCAAGTCCATTATGTTTCCCAACAGGAACAGCTCTGGATCCTGTGGGAATTCTTTGCCTACAATTTTTTTTTGGACTTGGCCTAATTCCACCCAAAAGGGTCTCAGCTTGGTACATGTCCAGGTTGTGTGCACAAAGGCTCCCATCTTAATGCCACATTTAAGAAGTGGTCTGACAATTCTGGTTTAGATCTGTTCCATTTTTGCGGCATTAGGTAGAGCTGTGCAGAAAGTTGTATTGCACCAGCCTGTACTGTGTATTAATGATTACAATCATACTGGTCCAACACAAGTCGGACCAGCAGCACTCATCAATCTATATTCCTAGGTCCAACTCCCACCTCTGCCTTGATCTATGAAGGACTGATTTAGGTCCTTCTGCTTGGAGTGAGAAATACATTGCCGAGATAAACTTTTGTGTGTTCCCCCTTCGAATTGTGGCCTCTATATCACTGCACATTGGTAGGGCCATAGTTGGACCTAATTTGTCCTGCAGAAAAGATCTTATCTGAAAGTAGCAGTGGAACATCTTGTTTGATGAATTATACTTATGTCTGAGTTGCTTGAACGGCATTAGATGCCCCCACTTGTAACAGTCCTCTACGCACCTGATGCTATTACGATGCCGAGTGTCCAGGACCTTGTTACCCACCGTCAATGGTATTAATCTATTTGGAGTCAGGGGTGTTTTGGGGGACAGCCCCTCTTTGGTTCCTAGATATTGGTTAATTTTATTCCAAATGAAGATTATTTGTTTTAGTATATTTTCCCAGATAACAATTTAACGTTCCATTTATAAATAAAGTCCTCTACTACCTTCTCACCTACCCCATAGAGGTCAATTTGTGCCCAGGATGGTAGAACTCCCCCTTCAAAGAGTGAGGCAATATATCTTGACTGGACTACTTTATAGTATTTCTTGAAGTCTGGCACAAAGTCCACTTAACCAGTGATCTATCGTGGACACTCAACATCTCCTCACTTGTCAAGAAGCTGCAGCAGTAACTGAACTTTCTGAGAAGACTGAAGCAGGCAAGGCTAATGGCCACCATCCTATCAACTTTCTACAAGAGCTCTATTGAGAGCATCCTGGCCGGTTGCATCTCAGTGTGGCTCAGTTTGCTGTAAATCAGATGTCAATCCACAGGACCATAAGAGCAGCAGAGATTATCATTAGGGTCTCCCTCCTTCCCTCCCCACCCCCATCTATGTGATTTACTGGGATCGTTGTTTAATGGGGACTCACAAAATCATTGAAGATTCCTTCCACCCGACACACAGCATCTTCCAGTTGTTCCCATCGGAGAAGAGACACCGGAGGATCAGACCCAGCATCACCAGGCTGAGGAACAGCTTCTTCCCTTGGCTAGTGAGAACGCTGAACGATTGCTAAAAACAACTCTGTGACTTCACTATCTAGGCAGTGAGCACAGTATATGCATTGTTTATGTGTGTTATGTTTGTACGTGTGCTTTGCACTGTGGACCAGAGAACACTGTTTTGTCGGGTTGTACTGGCACAATGGGATGACAAATAAACACATTTTTTCAGTGGGAGAGAAGGTGGGGAAGGGATGTGTACAACAAAGGGAATGTCTGTGATAGGACAAATCAACTGGAACACAAGAGTCTTATGAACACGGGACAACAAAGAATCTGCTGGAGGAACCCAGTGGGTCAAAAAGCTTCAGCAGGAGAGAAATTACATGGAACATACAGAACAATGAATGTGTGGAAAAGAAAAAGTGTATATCATGGCTATTGTGATTTATGGTGTGAAAAATAAAAAATTTAAAAAAAAACATACAGAACAATGGACAATGTTTTGGGCTGGAACTCTTCGTCAAGATCGAGGAAAAGATCCCATCTGAAACTTTGACCATTCTATTTCTCCCACTGATGGTCCTCAACCCGCTGAGTTCCTCCAGCAGGTTGTTTGTTGCTTAGGACGTCAAATGGATTAATGAGCACATTAAGCTTCTATCCTGTCTACAGTAACAATGCACAAGATGCTGCAGGAGCTCAGCGGGTCTCACAGCATCCATGGAAAGTCGATGTTTTGGGCCGTAATAAGGTGGTGGGATCTGTCTGGTAGGCTAGACATACCAGTACATAGAATACCAGAGAGACCCCACCATCTTATATTAACCAGATATTATATAAGCTAAGGAACTCTGTGATCTCTGCTTGTTAACCCAGATAGAAATTCGTTTATCATCTGACATGACAAGTCCATGTTTCTCTGGACCACAGTACGCACAAACACAACACATAATAATCACATATATACATAAAGATAAAATAAATATATATAAATATTTTGGGATGATCTACTTGGTTACTGGATACTGTTCATCAGGCCTCCTTCCTGATGGTAGTAGAACAAAAATACTGTGTGCTGGATGGAAAGGATCCTCAACAATTCTTTGAACCCTATTTAAGCAACACTCCTCATCAATAGAGGAAGGGAGACCCCAATGATCTTCTTGGCCAGTTTGATGATCCTCTGTATTGATTTCTGGTCCGATGTTTTGCAACTATCGTCCCAAACAATGATGCAGCCAGACAGGATTGTGCTCCATCTTCCCTCCAGGTGACAACTGTTGACACTTGCTCTGACACTCTACAACTTGACAAAGAGAGTCCCTAACCTTTATCATTCCCTAGTCACACAGAAATGGCTTGCTGTGATGTGTGCTCTCCAGCAAGTTTAGTATGCACCTCCCTTTCTCTCTCTGCAGTAGGGAGGGAGCTGCACGTTAAATCAAGGCCTGTCAGTCTTCCCACGGCTCTGCTATAAGTACAGGGGGGTTCCACTCACGATCCACCAGCAACGAACATCTCTCAGCCAACATCGCTGAAGCCCTCACCCCATGGTTAAACAGCACCTAAATGACCACATGGGTCATGAGGTACAAAGGCAGACACCAAAAGCCCATTTTTAGGTTAAACAGTGGAGGCTTGATGGGATGGGAAACCTCCTGAGGTGTAAATCTCGTTGAAAATTGATGACCTCATTACCACATGGTGGAGATAGTTTATATTGTTTTTATTTGGTTGTTAAACATACAGCACGGTAACAGGCCATTTTGGCCCACAAGCCCGTTCCGTCCAATTACACCCAATCAACCTACAACCCCAGTACATTTTGAATGGTGGGAGGAAACTAGAGCACCAGGAGGAAACCCATGCAGTCAGGGACAACATACAAACTCCTTACAGGATTTGAACCCCAGTCTAGTTCACAGGCGCCATAACACTATTGCACTAACCTCTACGCCAACTGTGCCGACCTCATTGCAAATTTCTACAGGTGGACCGTTGAGAGCATTCTGACTGGTTGCATCACTGTCTGGTATGGAGGTGCCAAATCACAGGACAAGAACAGGCTACAGAGAGTTGTGAATTCAGCCAGCGCCATCATGGGCATCTGTTTTCACTCCATTGAGGACATCTACAGGAGTCAGTGCCTCTATCCTCAAGGACCCTCACCACCCAAGCCATGCCCGCTTCTCACTGCTACTAACAGGAAGGAGATGCCTGAAGACGAACACCCAACATTACAAAAACTGCTTCTTCCTCTCCATCACCAGATTTGTGAACAGACAATGACCCACAGACACTGCCTCACTTTCTCCAAGTGCACTAATTCTTTTTAAAAATGTAATTTAGCCCCTGTGATGCTGCCACAAAACCACGAATTTCATCTCATGTTTATGATAATGTTTCAATGAATTCATTACAGCTTGTGGGATCTCGTGATGCGTAACATCCTGTGCTTATCCAAGGGTGGTGTGTCTGTGGAATTTGTTGCCACAGATGGCTGTGGGGGCCAACCCATTGGGTAAGTTTAAAGTGGAGGTTGATGGGTTCTTTTATACGTTGAACCATAGAACATTACATTTTGGCCCTTCCAATTTGTGCAAACTATTAGCCCTCCTCATCCCGCTGATCTGCACCCCAGCCATAGCCCTCCTCATCCCGCTGATCTGCACCCCAGCCATAGCCCTCCTCATCCCGCTGATCTGCACCCCAGCCATAGCCCTCCTCATCCCGCTGATCTGCACCCCAGCCATAGCCCTCCTCATCCCGCTGATCTGCACCCCAGCCATAGCCCTCCTCATCCCGCTGATCTGCACCCCAACCATAGCCCTCCTCATCCCGCTGATCTGCACCCCAGCCATAGCCCTCCTCATCCCGCTGATCTGCACCCCAGCCATAGCCCTCCTCATCCCGCTGATCTGCACCCCAGCCATAGCCCTCCATATCCCGCTGATCTGCACCCCAGCCATAACCCTCCTCATCCCGCTGATCTGCACCCCAGTCATAGCCCTCCATATCCCGCTGATCTGCACCCCAGCCATAGCCCTCCTCATCCCGCTGATCTGCACCCCAGCCATAGCCCTCCTCATCCCGCTGATCTGCACCCCAGCCATAGCCCTCCTCATCCCGCTGATCTGCACCCCAGCCATAGCCCTCCTCATCCCGCTGATCTGCACCCCAGCCATAGCCCTCCTCATCCCGCTGATCTGCACCCCAGCCATAGCCCTCCTCATCCCGCTGATCTGCACCCCAGCCATAGCCCTCCTCATCCCGCTGATCTGCACCCCAGCCATAGCCCTCCTCATCCCGCTGATCTGCACCCCAGCCATAGCCCTCCTCATCCCGCTGATCTGCACCCCAGCCATAGCCCTCCTCATCCCGCTGATCTGCACCCCAGCCATAGTCCTCCTCATCCCGCTGATCTGCACCCCAGCCATAGCCCTCCTCATCCCGCTGATCTGCACCCCAGCCATAGCCCTCCTCATCCCGCTGATCTGCACCCCAGCCATAGCCCTCCATATCCATCCCATTCATGTCCAAATTTTTCTTCAATGTAAACATGAGTAAGGGTGTCAATCCTGATTGGGGAAAGGCAGGAGAATGGGGTCGAGTGGGAAAATTCAAATGGCAGAGCAGACTCAGTGGGGTGAATGGCTTAATTCTGCTCTGACCCCTTACATCATATTCAAGACAGAGGTTGATAGCTTTTGTAGTTATTGAGGTAATCATGAAGTCTGGAGACAGTGTGGAAAGGTAACGCTGAGGAAATAGATCAGTCATCATGGCATTCAATGGTATGTAGTTTTGCTGCATGAAAGCAAGCACTTCAGCCACACTCGCCCGTGCTGACCAAGATGTCTACCTGAACTCATCCCATTTTCCCGTGATTGGCCCATATCCCTCGAAACCTTTCTTATCCGTGTACTTGTCCAAATGTCTTATAAAAATTCTATACTGCTTCCTCTCACAGCTTGTTCCTCATACACACCACCCTCCGTGTGAATAAAATTCCACTCGGGTATTTTATAGTTTTCCTCCCTTACCTTAAACCATTGCCCTCCAATTTTAGAGTTCTGTACCCTGGGAAAAAGACTGGGACTATATCCTATATGCCACTCGTGATTTTATAAACCTCTAGGTTGAGTCGGTGGTGAAGAAGGAAAATGTAATGTTGGCATTCATATCTAGAGGAATGGGATACAAGAGCAGGGATGTGGTGTTGAGGCTTTACAAGGCACTGGTGAGGCATCATCTGGAGTACAAGGAACAATTTTGGTCTCCCTATTTAAGAAAAGATGTGGTGGCATTGGATAGGGTTCAGAAAAGATTCACGAGAATGACTCATGGAATGAAGGGATGAGCACATGAGGAATGTTTGACGTCTCTTGGTCTGCACTCCTTGGAGTTCAGAAGAATGAGTGGGTACCTCATAGAAGCATTTTGAATGTTGAAAGGCCTGGACAGAGTGGATATGGCAAAGTTGTTTCCCGTGGTAGAGGATCTAGGACAAGACTGAAAAGTGCCCCATTTAAACAGAGATACAGAGGAATTTATTTAGCCAGTGAGTGGTGAATCACTGGAATTTGCTGCCATGGGCGGCTGTGGAGGCCAGGTCACTGGATTTATTTAAGTCAGGAATTGATGGGTATCCGAATAGTCAGGGTATCAAAGGTAATGGCAGAAGGTAAGGGAGTGGGGCTGTGGGAGAACAGATCAGCTCATGATGGAATGGCGGAGTGGACTCGGTGGGCCTAATGGCCTACTGCTCCTATATCTTCTGGTCTATGATAGAGGTCAGCTGCTGTCATTGTAGTGGGAACAGTACAGACCCAGACATGCAGGGGTGCTCCTTGACACACATTTGTTTTTTCTCTGTGGAAAATGCCTATGTTAAAGATGTTGCATGAATCCAGGTTACCTGCAGCTGACGTGGACATTACCCCTCCCTAAATCTTCGTCCGCGAAGCCAAGCCAAAGAAGACATTGTTGTGTAATGAGAAGTTCGAGTCTTAACCTGGTAGGAACATCGTAATGAACTGGACTCAAAACCGGCTTTCATTTAACACCACAGAATTCAAGAGAGGGTGCCAAAAGTTCAATCAAAGAGGGATGATTTAAAGAGCTGCAAAAAAGGCCTTGGGGAGAGAATTCCAGAGCTTCAGACACTGGAAGCCATGAGACACCAGTGGAGAGGCAATCAAATTCAGGGAGAATCAAGGGCACAGAACTGTAGATAAGTAGAGGTATTGGAGGGTTGTGGAGCACAAGGCTGCAGATGAGAAGTTGACAGCAAGGCTGAGAAGTGAAGCCCAGAGTAGGCTTCACCTGGTTGCTAGGAGATTAAAAATAAACAATTTAAATCAGATTATCATTAGGAGCACTCTGAAAAATGAGCCCTTGCTGTTATTCCATTTCAGCTGAGCCAGACCACTGAAGATCAAGTGACAGTGTTTTCAGTACAGGCTCTCCACATACTCCACGCTCAGTGACATTACTGTTCCATACATACTTAAAACCTTGAACGTTAAGCCCAACAGCCCAGCCGAATGCTGCCAAGCCGGGAAACCCAAAGGCTGCAGCTGTTTCCTCTTATCTTCCTCCAGCCATTAAGTTCTCTCCACGAGAAACCATTTTCTGTTTGAGGATTATCATCTGTTTCGACTATGAAAACTGAAGTCCTCTGCTGTATTTGAATGATGTGAGAGTTCACTGGGAAAGCCGCTGTGGCAATTCTCAAAGTGTTGGGATAATTGGCAAGACCGGCATTTACTGTCCATCACAAAGCACCTGTGAGAAGATGGGAGTGGATCATCTTTGTGAACCACTGAAGTCCTTCTGAAGGCAACACAGGTTTCCGGTTTCAGATTTATAGTCAGAGTTCCTGCGGGCTCGGCAGAATTACCACTAATTGGTAGTGCAAAAGATAAACTGGACACATTGCAAACATGTAAACAAACAACAAAAAAAAACACAGATGCAAACAAACTGAATGTGAAATACTGGAAGGGCAAGAAATTCAATAATATGCACAAGTCCGAGTCCTTAAATGAGTCCCTGATTGAGTTTGTGGTTGAGGAGTCTGATGGTGGAGGGGGAGCAGCTGTTCCTGAACCTGGGGGTGCAAGTCTTGTGGTACCTAGACCTCTTTCCTGATGGCAGCAGGGAGATCAGAGCGTGTGCTAGGTGGTGAGGGTCTTTGATGATCACTGCTGCTCTCTGATGGCAGCGTTCCCTGTAAATGATCTTCATGCTGGGGAGGCTTTTACCCATGATGTCCTGGGCTGTGTCCACTACCTTTTCGCTCAGAGGTATTGGTATCCCCGTACCAGACTGTGATGCAGCTGGTCAGCACATTTTTCACCACACAGCTGTAGAAATTTGCCAGGGTTTCTGGTGTCATACCAAACCTCCACAAACTCCTGAGGAAGTAGACATGCCTTGTTCATGATGCCATTGGTGGTTGAGTCAAGGAAAGATCCTCTGAGATAGTGACTTCCAAGAACTTAAATGTGCACACCCTCTCCACCTCTGATCCCCAATGATCACTGGATCGTCCACCTCTGGCTTCCCTTTCTGAAGTCAACAATCAGCTCCTTAGTTTTGGTGACATTGAGTGTGAGGTTGTTGTTGGTGCACCATTCGGCCAAGTTTTCAATCTCCATCCTGTTCGCTGACTCATCCCCTTCCTTTATGGAACCCACTACCGTGGTATCGTCGGCAAATTTGTAGATGGTGTTATTCTCATATCGAGCTACACAGTAGGTGTAAAGTGAGCAGAGCAGGGGGTGATAAGGTAGATAAAGGGGTGAAGAAGGCATATGGCATGCCTGCCTTCATAGGATGGGGCACAGAGTCACAGAGTACAAGAGTTTGGGTTTGGTGTTACATCTATACAACATGTTGGTGGGACCACACCTGGAATAACCTGCGCAGTTCCAGTCACCAGAAGAATGGGATCAAGCTGGGGATGGTGCAGAAACGATTACCTGGAAATTACAGGAACCAGAGTGTTTGAATAATTATAATGAGAGACTGAATAGGCTGGCTAGAGTGTAGGAGACTTGTAGGTGTTATTTAATCCAGAACAGAGCAAAGAACAAATTTTAAACTGAGCAAGATTCATAGTGTAAAATCACAGAAAGGCTGGAGGAATTCAGCTGGTCTGGCAATGTCCTTTGGAAGTTAGGTAATATAACCAACATTTTGGGCCTGAGCCCTTCCTAATGGTATGAGTAAAGAAAGAGAGATGCTCTTTCTGTGCCTTTTCCAAGTGAATGATATCTTTCCTGCAGCTGGGTGAGCAGGACTGTAACTAAGTGTAGCCTCACCAATATCATATGGAGTTCTCAAGTCAAGTTTATTGTCATCTGATTGTACAAGTAGAACCCGACAAAATCTCGGGTAATCGGTACAAAAACATGCAGATACACAACCAGACATTACACACATTCAGAGAAAAAAAAACGCACACAGGACAAGTATTTCATCTATACAGCGAGAGAGAGAGAGAGAGAGAGAGAGAGAGAGAGAGAGAGAGAGAGAGAGAGAGAGAGAGAGAGAGAGAGAGAGAGAGAGAGAGAGAGAGAGAGAGAGAGAGAGAGAGAGAGAGAGAGAGAGAGAGAGAGAGAGAGAGAGAGAGAGAGAGAGAGAGAGAGAGAGAGAGAGAGAGAGAGAGAGAGAGAGAGAGAGAGAGAGAGAGAGAGAGAGAGAGAGAGAGAGAGAGAGAGAGAGAGAGAGAGAGAGAGAGAGAGAGGTGGGGCGAGAGAGAGAGTCTCGGATGGTTAGTGTGAGCAGTTCCATTGGTCGTTCAGCATCCCCACTGCCCGTAGAGGCGCTTCCTCTGATCCTCCTGTATTTCTACCCCGACAGGAGCAGCTGAAAGATGCTTTGTGTGGGGTGGAAGAGGTTCTCAGTAGGGTGGCCAGACATCCAGTTTTAAGCCTGACAGTCTGGCTTTTGAGCCCTTTGTCCTCCGTCCGCGCCACCTCGAGCTGGATGTTAATTTGTCCTCCATTTGGGGGTGTTGTCCCTACACAACGTCAGCCCTACACCCTCAAATGGAGGACAAATTTTAATGGCAGAAAAGGCACTTCTCCATTAAATGTGGCATGCACGGCCATATTTCTTCTTACGCGCATGTGTGATAAGGGGGAATTGTGATTGCGGCACTCCCCACTACCACCACCACCACCCCCCAGAGTGTTTTTGATGCTGTCCCTGGATGTCCTCCGTTTTGGTAAGCTTGAAATGGCCACCCTAGTTCTCAATGATTTTGTGTGCCTTCTTCAGACAACGATCCTGGTAGATCACATTAATGGATCACTCCAGTGATCCTCTCTGCCATTTTTATGGCCCTGAGGTTTGACCTCTGATCTACCTCTCTGCAGTAGCTGGCCAGGATGCTCTCAACAGAGCTCCTGAAGAAGGTTGACATATTGCTGGCTGGTAGTCTTGGCTGCTTCAGTCATCTCAGGAAGTGCAGTCACTGTTGCACCTTCTGTTGTGACCCGAAGTCCCAGCTCAAGGTCCTGATTGATAAAGGTAAGCGTAACAAATGCCCTCTTTCCAAATCTACCTTCCTGTGTCACCAATTTCAGTGAAATACTGTATGTAACTGTACCCCAAGTTTCTCTGTTCCTCAGCAGTCTCCAGGGCCCTACCATTCATGTCCATCATGTTCCAGTTTAACCAAGCAAAGTGCAACACCTTGCACTTGTCTAAGTTAAACTCCATCTGCTATCCCTTGGCTCACTTTCCTAGTTGGGATAGACTGTTGTAATCTTAGATAACCAGAGTAGGCACGGGGGGGGGGCATCTGCGGGCATTGCCCCCCCAAAGCGATGTGCTGAGCCCCCCATTTGGTCGCAGCGATCGCTCAGCATCAGACTCACCCCCAGCCGCGTCACTAGCTCATGTCAAGTGTCACTAGCGTCTAGCTTGTGACTCGATGCAATCAAAGCAGCATTGTCGTCTGCTACATCGGAGGGATGGAGGATGTTAATGATCGTCAGCATTATTGACTGGAATATGCCAACCCCCACTGAGTGAGTCTCGCAGCGTTGCACTGTACGCCCCTCTAACTAATGCCCTCCTCTAACATACGTTCTGGCGCTGACCCTGTAGATAACCTTCATCTTCAATCACCTTCCTTACCATCCACTGGTGTGTGTGACTTAGTGGCGTTCATTTCAAGAGGAGTAGAATATAAGAGCAGGGATGTGATGTTGAAGCTTTTTAGGCCCTGGTGAGTCCTCACTTGGAGGATTGTGGGCAGCACTGTGGTAGACAGTTTGAATGTTTAAGTGGCAGACCAGCTGCCAATCAGTGGGCTGCTTTGTCCTGGATGTCATCAGCTCCAAAGTGTTGTTGGGGCTCCTCTTTCCCAGGTTAGTGGAGAGCATTCCATCACACCCTAACACTCTGATGCAGCACTGCCTCGGTCTCTGATTCCACTTAGCACTGAAAAGAAACACATGGCAACATTTCAGGTGTGGAATTTGGCACCCCTGATCTGCCAAGAGAAATGGATGGAAACGGTATTCATCACCATTCCTGACCTCGATCCTTAGGCAGCAGAAACTGAACCAGGTCTTGTGAAATATAATGTCTTGGAAGGCAAAGGGTGATGTTTTTCAGTCAAGGTAAAGAGCCCGAGCTCAATATGAATGGGATACAGATGGACAGGAAGGTCACCTTAAGACACAGGAGCCGAAATTGGTTATTCGGCCTGTTGAGTTTGCTCTGCCATTCAATCATGAGCTGATCCATGGGTGCCTGGAATATGTTGCCAGTGATGGTGGCGGAGGCTGATACAATAGAGTCATTTAAAAGATTTTTAGACATACTCGGATGTAAGTATAAGAAGGGTTATGGGCGTGAGGTAGGGAAGGATTAGACTGTTGTGGAGTAGGTTTACATAGGTCAGCACAGCATCATGGGCTGAAGGGCCTGTACTGTGTTGAAATGTTCTATATTCCTTGTTAACTCGCTTACTTTTCAAAGGACTTGCTTGATCCCAGCTGCCTACACCTAACACCTTTTTCCTGACCAGAGCCTCATGAAGAAGGCTCCCTATATCTACCAGCTCTACCCTTCACCCCAACAGGAACAGGCTGGCCCTGAACTCTTCCTCTCTCCCCGTTAAAAGCCTCTAAGTTGCCAGACCACCCTAGCCTGCATACAGCTTCTCCCCATCAGCCTTTGCCAGTTAATCAGGTTATTTCAGACTATCACGAGTGGCTTATCACAAGACCTTTACTCTGTTCTTATAAAATCTCTCTGTAACTTTGTACTCGTCACTACGTATGGATTGACTACTGGACTGCTTGCAAATCAAACTTTCTCACAGTACCTCAGTATACATGATATTAAACTTGAACTGGAATTTGGTTCCCAGCTATTTAAGTTTGTTTATTTATCATCTGATTGCGCAACTAACAGACCCCAAACACACATACACATATAACACCCATATAGACAAACTGTATATATATGCACGCCAAGGCAAATAGCGCCTTTGGAAGACTACACAAAAGAGTCTGGAAAAACAACCACCTGAAGAAACACACAAAGATCAGCGCGTACAGAGCCGTTGTCATACCCACGCTCCTGTTCGGCTCCGAACCATGGGTCCTTTACCAGCATCACCTACGGGTCCTAGAACGCTTCCATCAGCGCTGTCTCCGCTCCATCCTCAACATTCATTGGAATGACTTCATCACCAACATTGAAGTTCTCGAGCTGGCAGAGTCCGCAAGCATCGAATCCATGCTGCTGAAGACCCAACTGCTCTGGGTCGGTCACATCTCCAGAATGGAGGACCATCGCCTTCCCAAGATCGTGTTATATGGCGAGCTCTCCACTGGTCATTGAGACAGAGGTGCACCAAAGAAGAGGTACAAGGACTGCCTAAACAAATCTCTTGGTGCCTGCCACATTGACCACCGCCAGTGGGCTGATCTCGCCTCAAACCGTGCATCTTGGCACCTCACAGTTCGGCGGGCAGCAACCTCCTTTGAAGAAGACCGCAGAGCCCACCTCACTGACAAAAGACAAAGGAGGAAAAACCCAACACCCAACCCCAACCCACCAATTTTCCCTTGCAACCGCTGCAACCGTGCCTGCCTGTCCCGCATTGGACTTGTCAGTCACCAACGAGCTTGCAGCAGATGTGGACATACCCCTCCATAAATCTTCATCCGTGAAGCCAAGCCAAAGAAGAAAGAAAGAATATATGCACGACACATGTGTAAAAATATCAAAATAAATATGGTATATATTATCATTAAATAAATAGTTGAGTCACAGAGGGTTTGTAAGAGCAGTTCATCAGTCGTTCATCAGTCTCACTGCCTGTGAGTAGAAGTTGCTTTATAATTGATGTTAACCATCTCAATCAGTGGTCCTTGACTTTATTCACCCACAGATTACCTTAACTATTTCTTTACTTACTGTTGTCCACTAATAACAAACCCACAGATCACCAGAGGAGGGGAGCTGACAAGTTTGAGTTCCTTACTAGCCCACCGACAGGAATTTTGTAACAAAAATCTGTAGGACACTGTTTGAATTAAAAACACAATACTGGAGAAACACAGCTGGTCAAACCAGCATTGTGTTTTGATAGGAATTTATCACCTTGCTTCACCTGTCCCTTACTTATTATTTCAGCAATATTTGTTTTTGCTGTGTTGTCCAAGACCACCGATAACTCACCCACAGACTGCCGCAGACCACAGGTGAAATAAGAGTGTAGTGTCTCCTGGTTTTCGGGGGAACTGAAGCTGGGTGGGTGGGTAAGGTGCGGGGAAGGAGCAGCGTCTGTGGAAGAAGACAGATGGATTATAGAGTGGGTGAGCCACTGGCAGATGTGGTCCAGGGGAATATGATTGAGAAATCATAATTTGATAAATGTTGCTGATAAATGTTGCTGTTCTGAAGGATCCAGAAATGCTGGTTCACAAGGCACAGGTACAGTGAACCATTGGGAAGGTAAATTTAGTTGTCTTTATTGCTGGAGGATGTGTACAGAGGGAATAAAAAAAGAAATCTTGTGATAGAGTGCAGTGAGATTTGGTCTGCCTTGGAGTCAGTGCTGTGTGGATCTTTCACATCTGTCCTACTAGGATCGATGAAGAAATGGGCAGACCTACTGGAGTTCAGAGAAAGGAGAGCTGAGCTTGTTGAGATATGAAGGACTTGGAATGGATTGATGGGGGCTATTGAGAGGGCATTTCCTTAGGCAAGAATCCACCATGCAAAGTTTCAGGGCAGAGGATCTGGTATCTGGGACCCTCAGAAAATTAGGAGCTACTTCCGAATGGACACCCTCCAACTGGATGGCATTAATATTGACTTCTCTGGCTTTCGTTAACCCCTACCACACAATTTCTTCCTCATCATCTTACCCTAACTCTGTCCCTCCCTTCCCTATCTCCTTTTGCACAAATATAATAAATTCTTACCTCATCTCTTTCTTTGGCTTGACTTCGTGGACAAAGATTTATGCAGTTGTATGTCCACATCTGCTGCAGGCTCGTTGGTGACTGACAAGTCCGATGCGGGACAGGCAGGCACGGTTGCAGTGGTTGCAAGGGAAAATTGGTTGGTTGGGGTTGGGTGTTGGGTTTTTTCTCCTTTGTCTTTTGTCAGTGAGGTGGGCTCTGCAGTCTTCTTCAAAGGAGGTTGCTGCCCGCCGAACTGTGAGGCGCCAAGATGCACGGTTGGAGGCGATATCAGCCCACTGGCGGTGGTCAATGTGGCAGGCACTAAGAGATTTCTTTAAGCAGTCCTTGTACCTCTTCTTTGGTGCTCCTCTGTCTCGGTGGCCAGTGGAGAGCTCGCCATAGAACACGATCTTGGGAAGGCGATGGTCCTCCATTCTGGAGACGTGACCCACCCAGCGCAGTTGGGTCTTCAGCAGCATGGATTCGATGCTTGCGGACTCAGCCTCATCTAATTAACACCCTTTTGTTGGTCTGGATTCATCCCCCAACCAGCACTGTCTGAATTCTGAGACTTCCTGCTTCTGGCTCATTCTGCTTATTCCTTGAGGAAAGCCTCAGGCCCGAAACATCGGCAATATATCTTTACTTTTTATGGACGCTGAAAAAACTGGCTGAGTTCTCCAGCATTTCTGTGTGTTTGAGCTATTTCTTTGCCCAGAAGGTTGTAAATCAGGAGAATTCTCCCCCCTCAGAGATGCAGATCTCAGTTGCTAAGGTATGCAAGGTGAGGATGAGTAGATTTTTGAATACCAGAGGAGTCTGGGTAAGGGTGGGGGGTGGGAGGGAAGAGGAGCTGAAACACAGGATGTGATCATGCTGAATGGCAGAGTAGACATGAAGACCCTAGAATGTGATGCTTTCTATACATCTTTCATTACCTGTACACACACCACTCACCTGCCCCACATACTCCCCACCCTTTCTTGGGAGCACATCAGGCTGCATGAGCTGTATGGGCTCTTGTGGTTCCAAGGGTAGTGGTCCCATGTGATGCCCAATCTCAGCACTCACCTTGTTGGTCAAGTAGAGGAGTGGGTCTCGTTTCCCGCCTGGATCCACACTTAGTTCCTGTGCGAGCTTCTTGATGGTGCTGCTCAGTCTTCTCTCAGCACTGACGGCTCTCTGCTCACTCTGCTCCCTCTCTCGCAGGTGCAGCCTGTGCGGAGAATTGGCTACTGGATAGTGGTGACTCGTAGACCAGATACCATGCTGGTCCATCTTCCCTCACCCCTCCTCTCTCCAGGCCCTCCCCCCATCCAACCCCCTTCATTCCCTCCAGTGCCCAGTCCTATTTACTACATTCCAGTCTCCATCTTCCAGACCCCACCCCGTCTTAGATTCTCAGAACTGCTCCTAGTCTACGATCTTCACAGAATACAGCAAAATTTTAAACAAACAGTATCGTAAATACACTAATACAGTCATTCTATCATTTTGGCCCCTTCAATCCGACCTCTAATCATTATGATTAAAATAATAATTATCAAAAAGAAATAATACCTCAAAAGAATACATGGTAACAAATCAATTATTAAAATAGTTAGAATTCTCAGTATCTAGGAAAAGACACACGTTGGTAATCAGCCAAATCAAAAAACCAGTTTTAGTTTTGATCTGAACTTGACGAATGAACTCTCAATTGTCTTGAAAAGTATCAACAATTATCCCAATGAACCATGAATTCCAAGGAGCCAAATCGTCCATAATGATCAGGATATCGTTAGGAGAGAAATTACCCTTGAGTAAACCATTTCTGTCGTTCTTTTCACATCAGAAGATATTCTTTTACCCATCTTTTCCAAAACAAATCCAACATAAATTGGACCTGCCTCCACCTGTCCAAGTGGCGTCGATGGCTTAGTCTTAAGAAGTCATTTGGAGTAAGAGCTATGAGTTCATTTGAGAATTACTTCAATTTCACACAAATTGTGTGAAGACCTTCTTTGTCGATTTTGTATTTTTAATGTAGAATTAAGAATTTTTCTTACTAAACGAATTACTTTTCCCCATACACCTCTATGATGCGATCCAGTAGGAGGATGGAAAATCCAATTAACACCCTTTTGAAGCATCACATCATGAATTTGATTCTGATTCCAATCTTTAATCATTTCCTTCAACTCATGTTGTGCTCTGACAAAATTGGTACCATGATCAGATAGATCTTAATTCTTTCACTTGACCACGTCTGACTATAAATCGCCAGAGCATTGATAAAAGAGTCTGTAACAAGAGATTTCTCTTACGGTTAAACAAGTGAAAATCGTACCATTTCACAACACTTCTTCCCCTGTTAACTTCAAAAGGTCCAAAATAATAAGTTACAACATAAGTAAATGGAGGTTCGTCAGGAGATACTCTGTCACGAGGTAATTCTGCAATTAGCTGCTGTGCTGATGTTGCATTTATACAACAGCACTTTACACATTTAGATATGATTTTTCTAATTTTTACTGTAGCACTTGGAATCCAATATTTCTGATGTATATTGTTATGAGTCCAGAGGACCCAAAACCCAGCAGCACGACAAAGGGTTGCTTTTAATTATCTTTTTTTAAATTTTTTTTCACACTATAAACCACATTGATCAAGATACATACATTTTCCTTTTCAAATATATACAGTGTCATTTTCTCCCCCCCCCCTTCCCATCCCACCCTCCCTACCTCCCCTCCCATTCAGCTTTTAATTATCTTTGAACAAAAATAGAATCAAACTTTAATTTATCTCTATTGACTCACTTAACCTAATTTAGCCCCCTTCTAATTCTAAGTTCTTTGGTTCACAGACCAATCTCACTGGTTGCAGGCAATGTTTATACTTTGCACAGAAGTTAACATTAATAAAGTTCACTAGGCTTTGGTGCTTAACAGGTAGATCGTTACCACTCATGAGGGTTCTTGTTGGTTCTCAGAGAGAGAGTTTTTATTGTTCCAGGACCTCCACAACTGATTCCTTTTTAATCAGCCACTCCAGTATCTTGCTGACAAAACTTGCCCCCTTCAGGGTTCTCCAGATGATAACCTCTTTCTTTCAGGTCTCCACAGAGTTCCTTTCTGTTTCTCCTATTCCAAGGGAAACACCGGACAGCCAGTCCTCTCCTTTGACCAGGCCATCTTCCGAAGCTTGCCAGCTTGTCCCTCTGGAACCGATGTCTGTCTCTCCGCTCTCTTTCTCTCTCTCTCACTCCCTTCAGCTCTGAGAGCAGAGCCTGTTTTTTTCCTGCTCTCTGCCTCCAAAGATCACATGACCTTCCAGACAGTAAATGCTCTTTTCCAGATAAAGCTGCTACTGCCTGTTATTACATTTGTTGCCTTCTGCAAACCACACTCCATTATTGAAGTCTCTGAGCACTCATGGAAAAGCTCCTGCAAAGATTCTATGTTTCAAAGTGTTTGTGTGAGACCTGCTCTAACAAACCTTTCCCAATTTGTCTCCCAAACACCTCTGTATACTCTGTCACAATATGGTTAAGACCAACATATCCTACTTCCTCATGAATATGATGAAGAATCAAATCAGAAATGTTAAAACCTTTGGCCAATATCACAGGATGTACAGTTTCTTCAGCCCGAGATAAATGTTCACCTACACTCGGCACCTCATTCTCTAGAATGGGATTAAGATTTCAAATATAACTTGTTTTTCTTATATTTATTCCTTTTTTCAAACATGAAATTTCATCAGGCAAATCGCATCTTCTGACAAAAGTGAATAATTTCCATTTCTTCAATTGTAAGCGATCTGGTTTTCAGAATCTTCTTTTGTGATAAATCTTGTTGCTCTAAGTTGATTAACTGATTCTGAACAAGAATATCACCCGATTGTTTTTTTTTGTTTTTGCTACCATGAAGAAGTAGTTCTTTAAGTCTTAACATCCAAGCTATGGCCCTTTTCAAGCGATACCAAGATGAAAAGTAATGAATTAAACAAGTTACTGAATCCACATCTTCACTCTGTATTTAAGTAGCATTCATATTCATGCTCTTGACTTCAGGATCCTCAATGGAAATTTCTCTCAATCCTTCACCCAGAACAAGCTCTGATCTCCTTGTTGCCATCAGGAAAGTGGTCTAGATACCACAAGACTCGCACTACCAGGTTCAGAAATAGCTGCTCCCCCTCCACCATCAGACTTCTCAACGACAAACACAATCAGTGACTCATTTAAGGACTCGTACTTGTGCACGTTATTGATTTTCTTGCCCTTCCTGTACTGCACATTCAGTTTGTTTGCATCTGTATCTGTTTTCAGTTTTTTTGTTTGTTTACACTATGTACAGTTTATTTTTTACACTACCAAAAATGAGATAGATTATGGGGGTTTAGTGTGTAGGTAACTTCTCAAACAGACATTAACATTTCACAAAAGACATCTCATTTGAAAGGCAAGAGCTTTGTGTAAGCAGAGACTTCATGTCCACAGTGACTTTACAGAAACTTTGAAGAGTGCCTATGGAGACTTCACAAGTAGGTGTTAATTGGACTGATGTTGGGGAATAAATGGACCGAGAGAGAGAAATCTGTAGTGGCTTTTGGAGGCTGCAAATTGGCAAGCTGGCAGGCTGATTCAAAATCCCAGTTTGAAGATGGGTTGTGAGTTCTGAGTTCAGCCTGTTGAAAACCCTTGTGGTCCTTACAAGAGGAAACGGGTGGCTAGAGTGTTTTTCTGAAATAAGGGAAACAAGAGGAACTCTGTGGTGACCTGGAAGAAGAGGTTATTATTTGGAAAACCCTGATGGGGCAAGTTTCTTTGGCAAGACACTGAAGTGACTGGTTGGAGGCAATCAGTTTGTGTGTGTCCAACGAGCAACAAATCTCTCTCTGAAACCAAAAAGAACCTTCCTGAGTGGTAATCACTTACCTTTAAGCACCAGGCCCTGGTGAAAATTCATAAATGTTAAATTCTGTGCACAGTATAAGAATTGCCTGATACCAGTGAACTTGGAGGAGAGAGAAGTGAGATTGGACTGTGAATCAAAGAACTTTTCTAAATTTATACACATTACATACACATGCACTTAGAATTAGAAGGGGGTTAAGTTTAGTTAATAGTAATAAGTTAAAGTTTGATCCTGTTTTTATGTTTAACGATAATTAAAAGTAATTTTTGTTTAAGCAACCATTTGTCTTGGTGAATTTCTATTGCTGCTGGGTTTTGGGGTCCTCAGAAATTGAGGACTGGAAATCCACATTTCCTTTTTCTAAAAAGTTTGGATGTTTAAACCTCGAGAAGCCCAATCAGCTGGATTGTTAACTACATTAACATATCGTCATTACATTGCATTTGAAACCTTATCAATTGCTATAATTCTGTTAGCTACAAAAGTCCAAAATCTTGTAGTTCTATTGTTAATGTATTTAAGTACAGAAAATTGGTCCAAAAAATTGAATCTATTAGTTCCATCTGCAGCTCCCTTTTCAACATTGTGTCCATTCAACTAGCCATAGTAGCTGCTACCAATTCCATTCGAGAAATAGTGGTTGGCTTTAATGGTGCCACCTTGCTTTGGCCATTACAAATCCACAATAATATTCATCTTGGTTAGCTGACAGTTCCTTAACCATCTTCACACACATCAGCAAAATGACTCAGTTGAGCCATTTCCAAAATTTGTGGGCTTGAAACATCTGTCGGTTTTAAAGTCTTACAGCTTGCAAATATCTTGATTCCAAATCAAGTGTTTTTACAACAATCGTATCTTACAGCTTGCAAATATCTTGATTCCAAATCAAGTGTTTTTACAACAATCGTATCTGTGGTGAATAAAGTAAAGAAGGAAAAGGAAAGGAGGAAAAGGAATAGAAGGTTGCTGAAGAGAGCTGTTCTGTAAAGAAGATGGGCATGATTTAGAAATATATTCAGAGGATGAGAAGAAGATGCATAATGAAAACACAGACCTCTTTAAAGGAAAATGGGATATGTTTTGGATGTTTGTGCAAAGGACACATTAGCAAGAAATGACTCCACTGCAGTATTTGGTATTTGAAGCATCCTAGGATACTGCATGTTTTCCAAGAAAAGTAAATATCAGAAAAGGAGCAAAATGAACCCAAGAAAGCAGAGAAACAAGAGGAGCATGTCCCAGTCAGGTATAACAACATCCCAACCAATTCCTTTTCTACACAAATCTTACAAGATTTTCTTAGCAATTAGGACAACTGGTGCCAGTATTCCTAAGGGATCATATATCAAACTAATTACAGAAAGGATCCCCCTTCTCGTAGTAGGTGGGTCTTTCAAGGTCATTTTGAACTTGAAGACATCAGATTGAATACACCATTGTACTCCTAACACTCTCTCCACAGGAAAGTCATCATGTTCTAATCCAAATCTTTTATTTCAACTGCCTTGTGTGCATCAGATATGTTAGCCAATACAGAACAAATGTTACTTATCCATTTGGTAAGTAAAAGCCCTCCTTTGGAACATAGCGTTTGTAGTTCACGATATAGAGTGATTGCATCCTCTTCTAAAGCAGCAGAAACCAGACAGTCATCAACATAAAAATTATTCACAATAGTGTTTATAGCTTGAAAACTAAATTGATTCTTATTGTCTTCAGCATACTTCCTAAGAGCATAATCGCATAACTTGGTCATGAAGTTGCTCCAAATAAATACACTGTCATTCTATATTCCACTGCACTCTTATTGTAATCTCCATCAGGCCACCAGAGAAATGGTCTGTCTTTGGTACTTTCACTTGATGAAACTTTGCTTCAAAGTCTGCAGTGATGACAACAAATTATTTTTGGAATATAGTTAAAATGCCCATCAATAAACTGGTAAAATTTGTAAATGTAAAGTAACTCCACGAAATGTCACTCCATAATCAAACACTACTTTTTTTTTCTGTGGATGCCAAACTTTATGGTGTGGTAAATACCATTTTTTTACCATTAGTACATTCCAAAGTGTTCCTTCTGGTACCTTTTTCACGTAGCCTTTGGTTATCATATCAGACATACTCTTGGTGTAGTCTAGAGCAGTGATTCTCAACCTTTTTCTTTCCACTCACATCCCATTTTAAGTAATCCCTAGGCCATCAATGCTCTGTGATTAGTAAGGAATTGCTTAAGGCGGTATGTGAGTGGGAAGGGAAGGCTGAGAATCACTGCTCTAGACCAAATTGTTACTGAAATATTTTGCTTGAGAAAAATTGTCATTGGCTCATTTCCTTTGGAGTTCTGAAACCATGCACATAATGAGTCCATGAGGGACGATTAAAACAGTGGTTTTCAAACTTTTTCTTTCCACCCCCATCCCACCTTAAGCAATCCCTGACTAATCACAGAGCACCGATGGTCTAGGGAATATTTAAAGTTGGATGTAAGTGGAAAGAAAAAGGTTGAGAACCTCTCGTCTAGACAGAAGGAATTGTCTTTCTTAAATCTTCCTTTTAAATTCAAAACATGCTGTTCAGCAATACACTTATTGTCCATTGTACATATTCCCTTGAAGGTTCATAATTGTCATGACAGCACTCCGGAAAATCTTTCCGGAACTGTTCAGCAAGCTTAACAACTGATATCTTGTTAACAGTTGCAACAGATTGATCTTGAATCTTATCTCTTCCACCTATTGGTCCATTGATTGTCCACCCAAATGTAGTTTTCACTGCATAAGGTCCTTTTCCCACAATCCGTATTATTGCCAATGGTACCTAAGCTTTTGGTACATCTAAACCAATCAACATCTCAATCTCAGAGTTAGTTTCAGATAGAAAACTTCCCTAAGATAAGACCAACATTTGATATCATTTTGATGTTGGATGTTTTTTCTTTGTGAACAGGTATAGTTTTCTGCATATGTATACCTGGAAGTTTACAAAATTCTTTGCTATTCAGCACAGCAATTTATAAACCTAAGACTAAATTAGTTCCTATAAGCCTTTCTTGACCCATAGAATTCAAAAGAATTGTTGACTTTCTTCCTTGAAGTTTGAGCTTGTTCGTTAACTCCTCTGTACTTCCTGTGTTCATAAATGCATATTTATGTATCATTATATTCTCTTTCTTGGACTTGACTTGTACCAGTAGTATTGGAAGTTTGCAATCATTTTCACCAGCCCCACTAAGATCACTGCTTTGGACTGGGACATGCTCCTCTTGTTTCTCTGCTTTCTTGGGTTCATTTTGCTCCTTTTCTGATACTTTTCTTGGAAAACATGCAGTATCCTAGGATGCTTCAAATACCAAATACTGCAGTGGAGTCATTTCTTGCTAATGTGTCCTTTGCACAAACATCCAAAACATATCCCATTTTTCTTTAAAGAGGTCTGTGTTTTCATTATGCATCTTCTTCTCATCCTCTGAATATATTTCTAAATCATGCCCATCTTCAGCTCTCTTCAGCAACCTTCTATTCCTTTTCCTCCTTTCCTTTTCCTTCTTTACTTTATTCACCACAGATATGATTGTTGTAAAAACACTTCCTGTTGTTTTCTGAAGAGACTGTCTTACACTTCACTACATCTTTACTTAAAGTGAACGTGCCTTTGATATTACCAAACACTGGATCCATTACAATATCCACTTGTTCTTCCATAAAGTTAACCATATTTCTAAAAGTAACTTCTTGCTCATACCTTTTCTGATATTCATTAACAAAAACTCTTCACAAGTCCCTCATTCCATAAGGTAGTTTGTTAAAATTTGCCGATATATTAAGCTCCTGCAAATTTTCAATTTCAGCCATACCATTACAACATCCTCTTAGAAACAAAGTGTGAGCTTGTGTCTTCTGTTCTAATTGATGACCATGAAAAAAATATTTTCCTTATATGCTGCAATCTTATGCTCGCTGCCAAAATGTTTCTTCAGTAACCTCTTGGCCTCGTTAAATCCTTCTGCTGGCGGGATAAGATGACAACTTCTTACCAATTCCCTCGGTAATTCACTAGTAAACTGTTCCAAATAATATAAGCGTTCAACGGGATCTTGAGTTTTGCTTTCATTGCCACGTTCAAAGGATCTCAGGAACACTTGATACTGTAGTTAATCACCACTAAAAACTTGAATTTCAATCTTTGGTAAAGAAACCAATTCTGGTTGCCTTGCCAAGCCCGTGTGTACATCACAATGTTGTTGCTGGAATGTGCTTTCCAATCTTTTACCTGTATTCCTGACTGACGGTAATGTCAAGTACTCACTGACCTCTATCTCCTGTGATCTCCAATGGCGTTTGTAAATTATCAGTGCCATGTCTTTCCACAATTCGTTCAGACTGGTACACACCTTGTGGATGCTATACAATATTATAAGTTTCCTTATAGAGGGAGGGACTCATCCCCTAGTGAGGGTCAGCACTCTGGGGTGAGGAGGAACCTGCTCCTCAGTGAGGTTGAGCACCCTGAGGATCAGCACCCTGGGGTGGGGAAGGACCCCTTCCCATAATGGTCAGCACCCTGGGGTAGGAGGGACTCACTCCCCCAGTAAGGGTCAGAATCTTGGGTGGGGCAGGGAGGGGAGAGGAGAGATGATAAAACCTACCTGAGTCGGTCCTCCAATTCAGACACCCTGTCCCTCAGCTCCTGGTTCTGTCCCTGCAGAGAGAAGATGCTGCAGTTGGCCTGGGTCTTAATGCTGAACACATTTTCTGAGGATCCCTGCCCCTGCCTCTCGCGATCCTTGAGGGATTGCAGGAGTGCGGCCTGTCTGGAGTCCTTCTCCTTGTATCTCTCCAGCTCACCTCGGAGATGGAGCAACGCAGCTTTGTTTGTTTCCAGCTGATCTTGGAGATCCCTGACCTGGACCTGCAGGAAAATGGAATCAACATCCAGAGAACCAGTCACCAAATGGCATGCATCAGATACATGGCTATGTGCCCCACACACAATTTCAAGCCAAGACAGGGGGTGCGGTGAAATAGCAGGAATACTTATCTGCATACAGTAGCCCGCTACTGGATCATGGCTGAAGTTAATGGATCTTTCCTACGAAAGTCTCAGGGCTTGTGTGACAAAGGCTGAGATGGAGTTATCTACAGAGCAGCCCTGTTGTGTTCCTAATCTCTTTGGGAGCTTTTCTACCTACAAAGCGAAAGTCATAGCAACTAGTAAGGCCATCTCTAGGCCAGTGTTGCAGGATTACAGCAATCTCAGGAGTTGTACAAATGTTAGGAACTTCAAAACGTACCAGGGTTTGTAAGTCAATTGAGTGTAAATTGGATGGCATGGACTCATGGACGGAAAAGGCCAGTAACCATGCAGAAGGCCTTCATTTTAAAAAATGATTTAAATTAATTTAAAGACCATGGAGGAAATGAAAAAGCTACAACAACAGCTAGGTGAATGGAGTTCAGATAAATCTGGACAAGTCTGGCATGATTCATTCAGGGTCATGGAACAGGGTGAGGGAAGGGCAGGGTAAACACATGGGTAGTCAACAGTGTAGAGGAACAGACAGACCTTGGAGAGACCATCCACAGTTCTCTGAGTGGGCAAAGTGGTTAGGAAGGCACTCTGTTAGACGTATTAGAAGAGAGTTGAGGCCAAATCTTCCCACTCCATGAACGGCAGTGGTTTAGAATGCATTGTGAAAGGATTGAGGAGACAGAGACCCCACCACATATATATCAGTTCAAAGATCAAAGTTCATATTTCTTGTCAGAGTGCATGAGACTCTTAATTTTAGAATCATGGGTTCGTGCCCCACGTTGGGCACTACTTGCTAATGCAGCACGGTTTGCGTACCAGTTAGCACAATGCTGTTACAGCACCAAGTTCAAATCTGACATTGTCTGTAGGGAGTTTTCCCCTCCGGGTGCTCTGGTTTCCTCCCACCATTCAAAATGTACCAGGTCTGTAGGTCAATTGGGTGTAATTAGGTGGAAAGGCCCTGTTACTGTGCTATATATCTACATTTTAAAAATTTAAAATATATGCATGACATAACATATAACCCTGAGATTCTTTTTCTTGTGGACCAGGCAGAATTTCTAATTATCAATATTGTAAAAAAAAAACTGCACTCAAGAAAAAAATGCGTATACAAAAGAGAGAAATGTAAACAAGAAGGCAGTGCAAACAAACTGTGCAATACAGTCAATAAATATTCAGTAATAAATAACGTGCAAAGTAAGAGTCCTGAAATGAGGCCCTGATTGAGTTTGTTGTTGAGGAGTTTGATGGTGGAGGGGTAGCTGCAGTTCCTGAACCTGGTGGTGCGAGTCTTGTGGCACCTACACCTCTTTCCTGATGGCAGCAGTGAGAACTGAGCATGTACTGGGTGGTGTGGGTCTTTGACAATTACTGCTGCTCTCCAACAGCAGGGTTCCATATAGATGTTCTCGATGGTAGGGAGGACTTTCCCAGTTTTATCCTGGGCAGTGTCCACTACCTTCTGCAGGGCTTTTCACAGATGTGGATTTGAAGAACTTCAGGCTATGAGAAAAGTGGGGATAAACCACAAAGGGTATAGGGGAGAGCCAGGAAACGTTGTTGAGGCCAAGATTGAATTAGTCTTGGTCTTATTGAATGGGTGAGCAGTGGAGGGACTGAGTGGCCTACTCCTGCTCCTGTTTTTATATGCCTCAGTGGAGGAACAGAAGGTGAGGCAGCAATCATGGTGTGAAATGGGCCATCAAGGTTTTGGGTCAGGATGCTTTTTTGAGACTAAGGTAGGAAGGGAGTTTAGCAAAAATAAAAAGGTGGGGGGGGATGGGGCAAGAGATAAATGGAGGTGGGAGAGGGAGAGTGGGGAGACAGGGTAAGGGTAGTGGAGGAGACCACAGTGAGGGGTTGATGGATGTGATGTGATGGTCTCCTGTGCCTTAAAGTCTAACGGTTACAGTAATTGGAAGGCAATGAGGGGGAGGATAGAGAAGGTTTTTACAGGAGTAGTCACAAATAACCATGAATGTACAGGTATTTCATTTCCCAATGTTAATGGCTCTCAAGTCAGAGGACAAATCGCTAAGAAAATACAACGTGTTCCTCATACTTCACCAGCTTGGGTGCATACTCTGAGTGGGTTTGTATCTCCCCATACTGTGTAATGAGACAGCAGGTCCCGGGAGAACAAAGCCCTCAGAGGAGAAGCCAGGGTAACCTGAAGAGGAAGGGCTTGTGGTTAACAAGCTGGTCAAAACAGCAGTGACTTCCTACAAGCAGATCAGCAACGCCAATCCAGTCATTGTACTTGTCAGTCAGCAGAGATGCAATGGGCCAAATGGCCTGTTTCCATGTTGTCACTGGAGCAGTGAGGCAGTGGATCTATCTGCCATCACCTGGTCTGACAACTCTCTGATTTTAAGTGCCTGTGATCGTACAGATTCTATCACCAATGTGTCTATGTACAGATGGTCGTGTAGGATGACTGTGACTGGCTGAGAGTGTAGCCACACCTACTGGCAGATCTTAAAGGGTTGCACCGAGCCAGACCAGGTCATTCTGGACTGGTCGACCTACTTGTGATATGCTTCAATCTTTTAGTTAATAAAAGCTTTGGTTTGGATCAACAAGTCTTTGGTCCTTTCGGCGCGCACTACATTGCCTCCATTGTGGAACAGTGAATTTTGGTATCGCAAAGCTTCTAACTCTTTCTGTCTGGAGTTTATATGTTCTACCTGTGACCACGGGAGATTCCTCCCACATCTCAAAGACCCAAGGATTGGCAGGTTAGTTGACCCCTAAATCAGCCATGCTCAACCTTGTTTTGTCTATGCCCTCCTCCCCCCCCAGGTCTCTGCTCAAAGTTTATCAGCCCCCTTCCCTGTGAATTTAGTAGGTTTCTTCTGTACTTCTCTCCTTCCGACTCATTAAAAAACTTTTAAAATATTTTATGATTTCAGGCTGTGGGCCCCAACCCCCCCCACAATAAATTTGTTGTGGCTCCCATGGAGAATGGCTGTTCCAGAGCAGCCATTCCTGGAGGCCACAGCAGTAAGTAAAAGCCTATTTTCCATTTAATCTCACATAATATAAATATTTTTGTTTTCTTATGTAGTCTTTAGGAGAGATATAAGGAAGAAATCGCAGGGAAGGGGGCCCATAAACTTTGAGCAGAGTCCTAAAGGGGCCATAGGCAAAAAAAAAAGGTTGAGAATGGGTGCTCTAGATGCCCCTGATGTGTAGGCATGTGGTAGGGAATCAGAGAGGAAATGATGGCTGTGTGAGCGATGGAATACATTACAAGGAAAGAACTGGAGACAACAAGAGAAATTGAGTAAATGAGCTACAACATGGCAGAAGGAGCAGAAGGTGGAATAGTGTGGGACAATGAGGGAAGATCATATGGTAGACAGGTGCCATTGGATAATGGATCAGACTATTGCTTAAATGGCATGAGATTGCAGCATGTTGTTGCGTGGAAGGGTCTGGGAGTGCGTGTCCTTGGAAAGGATGGTTTGCAGGTGTGACAAGTAATCAAGAAGGCAAATGGAATGTTGCCCTTCAATCCTGGGGAGGTTCTGCTGCATATGTAGAGGGAACTGGTGATGCCACATCTGGAGTATTACGTGCAGTTCTGGTCTCCTTGCTTGAGAAAGGATATGGAGGCGATGCACAGGTGGTTCCTCAGGTTGATTCTGGAAACGATGGGATTATTTTCTGAGAGATCAAGTAGCTTGGTCCTGTATTCATTGGAGTTTAGAAGGATGGTTGGGGCTACAGATCTTATCGAAACATGCAAAACTAAGATCAAAGCAGGGAGGTTGTTCCACTGGGAGATGAAACTAGAACAAAGGGATACAGCCTCAGATTCAAGGGATTAGATTTAAAACAAAGATGAGGAGGAACTGCTTCTCCCAGAGAATGGTGCGTTTGTGGAATTATGTAAACAAGGAAGCAGTAGGGGCTGCTTCACTGAATGTGTCCAAGACACAGTTAGAAATTTGAACACTGGAGAAAGTAGGGATAATTTAGGGACAAGAAGGTGGAGCTGAGACCATGGCCAGATCAGCTATGATCTTATTCAATGGCGGAGCAGGCTCAAAGGCTCAGATGGCCAACTCCTGTCTCTATTTATTATGTTCTTATGAGCCTTAAATAGCCTAGTGTTATTATTATACTGGATGGACACAGGTTTCATACAGTCCGGCATCATCGTCGAGTTTGCTCTCCGTGGAGGTCCATTTCCAGTGAAACACTGACTTCTGGTGGTGAAAATGTATAAATGTTTTTTTTTAAATTTAGACAAACAGCATGGTAAAAGGCCCTTTAGGCCCACGTGCCCATGCCAGCCAATTAACCTACACCCCCAGTGTAAAGGTTAAAACCTTGTGTTTTTACTTCTTGTTTAATTTTATGACTGTACCTTTAAGAAAAATTGTTGTTTGTAGTATTACTATTAGTTACTAGTGTTTACGAGCCCAGAGGACCCCAAAATCCAGCAGCAGTAGATATTCACCACAACAAATGGTTACTTAAACAAAAGTTGCTTTTAATTATCTTTAAACATGAAAACAAAATCACACTTTAACTTATTACTATTAACTTAACTTACCTAACTTAAACCCTTTCTAATTTTAAGTGCACGTGTATCTAATGTTTGTGTAAGTTAAGAAAAGTTCTTTGATTCACAGTCCAATCTCTCTTCTCATTCCTCCAAGTTCACTGGTTGCAGGCAATTCTTAGACTGTGCACAGAATTTAACATTGATGAAGTTCACCAGGCTTTGGTGCTTAAAAGGTAAACGGTTACCGCTCAGGAAGGTTCTTGTCAGTTTTCAGAGAGAGATTTTTTGTTTGTTGGACACCAACAACTGATTCCTTGTAACCAGCCACTTCAGTGTCTTGCCAAAGAAACTTGCTCCTTCAGGGTTCTCCAGATGATAACCTCTTTCTTTCAGGTCACCATAGAGTTCCTTTTTGTTTCTTATTTCAAGTGAAACATTAGGCAGCCATTCCTCGCATCTTGCATGAACCACAAAGGCTTTGACCAGGCAGTCACAACTAAGCAGTCACAACTCATTTCCAAATGGGGTTTTCCACAAGCTTGCCAGCTTGTCCTGTTCCAGTCCCAGCTGCTGCTGCTAACTGTAAAACTGCAGAACTGAATTCCCACTCTCTCTCTCTCTCTCTCTCTCTCTCTCTCTCTCTCTCTCTCTCTCTGAGAAAAAAAAGCCTGTTTTACTTTCTTTGCTTGCAAATCCACATGACCCTCTTAGAACAGCAAGCCACTCCAGACAGCCTGCGGCTCCGAGGAGTTCTTTCATCTGTTGACTTTTATTTAAACAACAATCCATTAGTGAAGTCTCTTGGGCACTCTCCAAATCTTTTGCAAAGGCTCTTGGCGCCAGACTGTCTAGCATGAGCAGAGCTCCAGTATTTTAAATAATATCTGTTTTAAAGTGTTTTGATGTGACCTACTCTAAAAAACCTGCCCCAATTTATCTCCCAAAAACATTCAATACAAACACAGCATAATCTGTCACACTAAGATAACATATGTCACAATATCTGGATGTACGGAGAGCTTACTTTCATTCTTCAAAGAACCATGGAGGAGGTGTAAGCATTGAAATACTTTTATTTGAATTCATCTTATTTATCTTAATCATCTATTAATCATCTTATTATCATCTTGTATCGTTATATAGCCAAATGCTTTGTTTATCCATCATTATGAAAATCTTGATACGAAGTTATGCAAAAAGTTTAATCGTTATCAACAGATTAAAGCTACTTATAGCTGCAAATACAGAGTTTGGTTTATTGGATTATTAAGATAGTAATTTGGAATATTGTCACTTATATTTCTGTGAAGATGACATGTTTTGAATTGGGAAATATGAGAGATTGGAAAGTGTCATCTATGCCCGGGATGTTTTGAATGGTGAGAGAAAAATAGACCCCCCAGGGAAAACCCATGCAGACACGGGAAGAACGTACAAACTCCTTAAAGACAGCACCAGATTCAGTTGGCGTAGCAGTTAGTGCCACACCTTTACAGCGTCAGCAATCAGGAGTGGAACTGGGTTAGAATTCCATGCTGTCTGTAAAGAGTTCATACGTTCTCCTTGTGTCTGCATGGAATTTCTTCAGGGGCTCCAGTTTCTTCCAACTCTTGTACAGAGATGTAGGTTAATGAGGTCTAAAATGGGCAGCATGGACTTGTCGGGTCAAATTGGTCTGTATGTCTAATTAAAACATTCGAACCTCGGTCCTGATTGCTGGAGCTGTACCAGCATTGCACTAACTCCTATGCTCACTGTGCCACCCTTATGCATATGCTGGGAAACTCAGCTGGTCTTGCAGCAACCACAGGAGGTAAAGATATAGAATTGAAGATTCAACCCTGAGCCATACCTTGAAATTGAACATAGAATATAGAACACTTCAGCACCTTTGGCCCACAATGTTATGCCAACCCATATATACCTACCAAATAAAACAAACCCTCCCTACCTCATAACCCATCCATGTGTTGTCTAAGAAACTCTTAAATGCCCCTAATATTCCAGCCTCCACACCACCCCTGGCAATGCATTCCAGACCCCCACAATAAAAAACGCACCACCTGATGTCTCCTCTAAACCTCCCTCCCTTCACTTTGGATAGACATCCTCTGGTGTTTACTACTCCCACTCTATGCCTCTCAGAATCTTGTAGACCTCTATTAAGTCACTTTTCAACCTTCTTCACTCCAAACAGAAAAGTTCCAGCTCTGCTAACCTTGCCTTACAAGACTTATTTTCCAATCCAGGCAATGTCCTGGAAAATCTCCTCTGCATCCACTCTATAGCTTCCACATCCTTCCTGTAATGAGGTAACCAGAACTGAACACAATATTCCAAGTGTTGCCTCCCCAGAGATTTCTGAAGCTGTAACATTACCTCTTGACTCTTAAACTCAATCCCCCAACTAATAAATTCCCAGCATCCCATAGGTTTTCTTAACTATACTATCAACCTGCACAGCGACCTTGAGAAATGTATGGATTTGGACCCCAAGGTCCCGCTGTTCTTTCACACTATCCTACCATTAATCCTTCAGGTTTAACCTTCCAAAGTGCAACACCTCACACTTATCTGGATTGAATCCATCTGCCACTTTTCCGTCCAATTCTGCATCCTTTTTATATCCTTTGTAACCTACAACAATGACAGGGTGGCACAGTTGGCAAAAGACAGCATGGTTGGCACAGCAGTTAGTGCAATGCCTTTATATCACCAGCAATCTTGACCAGTGTTCGAATCCCGTGCTGTCTGTAAGGAGTTTGTATGTTCTCCCCGTGTCGGTGTGGGCTTTCCCCAGGGGCTCTGGTTTCCTCCCACTGTTCAAAACATTAATTGGGTGTAAATTGGGCGGCATGGACTTGTGGTCCAAAATGGCCTGTTACTATGCTATATGTCTAAATTTAAAAAATTAACCTTCTACACTATTCACAACTCGGGGTCCTGTAAGGATGGGTGGGAAAGCCGGACTTGGCACATGCAGGAGATCTATATTCTAAATCCTGCAACACTACATGAATGTGGCAGGGTGATACCCACCTCAGACAGGCATAAGTCACTCATTGTACCCCCCGACAAATCTTCAGCTCCTCTGTGAAAGGAAACACACAAGACATTAATGGTAAACCCCAGGGCACATTGAGAGGCAATCAGACCTATGGTCTGAATCCAAGAGTGCTGCTCTGCCAGGAATGGAGTGTGTGACTTTTCACAGCACTCCAGTCCATGCTGTCTGTAAGGAGTTTGTATGTTCTCCCCATGTCTATGTGGGTTTTCTCTAAGGGCTCCGGTTTCCTCCCACTGTTTGAAATGTACTGGGGGGTTGTAGGTTAAATTTGTAGAATGGGCTCATGGGCCAAAATGCCTGTTGCCACACTCTGTCTAAATTTAAATTTAAAAATTTAAATCTTCTGGGCTGCTGTGTTGCTGGACTGGTGGCTGACCAAGTGCAGTCTTCTAGGCTGAGTGTGGGTGCTGGCTGGATGGCTGGCCTCTGAGCCCAAGGATCACTCCATCAGGGCCAGAGACCTGGATGCCAAACAGCAGTTGGTGCAGACAGCACAGCATTGATGGAGTTCTCTATGGTCAGAGGCACAGGGAGGTGTTAAAGTCCATATCCATTACTCCTGTGGTGATACAACCACTACACTGACCATACTCCTAACAGCCTACTGCAGGGAGCAACCACTGTTCCTCCAGGTAGGCAACCTGGGAGACTGGCTCTACCTGCCCGCTCTCAATCACCAGCCTGTATAAAGACTCGAGCCGGCCCCCTTTGGGGACAGTCAGACACGTGGAGCCAGCAAAAATACTAAGATTGGTGTGTACAAGTTTAAGCTAAGTAAAGTCTGTTGTACAGTCTGTGGACTTTGTGTCAAATTATTAGCACAGCAGCGCTTACAATTTAATTACCTTAAATTTGTACACCACCTGCCTTGTCATCCTGGGGTGCATCTTGAAACATGGTGTCATCAGTCCCAACCCAGAAAGCATGCATCCCCTAATGAAACTGCCCCTCCCCCACATGCTCAAGGCCCTCCGCAGGTGCCTAGGGCTCTTCTTTTACTACTCCCAGTGGGTCCCCCACTTCTCAGACAAGGTCCGCCCACTGGCCCAAGCCACCACAGAAGAAGCCAACTAAGCAACTGTTTCACAGGGAAGGGAGCCCACATACTTTGAGCAGAGTCCTAATGGGGTCATAGTCAAAATAAGATTGAGAATGGCTGTGTTATAGCATTGCTGCTTGTGGGAGCTTGCTGTGTATGTTGGCTGCTGCACTCCCAACTATTCGTCCGTGATTACACTTCAAAGGTATTTCTTTGACAGAGTCATCAAGTCATATAACACAAAAACAACCCCACCAGCCCATCAATAATCCTTCAACACTCATCCACGTAAAAACACGATGCTGGAGAAACGCAGCAGGTCAAAGATAAAGATACAGAACCAATGTTTCGCGCTTGAGCCCTTCATCGAGGTATGAAAAAATGTCAGCAGGCACCTGAACAAAATGGTGGAGGGAGGGGCAGGGGAGGAACGTGGTCCCACAGGCAGGAGGTAATAGGTGGAAAAGGGAAGGAGGGCACACCAGCAAATGGGAGAGGAGAGATGACAGTGAACAGAGAGGGAAGAGGGTGGAGAGCTGGAGGAAAGAAGACAAAGGGAAAGGGAAGGGAGGGAGAACGGGGTGTAGGCTACTAGAAACCAGAGAAGTCGATGTTAATGCCACCTGGTTGGAGAGCACCCAGATGGAAAATCAAGTGTTGCTCCTCCAATTTACGGGTGGTCTTGGTGGAATAGTATGATCCAATGGAGAGATATGTGAGTGCGGGAGTGGGGCACAGAAATGAAATGATTGACCACTGGGAGGTCCCTGTCACTGATGCGGACAAAACGAAGGTGCTCAGCTAAGTGATCTCCCAGTGTGTGTCCAGTCTCTCTGATGTAGAGAAGGTCGTGAAGGGAGCTGTGGATCCAATTTCCCAGAACTGGACCTGCAGCCTTCTCTGCATTGGTGATTCGAATGCTCATTCAGATACTTCTCAAGTATTCCGAGAGACTTTACCTCAACCACCCCATGAAAAAGCTTCTCTTTCTTCTATTGTGAGGGGTGCTGGATAATGCTCATGGCAACTCTTTGTTTGCCTTCTGGCAGACAAACGTTGAAGTAAATCATGTATATAAAATGATTATGTATTATTAAGTGACAATAAAAGGAATCTTAAACCCTCAAAGCAGTGCTTTCCAGATTCCAACCAATCCCTCGGATGAGAAAAGCCTTCCTAAGATCCCCTCTGCAAGCCCATGTTCAATGCTGAACTGCAATCCCAGGACAGGTTGCCTCTGTGGAGTACAGCTCAAGTTGGGGGGAATGTGGAGGGAGGGAACATTCCCTCAGGGTACACATTCAGACAACTAGTGGCTCCCCAGTGGTTGTTGGTTCCTCACCTAAGCAGGGTCAGGGCTCGGATAACCTCATCCTTCTTCTCCAGTTCCCTGCGGTGCACCTTCAACTCTTCCTCCAGCTGCCAACGGAAGAGAGAGAGAGAAATCAGGTCCGTCACACAACCAATTACAACATCCTCGAGCTAATGTCCTATGCTGGAGCTCTGCTTGTATCACATCAAATGGTGAAGATCATGCATTATCAAGTCTAGTCAAGTTTATCATCTGATTGTACCCGACAAAACAGCATTCTCCAGTCCTCAGTGCAAAACATGCAGACACACAACCAGACGTAACACTCATACAGCCAAACAATACACATGCAGGTCAAGTATTCAATTTACAATTAAATAAATATATATTATTTCATGAATATGAGGGTTTCGGAGGGTCAGTGTGAGCAGTTCCTTTGGTCGATCAGCATTCTCACTGTCCGTGGGAAGAAGCTATTCCTCACCCTGGTGGTGCTGGTTCTGATGGGTGAGAGGAGGAGGAGCCAAGAGGCAGCATCAGAGGGTGAGTAGAATAAATAGCTGGACTTACCGGGGCTTGGGCTCAGAAAGGCCAGACTCTGGGTCGGAGGAGACAGTGAGTCAGTGCCTGGTGTCGGGTGAGAGGAGAAAGAGCCGGGAATTAATTGGGGTAAATTGGTAAGGGCTAATAAAAGGAGTAGAAAGGGAGGGAGCGGCCAGCGAGGAGCGGCACAGTGAGTGAGTGGCCCAGTGAAGGAGTGGGGACTTGGGACTTTGGCTCGAGGGACTTCGGCGAGAAGGAGCTACTGGTGTGGGAAGGGTATTTACATTAAGAAAGGAGGAAATGGAGTCAGTTGGGGTAGTTAAGTGCTCCAATTGTGGGATGTGAGAAGTCGGAGAGAGCACAGCCGTTCCTGATGACTACACCTGCAAAAGGTGCATACAATTGCATATAATGGGTGACCGTGTTAGGGAGCTTGAGCTACAGTTGGATGAACTGAGGATCATAAGGGAAGCAGAGGCAGTGATAGAGAGGAGTTACAGGGAGACAGTCACCTCTAGAAGGCAGGAGTCAGGGAATTGGGTGACTGTGAGGAAAGGAGGGAGAGTGCCTGTGCAGAGTACCCCTGTGGAAGTGCCACTCAGCAATATGTATTCTGCATTGGATACTGCTGGGGGGAACAGCCTATCAGGGACGAGTAGTGGGGGTCAGGTCTCTGGCACAGGGGCTGCCCCTGAGGTTCAGAAGGGAAGGAGAGATAAGAACAGGATACTTGTAGTTGGGGACTCATTAGTCAGAGGGACAGATAGAAGGTTTGTGGGATCCAGGTTGGTCTGTTGCCTCCCTGGTGCCAGGGTCAGGGATATCTCTGATCGAGTTCATAGCATTCTGCAAGGGGAAGGAGAACAGCCAGAAGTCGTGGTCCATGTGGGGACCAATGTCTTAGCTAGAAGTGGGGATGAGGTCCTGAAACAGGATTAGGTAGGAAGTTAAAAAACAGGACCTCCAAGGTAGTAATCTCTGGATTGCTGCCGGTGCCATGCGCTAGTGAGGGTAGAAATAGGAGGGTGTGGAGGATGAATGCGTGGCTAAAGATATGGTGCAGGGGGCAAGGGATAAGATTTCTGGATCATTGGGATCTCTTCTGGGGAAGGTCGGACCTGTACAAAAGGGACGGACTCCACTTGAACTGGAAGGGGACCAATGTGCTGGCAAGCAGATTTGCTAGAGCTGTGGGGGAAGGTTTAAACTAGTTTGGCAGGGGGGTGGGGAACAGAGTGTGAGTGCAACGTCAAGGGAGCATGGCCACCTAGATAGGAATAATAACGATAACAAAGATAGGATGGAGAATAGGGTAGAAGGTAGAAAAGAGAATGTATGTGAGGGTCATTCTCTGAAATGCATATATTTAAATGCAAGAAGCATAGTGAACAAGGTAGATGAGCTTCGAGCATGGACAGATACTTGGGGTCATGATATTGTGGCAATTAGTGAGACCTGGCTACAGGAGGGGCAGGACTGGCAACTTAATATTCCAGGATACATTTGTTTTAGATGTGATAGATCAGGGGGTAAAAAAGAGGAAGGAGTTGCTCTGCTTGTAAAGAAGGACATTACTGCCGTGAGGTGGCAAGATGGTTTGGAGGGATCGTCCAGTGAGGCTGTTTGGGTGGAGACATGAGGGTGCTAATAGGGGTGTATTACAGACCACCAAATGGGTCAAGAAAACTAGAGGAACAAATGTGTAGAGAGATAACGTATATGTGTGAGAATCATAAGGTAGTGATCATGGGAGATTTTAACTTCCCTCACATTGATTGGGATACCTATACAGTTAGAGGGCTGGATGGGCTAGAGTTCGTTAAATGTGTTCAAGATTTTTTTCTGAATCAATTAGTAGAAGAACCGACTCGGGACAGTGTAATACTGGATCTCCTGTTCGGGAACGAGCTAGGTCAGGTATCAGACATTAATGTTGGAGATCCAATTGGGTCTAGTGATCATAATTCTGTTACTTTTAAGGTAGTTTTAGGGAAGAGCAAGGAGGGGCCTAAAGTTGAGGTTCTGGATTGGAGAAGAGCAAATTTCGAAGAAATAAGAAGGGATTTGGGGAGTATTGAGTGGGACAGGATATTTTCAGGTGAGGGTGTAAATGAAAAATGGAGAATATTCAAAAAAGAAATTTTGAGGGTACAGAGTAGTTATGTCCCAGTGAGGATCAAAGGAAAAGCTGGAAGTCATAGGGAGGCTTGGTTTTCGAGAACTATTGGAAATTTGGTTAGGAGAAAAAGAGAGGTGTACAAGAGGTATAAAGAACAGGGAGCTGACAATTTGAAGGAGGACGACAAGAAGTGTAGAAGGAATCTTAAGAAAGAAATTAGAAAGGCCAAAAAAAGGCATGAAGAGGCTTTGGCTGACAGAGTAAAAATAAATCCAAAGGGTTTCTATAAGTACATTAAAAGTAAAAGATTAGTGAGAGATAAAATAGGACCCCTTGTAGATAGCGAGGGTAGGCTGAGTGAGAAGTCAGAGGAAATGGGGGAAATTTTGAATGATTTTTTTGCCTCGGTATTCACTAGGGAAAAAAATATTGAACCAGTTGAGGTAAAGAAAAATAGTGGGGAGGTCATGAAGCATATAAGGACAACCGAGGAGGTAGTGATGGCTGTGTTGAAAAAGATAAAGGTGGATAAATCTCCGGGATCGGACAAAATATTCCCAAGGACACTCAGGGAGGCTAATGGACAGATAGTGGGGCCATTAACAGAGATATTTAGGATGTCACTGGCCACGGGGGTAGTGCCAAAGGATTGGAGGGTGGCGCATGTGGTTCTGCTGTTTAAGAAAGGGTCTAAATGTAAACCTGGGAACTATAGGCCCATGAGTCTGACGTCTGTGGTGGGCAAGTTGATAGAAAGTGTTCTGAGGGATGGTATTTACAAATATTTGGAGGTACAGGGATTGCTAGGGAGTAATCAGAATGGTTTTGTCAGGGGTAGATCATGCTTGACAAACCTGATTGAGTTCTTCGAGGGGGTTACAAAAAAGGTTGATGAAGGGAAAGCTGTGGATGTTGTCTATTTAGACTTTAGTAAAGCTTTTGACAAAGTTCCCCACAGGAGGTTAGGAAAAAAGGTGGAGGCATTAGGTATAAATGAGGAGGTAGTGAAATGGATTCAGCAATGGTTGGATGGGAGGTGTCAGAGAGTAGTGGTAGAAAATTGTTTGTCCAATTGGAGGCCGTTGACTAGTGGAGTTCCTCAGGGATCGGACCTCAGTCCACTATTGTTGTTATATATATTAACGATCTGGAAGCAGGGGTGGAGAATTGGATACGCAAGTTTGCGGATGATACAAAGATTGGTGGTGTTGTGGACAGTGAGGTAGATTACCGTAGATTAAAAGGTGATTTAGGAAGGCTGGAGGTGTGGGCTGAGAAATGGCTGATGGAATTTAATACAGATAAATGTGAGGTGCTACATTTTGGAAAGGCAAATTTAAATAGGTCATATACATTGAATGGTAGACAATTGAGGAGTGCAGAGCAACAAAGGGATTTAGGAGTGATGGTAAATAGTACCCTCAAGGCTGATACTCAGGTAGATGGTGTGGTGAAGAAGGCATTTGGAATGTTGGCCTTCATAAATCAGAGTATTGAATTCAAGAGGAGGGAGGTTATGATGAAATTGTACAAGGCATTGGTGAGGCCAAATTTGGAGTACTGTGTACAGTTTTGGTCACCAAATTATAGAAAAGATATAAACAAAATAGAGAGAGTGCAGAGAAGGTTCACAAGAATGTTGACAGGATTTCAAGGTTTGAGTTACAGGGAAAGGTTGTGCAGACTGGGGCTTTTTTCTCTGGAGCATAGAAGATTGAGAGGGGACTTGATAGAGGTGTTTAAGATTTTAAAAGGGACAGACAGAGTCAACGTGGATAGGCTATTTCAATTAAGAGTGGGGGAGATTCAAACTAGAGGGCATGGTTTAAGATTGAAGGGGGAAAATTATAAGGGGAACATGAGGGGAAATTTCTTTACGCAAAGGGTGGTAGGGATGTGGAGTGAGCTTCTGACAGATGTGGTTGAGGCGGGATCATTGGTTACATTTAAGGAAAGACTGGATAGTTACATGGATAGGAGGGGACTGGAGGGGTATGGATCGGGTGCTGGTCAGTGGGACTAGGAGGGTGGGGATTTGTTACGGCATGGACTAGTAGGGCTAAACTGGCCTGTTCTGTGCTGTAAGTGGTTATATGGTTATATGATCCTCCTGTATCTCTTCCCTGATTAGAGCAGCTGAAAGACGTTGTGTGCAGGGTCCAAGAGGTCCTCAATGATTTTTGTGCACCCTCTTCAGACAATGATCCTAGTAGATCACATCAATGGAAGGGGAGGGAGACTCCATTGATCCTCCCTGCTACTCTTATGGACCTGTGTATTGACCTCTAATCCATTTGTCTGCAGCAACCATACCACACTGTGATATAGCCGTCCAGCACACTCTTGATAGAGCTCTCGTAGAAGGTTGACCTAATAGTGGCCGGTAGCCTTGCCCGTTTCAGTCTTCTCAGGAAGTGCAGTCGTTGTTGCACCTTCCCAACAAGTGAGGAGAAGTTGAGTGTCCATGATAGGTCACTAGTTCAGTGAACTTTAAGGAACTTGGTGCTCTCCACTCTCTCGTTACTACAGAGTTGTTGATGTGTAATGGAGGGTAGCCAATACTGGTTCTCCTGAAGTCCACATTCATGCATATTTATATCCACCATTATGCATATTCTGGAGCCCTTTGCGTATTAATTTATGCATTACACACATGTTGGACACATCCATGCATTACATATTACATTAATTTCATTGCATGTTGGAGCCTTGTGATCATCAGCCCATGTTTGCTAGACCTAGTAGGTAGCATTCCCTGCACTACCCTGTATACGGAGGCTCATTCTGCATCATTCCATGCGGTACAAATACTCAAGTGCTGTTTCCATCACAGCATTCATTACATTGAATGATCCATACATTGATTATGAGAGGCATAAATAGGGTGGACACCCAACATCTTTCTTTCCAGAGTGTCCATGGCCAATACCAGAGGACATCTGTTTAAGGTGAATGGAGGAAAGTATAGACCATAAGACCACAAGACATAGGAGCAGAAATAAGCTGTTCATCCCATCAAGTCTGCCCCACCTTTTAATCATGAGCTGATCGATTTCCCCATTCAGTCCCACTGCTCGGCCTTCTCCCCATAACCTTTGATGCCCTGGCTAATCAAGAACTTATCAATCTCTGCCAATTACCTGACCTCCACAACCGCCTGTGGCAACAAATTCCATGGATTCACCGCCCTCTGGCTAAAGAAATTCCTACACATCTCTGTTTTAACGGACATACTTCACTCGTGAAGTTGTGCCCTCTTGTCCTAGACTGTGATTTCAACATTTGAAATGTTTCAGTGAGATTCTCTTAAATTCCACTGAGTCCAGGCCAAGAGCTGTCAAATGTTCCTCATATGATAACCTTTTCATTCCCAGAATCATCCTTGTGAACCTCCTCTGAACCCTCTCCAATGTCAGGTCATCCTTTCTTAAATGAGGAGGCAAAACCTGCTCACAATCATCCACATGAGGTCTCAACAACACCTTACAAAGCCTAAGGCCTCTCCTTCCTTTAGAGCCTTTCCTTCCTTTAGGTGAGACATCAGAGGTAATTTAATTTTTTCTACAGAGTGGTGGGTGTCTGGAATGTATTGCATGGGTGGTGGTGGGGGCTGGGACTATAGGGACATTCAAAAGACTTAGGCAGGGAAAAGGATGCAAGAAAACTAGGTTATCAGTGTGAGGTAGGGAATGTTAAATTGTGGGGGAATGTAAACTGTTCCTCAGCCTGATGGCTCTGATCCTCCTGTATCTCTTCCCTGACAGGAGTAGGTGAAAGATGCTGTGTGCAGTGTAAAGGGTCCTCAATGATTTTGCACACCCTCTTCCGATAATGATCCCAGTAGATCATGTCAATGGAGGGGAGGGAAGGTTGAAATAATGGTGATCAGTAGCCTTGCCCACTTCAGTCTTCTCAAGAAATGTTGAGTGACCACAATAGATCATGAGCTCAGTGAACTCCAAGGAACTTGGTGCTCTCCACTCTCTCTACGACAGAGTTGTTGATTTGTAATGAAGCATCCTCCACTTTCCTGGTCCTCCTGAAGTCCATAATCTTCTCCTTCGTCTTGTCAGGTTGTTCCTCTCACACCATTTCACGGGATTTTCCACCTCTTCTCTGTAGTGCGGCTCATCGTTGTTGCTGTTGAGGCCGACGTGGTCGTGTTCTTACCTTCTTCAGGAATGGGGCCAGTCGCCACTGATGAGGTTAAGCGATGCGACACGCGGGGATAATAGCGTGCAAGAGTGGGTGTGCTATGAGTCAGTATACAGGTGATGAATCTCAGATGCAGGAGGAGAGTGAGAGTGTCAGTGTGGCAGTGAGCCAATGAGAAGGTCAGAGGAGTTTAGCCGGGTGGTGTTTGGGGTGTTGAAGAATGCAATGTGGGGGAATGCAAAGAGTTCACGGTGTGATGAAAGAAAAAGAGTGAGTACATTCTTTAGTTGTTTGTAAGCTGTGGTGAATCAGTGCTGTTAGATGGCCAACTACTGTTGACACTTGATGACGCTGTTGGAGCTGGATCTGGCAACACAGTCATGGATCAGTAGCATGAACAGGAATGCTGATTACACAGCCCTGAGGTGCGCCAGTGCTCAGTGTGACAGTGCCTGACATTCTACTACCGACCTTATTTTCTATGCATCATATTTTGCAAACACTGCAATCCCAGAGACGATTTACGCCATCCATTACACTGCATATTAGAACTCCCCCCCCACAAATCACACCATCCATTACACTGCATATTAGACCCCCCACACACACATCACACCATGCATTACACTGTATATTAGAACCTCCCCCCACAAATCACACCATGCATTACACTCCATATTAGAACCCCCCCCACAAATCACACCATGCATTACACTCCATATTAGAACCCCCCCCACAAATCACACCATCCATTACACTGCATAATAGAACACCCCCACACACACATCACACCATGCATTACACTATTTGCTAAAGCCCCTGTGCACCACACTGTATTGAAACCCAGCATGCAGTACCTGATGTGTTACACTTCATATTAGAGATCTGTCCACCAGTTACCCCATTCACATCTTCCCCCATCCCTCCCCACAACTGCCCAATTCCTTTCCTCTGTGTCAATAGAAGACTGGAAAATGCTGATGGAGAGAGATAGCAGAGAACAGAAAGCACAATGCTTTTGTGACAGACCAGTCCCAACACTTACATCCATATGCTTGGCACCATCCAGGTGATCCATTGCTTTATTGGAGTTAAACATCCCTGAGATTTCACCTTCAGAAGTTGGAATAAGATCAAAATCTGACTTGTTCCCCACACCCTGGTAACTGGGCTTCAGCATCGCAAAACAACTTCCCACCTTCCAAACCACGTCATCCTGCCCAACCCACTCCCACAGGAGCTCACCCATAGGTGCTGTAGCTGCTTGCCCTGGGAAAGCCAGTCCCTTACTGGCTGCATCAGGTGCCAGTCAGAGGTTTGCAAAAAGTTTTGCAGCAAGTGTTTCTCTGTTGTTCATCATCTCTACAGAAACCATACAAAGCACCTATTACTGGAGACCTGGAACGATGATCAGACAATGCCTAGTTCCTTTTAGCCTTGTCCTTGCCCTGAAATCCCAGCTATTAAATTACTCTTCAATGATGTGGAATTACCATTAGTTATGTGGCACTCTATGAGGACAATGTGCTGCAAATAGGACTCATCCTCTGCCCTAAAGTCACGCATTCATTCTACTTAATCAAATTAGGGATTCCTACCTTTATTTCCAATCCCTGACCCCTGAGTCCCACACTTTGTGCATTTCCTTTCAGATCACAGAGCATAAAACATAAAACCTAGAACAGTACAGCACAAGGCAGGCTCTTCCACATGCATCTGCATGCCAAATTACGGTGAATCTTACAAGTTCCTTGCTGATCCTCTCTTATTAAAAGAAACTGTTCTACTGAGGTCTCCCTGAAGTCAAACACTTTCTGTATCACTAATATTTTTTTAAATTTAAATGTTATTTACAGCACAGTAGAACTGGCCATCCCATTACACCCAAATTAACCTACAACTTGGTATGTTTTTTGGAAACATGGGAGGAAACTGGAGCCCCCATGGAAAACCCCTGCAGACACGGGGAGAATGTACAAACTTACAGACAGTGGCTGCGAGACTGGCTGAATTCCTCCAACATTTCTGTGTTAACTGCAGACTTTCATCTTTCACATGTTCATACTGCCCTTGCTTGGACCTAATTGATCATTTTTTTCATTGTAAATCCTGTGCTCTTTAAATGAATGTTAGATACAACCTGCTTGTCTGCTTACAGACCCTTCTCATTGTACTAGTTAGAATGGGACTTTACATTTTAAACAAGCACAATGCCAAATTAAACTAATTTCTTCAGCCTGTACATGATAGATATTCCCTGCGGTCAGGGGACCCATACAGGCTGCGGGCTGCTGGAGATGGCTCATGGGAACCAAGTATGGGAGCTGGGATTCAAGAGAGTGCTGAGGGAAAGAAGGGCTCCTGAAGGGCCTCGGGCACTGAAGGTTTCCTGATCTTGTCAGAGGTTTGGATCTGGGTTCGGGCAGCCGATGGATTGAAGAGGAAGGAGCCCGTGCAGCTACGGAGGGCTGCAGGAGAACTGGAGGCGAATCCACGGACACTCAGTAACTCTGAGGGGATTCTCTTTTGCTTCTCTTTCTCCTATTGTTAGGGGTGATGCTCATGGCATCTTTTAATTTGCCTTAATGCAGACAAAAGTCATTTTTATGTATTATTATGTGACAATAAAAGGAATCTTGAAACCCATGAGTACCTTAAGCTTCCTGAACACTATCCACATCCACCATTACCCATCGCTGTCTGTTCTAGAAATCTACCAGTCTTTTTATATAAAAACTTGCTCTGCACATCACCTTTAAACTTTCCTCCTTCTCACCTAAATGTTCTCTAGTATTTGACATTTTTACCCTGGGGGAAAAAGATTTTGTCTATCTCAACCTTTTTCTTTCCACTCACATACCACCTTAAGTATCTTCTTTCTTCTCTTTCTTTGGCTTGGCTTCGCGGACGAAGATTTATGGAGGGGGTAAAAAGTCCACGTCAGCTGCAGGCTCGTTTGTGGCTGACCAGTCCGATGCGGGACAGGCAGACACGATTGCAGCGGTTGCAAGGGAAAATTGGTTGGTTGGGGTTGGGTGTTGGGTTTTTCCTCCTTTGCCTTTTGTCAGTGAGGTGGGCTCTGCGGTCTTCTTCAAAGGAGGCTGCTGCCCGCCAAACTGTGAGGCGCCAAGATGCACGGTTTGAGGCGTTATCAGCCCACTGGCGGTGGTCAATGTGGCAGGCACCAAGAGATTTCTTTAGGCAGTCCTTGTACCTTTTCTTTGGTGCACCTCTGTCACGGTGGCCAGTGGAGAGCTCGCCATATAATACGATCTTGGGAAGGCGATGGTCCTCCATTCTGGAGACGTGACCCATCCAGCGCAGCTGGATCTTCAGCAGCGTGGACTCGATGCTGTCGACCTCTGCCATCTCGAGTACCTCGACGTTAGGGGTGTGAGCGCTCCAATGGATGTTGAGGATGGAGCGGAGACAACGCTGGTGGAAGCGTTCTAGGAGCCGTAGGTGGTGCCAGTAGAGGACCCATGATTCGGAGCCGAACAGGAGTGTGGGTATGACAACGGCTCTGTATACGCTTATCTTTGTGAGGTTTTTCAGTTGGTTGTTTTTCCAGACTCTTTTGTGTAGTCTTCCAAAGGCGCTATTTATTTGCCTTGGCGAGTCTGTTGTCTATCTCATTGTCGATCCTTGCATCTGATGAAATGGTGCAGCCGAGATAGGTAAACTGGTTGACCGTTTTGAGTTTTGTGTGCCCGATGGAGATGTGCAGAGAACAAAACAAAGGACTCTACATCACCTTTGTTGACCTCACCAAAGCCTTCGACACCGTGAGCAGGAAAGGGCTTTGGCAAATACTAGAGCGCATCGGATGTCCCCCAAAGTTCCTCAACATGATTATCCAACTGCACGAAAACCAACAAGGTCGGGTCAGATACAGCAATGAGCTCTCTGAACCCTTCTCCATTAACAATGGCGTGAAGCAAGGCTGTGTTCTCGCACCAACCCTCTTTTCAATCTTCTTCAGCATGATGCTGAACCAAGCCATGAAAGACCCCAACAATGAAGACGCTGTTTACATCCGGTACCGCACGGATGGCAGTCTCTTCAATCTGAGGCGCCTGCAAGCTCACACCAAGACACAAGAGAAACTTGTCCGTGAACTACTCTTTGCAGATGATGCCGCTTTAGTTGCCCATTCAGAGCCAGCTCTTCAACGCTTGACGTCCTGCTTTGCGGAAACTGCCAAAATGTTTGGCCTGGAAGTCAGCCTGAAGAAAACTGAGGTCCTCCATCAGCCAGCTCCCCACCATGACTACCAGCCCCCCCACACCACCTTAAGTAATCCCTTACTAACCACAGAGCACCTATGGCACAGGTATGTGAGTGGAAAGTAAAAGGTTTGAGAACCACTGGTCTACCCCTTCAAAGCCCCTCGTATAAAATTCTTTTTAGATCTTCCCACTGAGTTAAGGAGATGCCATGTGAGGGTGAGCAGGGTCACTTAAAATATGTCAGAACTCCCTCCCCCTATCCTCAATCTATTCACTGGACCATTTCCACCCGCTCCCCTCCCCCCCAATCCTTCACTTCCAACCCAAGCCTATTGCTTCTTGCACACACCTCAGCTATCATCCACACAGACGACCTTCCCAAATCCTCCACCCCACCCCCCCTCCCCGGTTTCGTCCCAGCCCCAAGAATCAGCGGGTTGATGAGTTAATTGGGCTGCTGTAATTACACAGCCCTGAGGTGCGCCAGTGCTCAGTGTGACAGTGCCTGACATTCTACTACCGACCTTATTTTCTATGCATCATATTTTGCAAACACTGCAATCCCAGAGACGATTTACGCCATCCATTACACTGGTGAGTAGGTGAGTGGTAAATGTAAAGGAGCTGATGGGAATGTAGGGGAACTAAGGGAAGGATTAGTGTAAATGCATGGTTAATGGTCAGTATGGACTCAGCATAGACATGAAGGGCCCATTTCTATTCAGTGAGGTGGGGGAGAGGGAATGAGGGGGCTTCTTACGGAAACAGCTCCACCAACCACTCTCACATTATGAAAGGAATAAGTATGATAGAAGCATGGAAGTCTCTTGTGTGTCTCCTGAGCACGATTTCTCCTGGCCGAGGGAAGGATGCTAACCTCAATTTGTCTTTCCTCTCATTTGTTATGGTATGCTTTTGTGGAAATTGCTCAGTTGCTATTGAGGGGGTCCAGTGATGGTTCACTAGACTGATTGATGGGATGACAGGAGTGATGGGATGAATACCAGAGATATACTAATTGGAATTTAGAAGAAAGAGAGGGGATCTCATTGAGACATATAAAATCCGGACAGGATTAGACATGTTAGATACAGGAAGAATCCTCCCGATGCTGGGGAAAGTCCAGAACAAGGGGTCACAGTAGAATGAGAATGGTTAAGCCACTTAGCACACAAATGACAAGAAACTTCAACACTCAAGAGTTGTGAATTTAAGGAACTCTCTTCCACATAAAGTTATTGAGCTCAGTTCATTATATGTATTTATATATTCCTTCATCTCATTACTCCTGCCATCCTGCTTTGAGAAGAAGAACCAATCAGTGCCTACTTGAATTCCTGAAAAGGCTGAGGACCCTGTGACATGTCTCTGAGGACAATGTCAGAACCTTATTCAAGAGGGTGAACCCTCGCAAGGCGTCAGGGCCTGATGGCGTACCTGGCAGGGTACTGAAAATCTGCACCAACCAACTAGCCAGTGTTTTTTTTTTTTTTGTTTTTTTTTTTTCACACTATAGATCACATTATTCAAGATATACACATTTCTCCTTTCAAATATATACAGTGTCGTTTTCTCCCCCCTCCCTCCTCCCCTCCCCCACCACCTCCCCCTCCATCCATTCAAAACTCTGAGTCCAAGATACATCAAACCCATCAAACAATGTTGTCACTCAACATTAACGAACAAAAACTTCCACTGAGTCAATTCTTTCCATTCTCTTTTCCTTTTGTCATTTTAGGTGATAGATGTCCCGGTAGGTTTTCTCTATTATATTCCATGTACGGCTCCCATATTTGTTCAAATAATGTTATATTATTTCTTAAACTATATGTTATTTTTTCTAATGGAATACATTTATTCATTTCTATATACCATTGCTGTATTTTCAAATTATCTTCTAATTTCCAGTTTGACATAATACATTTTTTTGCTACAGCTAGGGCTATCTTAACAAATTTTTTTTGTACACCCTCCAAATCAAGTCCAAATTCTTCATTTTTTATGTTACTTAGGAGGAAGATCTCTGGGTTTTTTGGTATATTGCTTTCTGTAATTTTATTTAATATCTGGTTTAGATCTTCCCAAATTTTTTCACCTTTTCACAAGTCCAGATTGCATGAATTGTTGTTCCTATTTCTTTTTTACAATGAAAACATCTGTCAGATACTGTTGGATCCCATTTATTTAACTTTTGAGGAGTGATATATAACCTATGTATCCAATTATATTGTATCATACGTAATCTCGTATTTATTGTATTTCTCATAGTTCCTAAACATAACCTCTCCCATGTTTCCTTTTTTATCTTTATGTTTAGACCTTGTTCCCACTTTTGTTTAGTTTTATCATTTATTTCCTCATTCTCCTTTTCTTGTAATTTGATATACATGTTTGTTATAAATTTTTTAATTATCATTCTGTCTGTAATCAGATATTCAAAATTGCTTCCTTCTGGTAACTTCAGACTACTTCCCAATTTATCCTTTAAATAGGATTTCAATTGGTAATATGCCAGCACTGTATCTTGAGTTATATTATATTTATCCTTCATTTGTTCAAAGGATAATAATTTATTCCCCAAAAAACAATTTTCTATTCTTTTAATCCCTTTTTTCTCCCATTCTCTAAAAGACATGTTATCTACCGTAAAAGGGATTAGCTGATTTTGCGTCAGTATTAGTTTTGATAATTGGTAGTTTGTTTTATTTCTTTCTACATGAATCTTCTTCCAAATATTAAGCAAATGGTGCAAAACTGGAGAATTCCTATGTTTTACCAATTTTTCATCCCATTTATATAATATATGTTCAGGTATCTTCTCCCCTATTTTGTCTAGCTCTAATCTAGTCCAATCTGGCTTTTCTTTTGTTTGGTAAAAATCTGATAGATATCTTAATTGTGCGGCTCTATAATAATTTTTAAAATTTGGCAATTGTAAGCCTCCTTGTCTATACCATTCTGTTAATCTATCTAGTACTATCCTCGGTTTCCCCCCTTTCCATAAAAATTTCCTTATTATTTTCTTTAACTCCTTAAAGAATTTTTCTGTCAAGTGTATTGGCAGTGCCTGAAATAGGTATTGTATCCTTGGAAAAATGTTCATTTTAATACAGTTTATCCTTCCTATTAGTGTTAATGGTAAGTCTTTCCAATGCTCTAAATCTTCCTGTATGTTTTTCATTAGTGGATAATAATTAAGTTTATATAGATGGCTGAGGTTTTTATTTATTTGTATACCTAGGTATCGTATTGTTTGCATTTGCCATCTAAACGGTGATTCTTTCTTGAATTTTGAGAAATCTGCATTATTCATTGGCATTGCTTCACTTTTATTTGCATTAATCTTGTATCCCGACACTTCTCCATACTCCTTCAATTTCTTATGTAATTCTTTTATTGATGTTTCTGGTTCCATTAGGTATACTATAACATCATCTGCAAATAAACTGATTTTGTATTCCTTGCCTTTTCTTTTTATCCCTTTTATTTTATTTTCTGTTCTTATCAGTTCTGCAAGTGGTTCTATGGCTAACGTGAACAATAAGGGCGATAGTGGGCATCCCTGTCTTGTTGATCTGCTTAAGTTAAAATGTTTTGATACATATCCATTTACTGTCACTCTTGCCAATGGCCCCTTATATAATGCTTTAATCCAATTAATATATTTCTCTGGTAAACTAAATTTTTGTAGTACCTTGAATAAATAATTCCATTCTACTCTGTCGAAGGCCTTCTCTGCGTCTAAAGCAACCACTACTGTTGGAGTTTTATTTCCTTCTACTCCATGAATTGAGTTAATAAACTTACAAATATTATCTGTTGTTCGTCTTTTTTTTATGAATCCAGTTTGGTCTAGACTTACTATTTTTGGTACATAATCAGCTAATCTGTTTGCTAATAGTTTAGCTATTATCTTGTAATCTGTGTTAAGTAGAGATATTGGTCGATATGATGCTGGTGCAAGTGGATCTTTCCCTGCCTTTGGTATTACTGTAATTATTGCTGTTTTGCACGAATCTGGTAAGCTTTGTGTTTTATCAATCTGGTTGATTACTTCCAGGAGGGGAGGAATTAATAAATCTTTAAATGTTTTATAGAATTCTATTGGGAGACCATCCTCTCCTGGTGTTTTATTATTCAGCAGATTTTTTATTGACTCTTGTATTTCTACTATTTCAAATGGTTCTATTAATTTATTTTGTTCCTCTGTTTGTAATTTCAGTATTTCAATTTTAGTTAAGAATTCATCTATTTTGCCTTCTTTCCCTTCGTTTTCAGTTTGGTATAATTGTTCGTAGAATTCTCTGAAATTTTCATTAATTTCCGTTGGATTATATGTGATCTGTTTGTCTTTTTTCCTTGATGCCAATACCATTCTTTTAGTTTGTTCTGTCTTAAGCTGCCACGCTAGAATTTTGTGCGTTTTTTCTCCTAGTTCGTAATATTTCTGCTTTGTCTTCATTATAATTTTCTCCACTTTATATGTTTGAAATGTTTCATATTTTATTTTTTTATCTACCAATTCCCTTCTTTTAGTAGTGTCTTCCTTCCTTGCTAATTCTTTCTCTATATCTGCTATTTCCTTTTCCAACTGTTCTGTTTCCTGATTGTAATCCTTCTTCATCTTAGTTACGTAACTTATTATTTGCCCTCTGATGAACGCTTTCATTGCATCCCATAATATAAACTTATCCTTCACTGATTCCGTATTTATTTCAAAGTACATTTTAATTTGTTTTTCTATGAATTCTCTAAAATCCTGTCTTTTAAGTAGCATGGGGTTTAATCTCCATCTATACATTTTTGGAGGGATATCCTCTAACTCTATTGTCAATATCAAGGGTGAATGGTCCGATAATATTCTAGCTTTATATTCTGTTTTCCTAACTCTATCTTGTATACAAGCAGATAACAGGAATAAATCTATTCTTGAATATGTTTTATGTCTATCCGAATAATATGAATATTCCTTTTCCTTTGGGTGTTGTTTCCTCCATATATCCAAAAGTTGCATTTCTTGCATCAATTTAATTATAAATTTGGTTACTTTGTTCTTTCTGTTAATTTTTTTCCCGGTTTTATCTATGTTTGAATCCAAATTGAGATTGAAATCCCCTCCTATTAATATATTCCCTTGCGTATCTGCTATCTTCAGAAAAATATCCTGCATAAATTTTTGATCTTCTTCATTAGACGAATATATATTAAGTAAATTCCAAAACTCCGAATATATCTGACATTTTATCATTACATATCTTCCTGCTGGATCTATTATTTCCTCTTCTATTTTAATTGGTACATTTTTACTGATTAATATAGCCACTCCTCTAGCTTTTGAGTTATATGTTACATGTCCTATCCAATCTCTCTTTAATTTCTTGTGCTCCACTTCAGTTAAGTGTGTTTCTTGCACAAATGCAATATCAATTTTTTCTTTTTTCAGTAAATTTAGCAGTTTCTTCTTTTTGATTTGGTTATGTATTCCATTAATATTTAAAGTCATATAGTTTAATGTAGCCATTTTATACTTTGATTATCTTTTCCTTCCATTTCCTCATCATCACCTTTCCTTCTCATCCATTTCTGCTTTCTTTCTTTGAACAGTTTATAAGACAACATTTTTAACACATCAAACATTCCCCTTTTTCTCCTACCTTATATTTCTTTAACCCCATTGTCCCCTCCCCTTCCTGAGTTGCCCATTATCCCTTGTCGGGCAACCACATCTCCCCTCTCCATTTGGATTTGCGAATTCACTCGCAAGCGTCAACTGATTTTGCAGTGACCGTAATTTCTCCCTACCCAGCACCCCCCAGAAAAGATTTCAATTTTTATATACAACAAAGGTCACTCTCTAAATTCCCTCTTTACTCCTCTCTTCCCCTATTTTTCCCTCATTAATTCTTCTCTATACACTATATATTTTCTTTTAAATGCACATACACTTATGTAATATATGTATTATATATGTATATAGTCCTATACACACGTCTTTTTAGTTCGCAGTCTTTTGTACTCTCGTTACACGTCTTCATCTCTCAGTCTATTTTGTAATTGTTCTGCAAATTTTCGTGCTTCCTCTGGATCCAAGAATAGTCTGTTTTGCTGTCCTGGAATAAATATTTTCAACACCGCTGGATGCTTTAGTATAAATTTATACCCTTTCTTCCATAAAATCGCCTTTGCTGTATTGAACTCCTTTCTCTTCTTCAGGAGTTCAAAACTTATATCTGGATAAATAAAAAATTTTTGCCCTTTGTACTCCAGTGGCTTGTTGTCCTCTCTTAGTTTCTCCATTGTTTTCTCCAGTACCTTTTCTCTTGTAGTATATCTTAGGAATTTTACTAAAATGGATCTTGGCTTTTGTTGTGGTTGTGGTTTAAAGGCTAATGCTCTATGTGCCCTTTCTATTTCCATTTCTTGCTGTAGTTCTGGACATCCTAAGATCCTGGGGATCCAATCTTTTATAAACTCTCTCATATTCTTGCCTTCTTCATCTTCCTTAAGGCCCCCTATCTTTATATTATTTCTTCTGTTATAATTTTCCATTATATCTATTTTCTGAGCTAACAGCTCTTGTGTCTCTTTAACTTTTTTATTAGATTCTTCTAATTTCTTTTTTAAGTCCTCTACCTCCATTTCTACTGCTGCTTCTCGTTCTTCCACCTTGTCCATTCTTTTTCCTATTTCTGATATGGTCATATCTATTTTATTCACTTTCTCTTCTGTACTGTTTATTCTTCTTCTTAAATCACTAAATTCTTGTGCTTGCCATTCTTTAAATGAATCCATGTATTCTTTAATAAGAGAAAATATATCCATTGTCTTGCCTTTCCCTTCTTCCATTTCACTGTACTCTTCCTCTTCTTCTTCCTCTGGGTTGGCCATCTGTTGTTTCTTTGTTTTCTTTTTCTTCTCTTCTTTCTTGTTTTCATTGTCTTCTATGTTCTCCTCTTGCTGCTGCTGTTCTGTAGCTGTCATTGCCGGCTGTGGAGATCGATTCCCCAGCTGGTCGCCCCTCCCGTCGGTGTGTTTTTTTGCATGCGCATCGCGCATGCGTGAGGAGTCTTCTCTTCTCTTCCTCTCTTCTTGCCGTTGGTTTCGACTTTTCTTTTTTCGTCGCCATCTTCTTTCCACCTTTATATTCACTTTACTTTAATTTTTATTTTTGTGCCTTTGTGCTTTCCTTTATTTTTTTCAACTTTTCTGGAGAGGGCTGGAGTTCACCGTCCGGCCACTACTCCATCACGTGACTTCCTCCCAACTAGCCAGTGTTCACGGACATTTTCAACCTCTTATTGCTGCAATCAGATGTTCTCATCTTCTTCAAAAGGGCATCAATCATCTCCGGTACCTAAGAGTGGTGTGAGCTGCCTTAACGACTACTGCCCAGTAGCACTAACTTCTACTGTGATTAAATGCTTTGAGAGGCTGGTCTTGACCAGAGTTAACAAGTAACTAAGCAAAGATCTGGACCCACTGCAATTCACCCATGTCACAATCTCTCCACAGCAGATGCAATATTGCTGGCTCTTCACACAGCTCTGGATCACCTTGAAAACAGCAATTCATAAATACATCTGCTCTTCATCAACTACAGCTCAGCCTTTAATCCCATTATTCCCTCAGTGCAGGTCAAGAAGCTAGAAACTCTGGGCCTCTGTACCCCACTCTGCAACTGGATCCTTGACTTTCTCATCAGAAGACCACAGTCAATATGAATTGGAAACAATGTCTCCTCCTCACTGATTATCAACACAGGCTTTCATATAACGGGCCTTCAGTGCCTTACCAGTGGCCTCGTATGTCAGGCAGTCTCGGTTGACTGCGTACCCCTTCGTCCCTACCACTGAGATTAGTGTCAACCTCCGGAGCCCAGTGCATGGTTCAACCTCGCCAAGGAAGAGTTTAAGTGAATGGAGGAACTCAATATCGCCTGCCATTCTGACAATCCATGGCCCTCTCCCCTCCACTTAGTGCCCAAGTCCAATGACAGCTGGAGACCCTGCAGAGACTATAGGCGCCTCAATGACACGATGATGCCTGACCACTATCTGATCCCTCATATACAGGATTTTTCAGCCAACCTCCATGGTGCACACATCTTCTTCAAGGTTGACCTGATCCGGGGATACCACCCGGATGATGTCCAGAAGACTGTAATCGTCACGCCCTTCAGCTTCTTTGAGTTTCTCCACATCCCATTCAGCTTAAAGAATGCAGCCCAGACCTTCCACCACCTCATAGACGTGGTCAACAGAGACTTACAGTTCCTCATCATCTACCTGGACAATATCCTGGTAGCGAGCAAGACACATGAGGAGAACATCTCCCACCTCTGCTAGCTTTTCGACCAGCTAGCTGAATACAGCCTCACCATCAATCCGGAAAAGTGCCAGTTCGGCCTCGACAAAATCGAATTCTTGGTGCACAGGATCACCAAGGACGGCGCCACTCCTTTACCTGACAAGGTGAAGGCTGTCCCATCGTTCACCAGGCCAATGAGCCTGAAAAGGCTGCAAGAATTTGTGGGAAGAGTGAACTTTTACAATAGGTTCATCCCCCCAGCTGCCAGCTTCATGCTCCCACTCTTCACTTTAATATCGGACTCCAAGAAAGGCCTTAACTGGACTGACGAGGCACAGGCCACATTCCAGAAAGCCAAAGAGGCCCTGGCTGCAACAACAATGCTTGTTCACCACGCATGGATGTGCCCACAGCGCTCACCGTTGATGCATCCAACACAGTGGCTGACGGTGTCCTGGAACAGTTCGTGGCCAACACTTGGAGGCTCCTTGACTTTTTCAGCCGTCACCTATGAGCACCTGAACTGAAGTACAGTGCATTCGCCAGAGAGCTACTGGCCTTCTACCTCGCCGTCTACCATTTCTGCTACTTCTTGGAGGGGCATCCTTTCACAGACTACACAGACCACAAGCTACTGACGTTTGGTTTCTCCAAGTCCTCTGTCCCAGGGTCTACTCGTCAGCAGTGGCACTTATCCTAAGTTTCGGAGTTCACCACCTCCATCCACCACCTCTCCGGCAAAGAGAACATAGTCGTTGATACCCTCTCCAGGCCAGCTGTTTACGCCCTGTCACACGGCATCAGCTACCATGAACTGGCATGAGCCCAGAAACATGACGGCAAGACCCACAGCTTCAGGACAGTGATCACTAGTCTGCAGCTCCAGGATGTCCCATTGGACACTAATGGCATTGTGGGTCCTTCTCTTCTGGTACAGAACTGAAGTTCGCGTACACGCTTAAGTCAGCATGACGTTAGTTCCAGGACACAAGTGGGGGGGGGGCTCCAGAGGGCCTTAAAGGCTGCAGTACGAAACTCAAACTAGTTGTGCTTAACGAACTGTCTCAGTTCTTCTCGCTACTCTCACACACACACTAATACAGAACTTGTTTTTCTGTTCAAAAATAATATTGTCACTTTTTAGGCAAGCCTTGACACTTAAAGGGATAAACTTTTCATTAATTCTTTTACACATTCAATAAATCAATTTGCATAATCCTATTGCTAAAGAGATATTGAGAGCTGTGAACAAGAAATAAGTAGGCTTCGCTCAATTAATTACTGAAAATGTCAACAAGAATTTTAATTCTTAGGAATTAAAGTATAATTTCAGTGTTTAAATAAACTGAGGATTCTCTCAAATGCATTTATTTAGGAGACTCAACGGGTTTTAGAAATCAAGGGAACTGTAGTTTGCTACCACCAGGAGGAGTCAGAGACAGAATATGTAGCCTCTAGGGAATGTTGCATTTTAGGTAGATTCAAGATGGTCTGACGTGTATGTCCTGTCCTTAGAGCTGCTTGCTTAGTTAATAAATCTCGTTGTTCTAAAAAGAACCCAAGTTTATTTATTGTAATAAAAAGAAACATCACATGGTACCAAGAGCCAAGTTCTGCTGTGCACAGGAGTGAAAGAAAAAAAAAGCCACAGTGAGCATAGTGAACAGTCGATATCAGCAGAGAAAATACAGAGGGTTTAAAAGATCCTAGCGCTGTAAATTGGACTGGAAATGTTGACCACAAGTGGATGCTATTCAAGTAAAGATTCATGCTGTACCTGCAAGTGATTGGAATCGATAGCAAACCGGATACACAGAAGATTGCAATGCTACTTATCATGGTGGGACCTCAAGCTCGAGAGGTTTTCAACACATTTGTTTGTGCCAAGGCAGAATACCAAAGCAAATTTGACAGGGTTATCAAGATGTTTAATGAACACTGTTCACCAAAGGAAAATGAAATGCTCGAGAGGTATGTGTTTCACAAGCAGCTGCAGGGAAAGAGCTTTGATACTTTTTTAACAGACTTAAAATTAAAAGGACATGCAATTTTGGAACACTGCAAGATTCAATGATCTGTGATCTAGTTGTGTTTGAGATTATTGATAAGAAAGTGTGAGAGAGGTTGCTGTGAGAGACAGAGCTTACTTTAGCTGGAGCTATGAAGATATGCAACGCCAGTAAAATAGCTCTGCAACACTCGAGAAAGTTTGGTGATAGTGTAAAAGCCAATGAAAATGAAAGCCTAGTAGTGACCACAGTGTTGGGACACATGTGCACAAACAAAAAATGAGATACAGGAACTAACAAAAAGATGGAGAGACATTCAATTGTAAATGATGCGGCACTAAACATGCGCCAAAGCAATCTCCAGCTTATGGGGACATTTGTAACAAGTGCAAAGGGCAGAATAACTAAGGAAAGGAATGCTTTTCCAAAGGGAAACTAAACAGAAGTAAAAGTGTACAGACTATAGAAGAAACTGCTCTGTGATACATATTTCATGGACATGGTGGTGCAAACAGAGTTGAGCAGGATAAATGGACTGTGACATTGCTTACAAATGGAACAAATATTCCTTTCAAGTTAGACACAGGGGAAAAGATCAATTTAATCTGTGAGCATGACATCAGGACAATGAAGATAAAGCCATACATCCATACAAATCTTGTACTGCTCTTTTTTTATTTATTTATTTTTCACACTATAAACCACATTGATCAAGATACATACATTTTCCTTTTAAATATATACAGTGTCGTTTTCTCCCCACGCCTCCCTCTTCCCATCCCACCCTCCCTACCTCCCCTCCCATTCATTTAAAGTTCAGAATCTAAGATACATTAAACTCGTCAAACAATGTTGTCACTCAATAAAAACAAACAAGAAATTCTACTGAGTCAATTCTTTTCATTCCCTTCTCCTTCTGTCATTTTAGGTGGTAGATGTCCCCAGTAGGTTTTCTCTATTGTGTTTCATGTATGGCTCCCATATTTGTTCATTATGGTAATATTATTTCTTAAATTATATGTTATTTTTTCTAATGGAATACATTTATTCATTTCTATATACCATTGTTGTATTCTCAAGTTATCTTCTAATTTCCAGGCTGACATAATACATTTTTTTGCTACAGCTAGGGCTATCCTAACAAATCTTTTTTGTGCGCCATCCAAATCAAGTCCAAATTCTTTGTTTTTTATGTTACTTAGGAGGAAGATCTCTGGGTTTTTTGGTATATTGCTTTTTGTGATTTTATTTAATATCTGGTTTAGATCTTCCCAAAAATTTTTCACTTTCTCACATGTCCAGATTGCATGAATGGTTGTTCCCATTTCCTTTTTACAGCGAAAACATCTGTCAGATACTGTTGGGTCCCATTTATTTAACTCTTGAGGTGTAATATATAGCCTGTGTATCCAGTTATATTGTATCACACGTAACCTTGTATTTATTGTATTTCTCATAGTTCCTGAGCATAAATTCTCCCATGTTTCCTTCTTTATCTTTATGTTTAGATCTTGTTCCCATTTTTGTTTAGTTTTACCATTTGTTTCCTCATTCTCCTTTTTTTGTAGTTTAATATACATATTTGTTATAAATTTTTTGATTATCATTGTGTCTGTAATCACATATTCAAAATTACTTCCCTCTGGTAACCTCAGACTGCTTCCCAATTTGTCCTTCAAGTAGGATTTCAGTTGGTAGTATGCCAACACTGTATTGTGAGTTACATTATATTTATCCTTCATTTGTTCAAAGGATAATAATTTATTTCCTGAAAAGCAATTTTCTATTCTTTTGATCCCTTTTTTCTCCCATTCTCTAAAGGAAAGGTTATCTATTGTAAAAGAGATTAGCTGATTTTGCATCAGTATTAGTTTTGGTAGTTGGTAATTTGTTTTATTCCTTTCTACATGAATCTTCCTCCAAATATTGAGCAGATGATGTAATACTGGAGAACTCCTACGTTGTACCAATTTTTCATCCCATTTATATAATATGTGTTCAGTTATCTTTTCCCCTATTTTATCTAGTTCTAATCTAGTCCAATCTGGCTTTTCCCTTGTTTGGTAAAAATCTGATAGGTATCTTAATTGTGCAGCTCTATAATAATTTTTAAAGTTTGGCAGTTGTAAGCCTCCTTGTTTATACCATTCTGTTAATTTATCTAGTGCTATCCTTGGTTTCCCCCCTTTCCATAAAAATTTCCTTATTATTTTCTTTAACTCCTTGATGAATTTCTCTGTCAAGTGTATTGGCAATGCCTGAAATAGGTATTGTATCCTTGGGAAAATGTTCATTTTAATACAGTTTATCTTTCCTATTAGTGTTAGTGGTAATTCTTTCCAATGCTCTAAGTCGCCCTGTAATTTTTTCATTAGTGGATAATAATTGAGTTTTCTAGATGGCCGAGATTTTTATTTATTTGTATACCTAGGTATCGTATTGGTTGCATTTGCCATCTGAATGGTGATTCTTTCTTAAATTTTGAGAAATCCGCATTATTCATTGGCATTGCTTCACTTTTATTTACGTTAATCTTGTAACCCGACACTTCTCCATATTCTTTCAATTTCTGAAATAATTCTTTTATTGATAGTTCTGGTTCTGTTAAGTATACTATAACATAATCTGCAAATAAACTGATTTTATATTCCTTGTCTTTTATTTTTATCCCTTTTATTTTATTTTCTGTTCTGATCAATTCTGCTAGTGGTTCTATAGCTACACGAACAATAAGGGTGATAGTGGGCATCCCTGCCTTGTTGATCTGCTTAAATTAAATTGCTTTGATATATATCCATTTACTGTCACTTTCTCCACTGGCCCTTTATATAATGCTTTAATCCAATTAATATACTTCTCTGGTAAACTGAATTTTTGCAATACTTTGAATAAATAATTTCATTCTACTCTGTCAAAGGACTTCTCTGCGTCTAAAGCAACTGCTACTGTTGGCGCTTTACTCCCTTCTACTGCATGAATTAAGTTAATAAATTTACAAATATTGTCTGCTGTGCGTCTTTTTTTAATAAATCCAGTTTGGTCTAGATTTACCATTTTAGGTACATAATCTGCTAATCTGTTTGCTAATAGTTTAGCTATTATCTTATAATCTGTGTTAAGTAATGATATTGGTCTATATGACGCTGGTGCGAGTGGATCTTTCCCTTGCTTTGGTATTACTGTAATTATTACTGTTTTACATGAATCTGGTAAGCTTTGTGTTTTGTCAATCTGGTTGATTACTTCCAGGAGGGGAGGAATTAATAAATCTTTAAATGTTTTATAGAATTCTATTGGGAATCCATCCTCTCCTGGTGTTTTATTATTTGGTAGTTTTTTTTATTATCTCTTGTATTTATACTATTTCAAATGATTCTGTTAATTTAATTTGTTCCTCTATTTGTAATTTTGGTAGTTTAATTTTAGTTAAAAATTCATCTATTTTGCCTTCTTTCCCTTCGTTTTCAGTTTGGTATAATTATTCATAGAATTCTCTAAAGTTTTCATTAATCTCCGTTGGATAATATGTGATTTGTTTATCTCTTTTCCTTGATGCCAATACCATTTTCTTAGCTTGTTCTGTCTTAAGCTGCCATGCTAGAATTTTGTGCATTTTTTCTCCTAGTTCATAATATTTCTGTTTTGTCTTCATTATGTTCTTCTCCACCTTATATGTTTGTAGTGTTTCATATTTTATTTTTTTATCCGCCAATTCTCTTCTTTTAGTTGTGTCTTCCTTCATTGCTAATTCTTTTTCTATATTTGCTAATTCCCTTTCCAACTGCTCTGTTTCCTTCTTCATCTTGGTTACATAGCTTATTATTTGCCCTCTAATGAATGCTTTCATTGCGTCCCATATAATAAACTTATCTTTCACTGATTCCGTATTTATTTCAAAGTACATTTTAATTTGTCATTCAATTAATTCTCTAAAATCCTGCCTTTTGAGTAGCATGGAGTTTAATCTCCATCTATACATTCTTGGAGGGATGTCCTCTAACTCTATCGTCAATATCAGGGGTGAGTGGTCCGATAATATTCTAGCTTTATATTCCGTTTTCCTAACTCTCTCTTGCATGTGAGCTGATAACAGGAATAGGTCTATTCTTGAGTATGTTTTATGTCTGCCCGAATAATATGAATATTCCTTTTCCTTTGGGTGTTGTTTCCTCCATATATCCAAAAGTTGCATTTCTTGCATCGATTTAATTATAAATTTGGTTACTTTGTTCTTTCTATTAATTTTTTTTCCAGTTTTATCCATGTTTGAATCCAAATTAAGGTTGAAATCCCCTCCTATTAGTATGTTCCCTTGCATGTCTGCTATCTTCAAAAAGATATCTTGCATAAATTTTTGATCTTCTTCATTAGGTGAATATACATTGAGTAAATTCCAAAACTCCGAATATATCTGACATTTTATCATTACATATCTCCCTGCTGGATCTATTATTTCCTCTTCTATTTTAATTGGTACATTTTTACTGATTAATATAGCTACTCCTCTAGCTTTTGAATTATATGATGCTGCTGTTACATGTCCTACCCAATCTCTCTTTAATTTCTTGTGCTCCACTTCAGTTAAGTATGTTTTTTGTACGAATGCTATATCATTTTTTTCTTTTTTCAGTAAATTTAAGTTTCTTCCTTTTGATTTGTTTATGTATTCCATTAATATTTAAAGTCATATAGTTCAACGTAGCCATTTCATACTTTGTTTATCTTTCCTTTCCGTTTCCTCATCATCACCTTTCCTTCTTATCCATTTCTGCTTTCTTGTTTTGAACACTTTATAAGACAACATTTCTAAAACATCAAACATTTCCCTTATTCTCCTATCTAAAATTTCTTTAACCCCACTATCCCTTCCCCTTCCTGAGTTGCCCTTTATCCCTTGTCGGGCAACCATATCTCCCCTCTCCATTTGGATTTGCGAATTCACTCGCAAGCATCAACTGATTTCGCAGTGACCGTAACTCCTCCCCACCCAGTCCCCCCAGAAAAGATTTTAATTTTCATATGTAACAAAGGTCACTCTCTTAATTCCCTCCTTACTTCCTCTCTTCCCTTTCCCTTATTAATTCTTATCTATACTCTATATATTTTCCTTTAAATACGCATACAATCATGTACACACATATATACATACACACATATAAATATATATATATATATATATATATATACACCCATATACATACATACATATAGTTCGTGGTCATTTTTGCTCTCGTTACATGTCTTCGTCCCCCTGTCTATTTTGTAGTTGTTCTGCAAATTTTCGTGCTTCCTCCGGATCTGAGAATAGTCTGTTTTGCTGCCCTGGAATAACTATTTTAAGTACCGCTGGGTACTTTAGCATAAATTTATATCCTTTTTTCCATAGGATCGCTTTTGTTGTATTAAACTCCTTTCTCTTCCTCAGGAGTTGAAAACTTATGTCTGGATAGAAAAAAATTTTTGACCTTTGTATTCCAGTGGCTTTTTGTCTTCTCTTATTTTCTTCATTGCTTTCTCCAATATATTTTCTCTTGTTGTATATCTTAGGAATTTTACTAAAATGGATCTTGGTTTTTGTTGTAGCTGTGGTTTAGGGGCTAATGTTCTATGTGCCCTTTCTATTTCCATTTCTTCCTGTAATTCTTGCCTTCCTAGGACCCTGGGGATCCAATCTTTTATAAATTCTCTATATTCTTGCCTTCTTCATCTTCCTTAAGGCCCACTATCTTTATATTAATTCTTCTATTATAATTTTCCATTATATCTATCTTCTGAGCTAACAGCTCTTGTGTCTCTTTAACTTTTTTATTAGATTCTTCTAATTTCTCTTTTAAGTCCTCTACTTCCATTTCTATGGCTGTTTCTCATTCTTCCACCTTGTCCACTCTTTTTCCTATATCTGACATGACCATCTCTAATCTATTCATTTTTTCTTCTGTACTTTTAATTCTTCTTTTTATTTCACTAAATTCTTGTGATTGCCATTCTTTTACTGATTCCATATATTCTTTAAAAATATATATATCCATTGTCTTGCCTTTCCCTTCTTCTTCCATTTCTCTGTGTTCTTCTTCTTCTTCTTCTTCTTCCTCTGGGTTGGTCATCTCTTGTTTGCTTGATTTCTTTTTACTCTCTTCTTTCTTGTTCTCGTTGTTTTCTATGTTCTCTTCTTGTCGCTGTGCTGTAGCTGTCATTCTCAGCTGTGGAGATCGACTCCTCAGCTGGTCCCCCCTCCCGTTAGTGTTTTTTTTGTCATGCGCATAGCGCATGCGCGGTTGCGCACTTTTGGCTCCGAGAGCCATTTTTGTAGTCCCGAGCTCGGGACTTCGACTGACCTGAGGGAGCGAGCTTCTCTCTCCACAGCGGGCCTCCTCGGATAGGTAAGGCCTTCACCTTCTTCTTCCGATGTCTTTTCTTCTTCTCTTCTTCCCGTTGCTTTCGACTTTTCTTTCTTCACTGCCATTTTCTTCCCACCTTTACTTTCACTTTATTTTAATTTTTGTGTTTGTGCCTTTGTGTTTTCTGTGTTTTTTTTCAACTTTTCCGGAGAGGGCTGGAATTCCCCGACCGGCCACTACTCCATCATGTGACTCCTCCAATCTTGTACTGCTCAAAGCTTACAATGGACAGAGCATCGACATAAAAGGTACATGTAAACTCAAGGTGAAAGTTAAAGAGCACCACCTCAGGTTCACAGTAGTCCCAGATGGACATTTTCCACTGCTTAATGAGAAAGCATGTGAAAACTTAAGCCTAGTCAAGAGGGTGTACCACATTATCAGTGACAGTTCACAGAACAGCTTAGAGGAAATACTGGATCAATTTCCAGTCTTCTTCAAGAGGTTTGGAAGTCTACCATTCACCTATAAGATACAGTTAAAAGAGGACACACAACCAGTAGTGCACGCTCCGAGGAGGATTCCAGCACCACTAAAAGAAAAGCTCAAGCAGGAACTCGACTGAATGTCAGCACTAGGGATCATAAAGAAAGTGGAGGAGCCACAGAATGGGTGAAATTAATGATGTGTGTCAAAAAGAACAGTGACCTACACATGTGCATGGACCAAAAGACTTGACATGAAATTACAAGTGAGGTGGCCAATGCAAAGTTTTTCACTAGATTGAATGTATCCAGTGCTTCTAGCAAATACAGCACATCCAGAAGTCTGTATTAAAGTTAAACAGAGAAAAATGTCAGTCTGGTGTGAAGGAAATCACCTTTCTGGGAGATAAACTGTCAGAGGCAGCTAAACTGTGGAGCCAGACAAGAGCAATTTTAGAGATGTCCAGACCCACTGAAAAAAAAGGCATATTGAGAGTCCTGGGAATGAGCAATTTTATTGGTAAATTCATATCAAACCTGTCTTCCAAAACAATGTACCTAAGGAAGTTGTTGCAGGAGAAATGTAAATACAAGTGGACAGACAGCCACAAGGAAGGATGGGGACAATTGAAGACCACTCTAACCAGTACTTTTGATGTTCTTTGATGCATCCATAAAGTCGAAAATATCCACGGATGCTTCAAAAGATGGAATAGGTGCCGTACTCCTTCAGACTGTGGGAGAAGATTGGAGGCCAGTAGCATACTCATCAAGGAATGATAACATCTGTATGTCAAAATGCACAGATTGAGAAAGAGTGTGCAAGTCTGGTCTATGGACTCAAGAAATTCCACAGTTATGAGTATAGTCTACCAACATTCGTGGCAGAAACCGATTAAAAGCTGTTAATAACAATAATCAAGAGAAATCTCAAGTGAAATGTTGCCAAGAATCCAAAGACTGATGATAAAGCTACAATGTTATGACTTTGAATTGGTGAACACACCAGGGAAACTTATTGTGCTAGCTTATGCGTTATCCAGGGCAACGATGCAGAGTGAAAGAGTTCCATGGAGACTGAGGTGAATCTCCACGTGAATCTGATCATTGACTCTCTTCTCATATCTGACATGAAATCACAGCAGATCGCAGCTGAAACAGAAAAAGACACAGTTCTACAGAAGGTCATCAAGAATCTAAATGAAGGATGGCCTAGAGGTGAATGTCAGCCATATCACAACATCAGGGCTGAGCTGAGTGTTGAAGATGGGCTTCTACTCAGACAGAGCAGAATTGCCATTCCTCAATCACTGCAACAAGATGGTGAAAAGGGTGCGCGAGGGGCACCTTGGAATGGAAAAGTGCAAGAGGAGGGCCAGAACTGCTGTTTATTGGCCAGGGATAAACGCTGACATTGACAGGATGGTTTCCAGCTCTGAGACCTGTTTGAAACATCATGCAAAGCAGGCAAAGGAACCCATGATAATAACTGACGTACCAGCAGAGTGATGGCAGAAAGTTGGGACTGACCTGTTCCACATGGATGGTTGTTGATTATCTATCGAACTAGTTCGAGATTGCGCTGAGGGGTACGGAGGGCTATGGACGGGGTGCAGGTGAGTGGGACGAGGTAGAATAATGGTTCAGCCTAGACTAGAAGGGCCGAAGAGCCTATTTCTGAGCTATGGTGTTCTCTGCTCCATTGGTGGACTGCAGTGGGTGTAAATTAGGCCAGTGATTGACGCGATGTGCATGCAAAAGAAGGCGCCGGATTGGCTCATCGGATGGCAAAGGTGGGCGTTGATTGGTCCCGTTCATGAAGGGGCGGGATTTGGTTGAGCGTTGGAGGCTGATTGGTCAGGATCATGGCCAGCACTGTTCAATCACACAATGAGCTCACCTCCCTCACCCCGCCTCCTCGGAGGGCGGGCTAATTGCCAGTGCTGATTGGTTGGAAGCACGGCTCGCCCCTGGTGATTGGTGGACACGCGGGAGGCGGGCTTCTCTACACGTGACAGTCCGTCCGTTCCTCTCGCTTCCCCTCACGGCGGGCCGGTGTCGTGGTTGCGGCCGACATGGAGGCTGCGGCGCTCAGCGGCAAGAAGTTGTCGGCGTGAGTGAAGCGTCCGTCCCCTGGGTCTGGCGGCTCAGCGCGCGCTCCCGTCGCCCGTCCCCAGCCGATCGGGGCCCCCTCCCGCGCGCTTCCCCGCGCCTCTCCAGCCGCACGAGCGCGCGCCCTCCCTCCCCGCCGCGCGTCGCCAGCCGCACGAGCGCGCGCCGCCCCGCTCCTCCGCGCGTCGCGAGCCGCACGAGCGCGCGCCGCCCCTCTCCTCCGCACGTCTCCAGCCGCACGAGCGCGCGCCACTGGAGCCTCCGTGTTCCCAAGCCCTTGAGGCTCGTGGGATGTGGAGGAAGTGCAGCAGGTGATGAGCCATGGCTGGAAGGGCACCCGGTCAGATGAGTGTCGGGGTGAAATGGACAGCCCTCTTCGGTTTAAGACTATGATGCCAAGCATGTTGTCAATGACTCTCTCGGCCTGGATGCCTCTATCAGGAAACGATGAACTTGGACCCTGAGATCTCTCTGTTCATGGACATTCTACCTTGCTGTTTACTGCAATGTTCTATTGCTATTTGATTTCCCCAAATGCATCATCTCGTCCTTGGGATTAAGATTTAAGATTATTTTATGGTCATGTAATAAAACAGATGCAATGATAGGCAAAACTGACTTTAGACTGCTGTAGTCAAAGATTTGGCATTGGCAGAAATTGCCAGACGTCTCTTACAGTCAGAGAAAGAGAAGCAAAGAGTCATTGAGTATCCGTCGATTTGCCTCCAGGCACTTACACTTCAGTCTCAGCCACCTGACCTCCAGATCCAAACCTCTGACACAATCGGGAATCCTTCAGGGCCCTCGGCTCTCTTTTGCCTTCCAGTTTCAAAACCTGGTACCCCTTCAGCTAGTCTCCAGCAGTCCGCAGCCCGAGTCCTTGACCACAGTCACCGACAGCCCATTGGTCACTGGTCTGGCCCATAGCATCATCTCCTCTGCTTCTCCTTCTCAAATGGGGAGGAAGGGGGGGTGGTCTCCCTGTTTTCTTGTTCCCTGCGCCAGTCCTCTGCTTCCCCGGAGTCTGTAACCCTCTGAGGCCTGCTCCTGCTGAATACAGGCACCATCATCTTGCACAGACCTGGGGGTTGCAGGATTTTAGTTTTAAAGTACCATCGGCTCTTCAACAGACTGTTTTAAGCCTGTATGGAGCCACCAGAATGAGGACCAGGCAGTCAGACCCTTCGAAACAGTGCTGTGTCTCCACTCTCCCAGGTCCACTCCAGCAGCAGTGCTGCAAATTATTTTTTCATCTCCTACTTGTGATTAAATTCCATCTCCCATGGCCTGCTCAGCTTTCAAACTGAACTATATTCTGCTTCAACGACATCCCTTGTTATACACAGCACGCCTACTGATCATTACCTCCTATGTTCACCACCCTTTGTCAGTATATTGTCACAAACAGTAAAGGTCCCAACACAATCCATGTGCTATGCCAATGGACGCAGACTTCCATCCCCCTCTGTCTCCTATCACCAAGCAGCTCACCTTGGATCCCACATCCTTCCTGGCCATTCTGCTGTGTGGAATCTTGTCCAATGACTTGTAGACAACACCTGCCTTCATCAAAATGGGACAGCACGGTTAGCGCCGCACTATTACATGGGTTCGAATCCAGCACTGTCTGTAAGGGTTTTGTACGTACTCCCTGTGTGTAGGTTTCTTCCTACCCTCCAAAACATATGGAATTATAGGTTAATTTGGGTGTAATTGGTGGCACAGGTGTAAATGGCTAGAATCTGCTTCTACCGTGCTGTGAATAATTTTGTTTAATTTAAAAAAAAATTAAATCTCCCTCAAAAACCCAAGCTGACCCTCCCTGATCAGCCCCTGTCTAATGAAGGGCCCTTGGCCTGATATCTAATCCAGTTTCATTTGCTCGGATACTGCCTGAACTGCTGAGAAATTCCAGCCTTTTTCTCTTGATTTTGCTGATGTAAAACATGTGGCATGTTTTACTGGGTTGTGCAATAAACCTCTTGAGCTTGTTCCAGTCCAGGGGTGTGAGAGGGTACAGATTAAATGCCAGGACCATTTCAAACTTTATACTCCCTGATTTACCACCCTAAAAGAGAACAAAACAATTGCAACTTTATTCAACATGAGTTTGTTTTAGATCAGCTGACTTGTACTCAAATTACTGTGACCCTAATCTATCTCAAAATGCAAGAGTTCCTTCAAACATTGCTCTGCAGTGAATATATATGGGTTTTGATATTGTAGGCGGGGAGGGCCACATTGTATTTTTTTTAAGATGTGGAAGTTGTGTCTTGTCAACTCATCAACACAACCCAATCAAATCACTAAGTATGCTAGAAAAGTACTTCAGTGAGTTATACTCAGAGCAATTCACTTCGGCAATTGCTGCTGGGTTTATTCCAGACCAATCCCGGGTTCAAATCCCGGACGAGCCCCCATTTGTCAGAAATAAAACTTCTCACACATGAGTCTCTTTAAAACTGATGACACGACAAGCTTTATTTACAAGTCTGCAGAGTTGGACTCAACTGGCTTCTCACCAGTTAAGCCCCGATACATACAGTGCATTGATTTTTATACCCTTGTTGTTTGCCCTTCCCCTACTTATTAATACTGCAATGGAGAGCAACGTGATTCCCCTGTAGTTTGAGCAGTCTGATTTCTCGCCTTTGTTTTTGTACAGGGTGATGATGGTGGCATCACGAAGATCCTGAGGCAGTTTACCTTGGTCCCAACAAAGCTTGAAAAACTCATGCAGTTTGGCATGCAGAGTTTTGCCGCCAGCCTTCCAGACTTCTGGGGGGATTCCATCCATACCTGCTGCTTTGCCACTTTTCAGTTGTTCGATTGCCTTATATGTCTCATCCAGGGTGGGAACCTCATCCAGCTCTAGCCTTAGGGGGTGTTGAGGGAGCTGGAGCAGGGCGGAATCTTGGACTGAGCGGTTGGTACTGAAAAGAGATTGGAAGTGTTCTGACCATCGGTTGAGGATGGAGATCTTGTCGCTGAGGAGGACTTTGCCGTCTGAGCTGCGCAGCGGGCTTTGGACTTGGGGTGAGGGGCCGTACACAGCCTTTAGAGCCTCGTAGAAACCCCTGAAGTCGCCAATGTCCGCGCTGAGCTGTGTTCGTTTGGCGAGGCTAGTCCACCACTCATTTTGGATCTCCCGGAGTTTGCGCTGAAGATGGCTGCATGCGCGACGGAAGGCTTGTTTTTTCTCTGGACAGGACGGCTTTGTAAGGTGAGCCTGGTGGGCAGCTCGCTTCTTTGCCAGCAGCTCCTGGATTTCCTGGCTGTTTTCGTCAAACCAGTCCTTGTTTTTCCTGGAGGAGAAGCCCAGTACCTCTTCAGTGGATTGCAGTATGGTAGTCTTCAACTGATCCCAGAGGGTTTCAGGGGACGGGTCCGTGAGGCGGGTTGCAACGTCGAGCTTTGCTTTGAGGTTTGCCTGGAAGTTTCCTCTCGCTTCGTCTGACTGCAGTTTTCCAACATTGAACCTCTTTCTGGGGGCTTTATTGTTCCTGGGCTTTGGCTTGAAGTGAAGGTTGAGCTTGCAGCGAACCAGCCGGTGGTCAGTGTGGCATTCCGCGCTAGGCATGACCCTGGTGTGGAGCACATCTTGTTTGTCACTTTCTCGCACCAGGATGTAGTCCAGGAGGTGCCAGTGTTTGGATCGGGGATGCATCCAGGTGGTCTTAAGGCTGTCCCTCTGCTGAAAAAGGGTGTTTGTAATGACAAGCCGCTGTTCTGCGCAGAGCTCCAACAGGAGGCGCCCACTGTCGTTGCACTTGCCGACGCCATGCTTGCCCAGGATTCCTGGCCAGGTTTCTGAGTCTTTGCCGACACGAGCGTTGAAGTCGCCCAGGATGACAACCTTGTCGGCTGTAGGGGTACGTTGGATGAGGTTGCGCAGGTCGGTGTAGAACTTGTTCTTTTCTGCTGGTTCCGCCTGGAGGGTTGGAGCATAGACACTGATGAGGGTGATGTGACGCTTGTTTTGAAGTGGGAGTCGCATGGACATGATTCGGTCCGAGAGGCCTGTCGGAAGGTTTTCGAGTTTGGAGGCAATGAAGCTCTTGACCATGAAGCCTACACCAGATAGGCGTCGTTCATCCGAAGGCTTGCCAGACCAGTAGAGTGTGTAGCCCGCGCCGCGTTCTTGGAGGCTGCCTACATCTGCCAGGCGGACTTCACTGAGAGCGGCTATGTCGATGTCAAGTCTGAGGAGTTCATGTGCAATGAGGGCAGACCGACGTTCAGGTCGGTGGCTGTCAGTCTTGTCTCGCATGGTTCTGATGTTCCAGCATGCTAGCTTGAGTTTGTGAGCATCTTTTGAGGGGGAGGACGTGGAGGGGGAGGACGTGGAGGGGGAGGACGTGGAGGGGGAGGACGTGGAGGGGGAGGACGTGGAGGGGGAGGACGTGGAGGGGGAGGACGTGGAGGGGGAGGACGTGGAGGGGGAGGACGTGGAGGGGGAGGACGTGGAGGGGGAGGACGTGGAGGGGGAGGACGTGGAGGGGGAGGACGTGGAGGGGGAGGACGTGGAGGGGGAGGACGTGGAGGGGGAGGACGTGGAGGGGGAGGACGTGGAGGGGGAGGACGTTGAGGGGGAGGACGTGGACCTGTCCTCGGGCCTGCGCAAAGGAGCTTTTAGGTGGAGTGCAGTGCGCGCAGTACTGGCCCCACCCTTTACACCCATGGTTCGTGTGCCGTGGCCAAGCAAGCTGGGACGTGGCAGCGAGGTCCTTGGGTCGTAGGTTTTATATCGGAGTGGCCTTCTCCTATGCAGGTTTCTTACCCGGGCTGGAGGGGTCTGCCTCCCCTCCTAGGTCGGTCCATACTGCCCGGACCGGGGCCGAGGCCGCCGCAGTTCACCCTGTGCCTGGACTGGGGCCACCGCTTCCCACTCCCTGCCCGGACCGGGGCCTCCGCCTGCCTCACTCGACCAAGGCCGGGGCCGCCGTCTCCCCCTTGCTCCTGCCAGTATCGGGGCCGCCGCCGTCTACCCTTCGCCCGGACCGGGGCCGGGGCCGCTGCTGCTCTCCCTGTGCCTGGACTGGGGCCGCCGCCTCCCACTCCCTGTCCGGACCGGGGCCTCCGCCTGCCTCACTCGACCAAGGCCGGGGCCGCCGTCTCCCCCTTGCTCCTGCCCGTATCGGGGCCGCCGCCGTCTACCCTTCGCCCGGACCGGGGCCGGGGCCGCTGCTGCTCTCCCTGTGCCCGGACTTGGGCCGCCGTCTCCCCCTTGCTCCTGCCCGTATCGGGGCCGCCGCTGTCTACCCTTCGCCCGGACCGGGGCCGGGGCCGCTGCTGCTCTCCCTGTGCCTGGACTGGGGCCGCCGCCTCCCACTCCCTGCCCGGACCGGGGCCTCCGCCTGCCTCCATTGCAGGCAAAATCTTCGCTAGGATTCTACTAAACAGAATAATACCTAGTGTCGCCGAGAATATTCTCCCAGAATCACAGTGCGGCTTTTGCGCAAACAGATGAACCACTGACATGGTCTTTGCCCTCAGACAGCTCCAAGAAAAGTGCAGAGAACAAAACACCTTTGTTGACCTCACCAAAGCCTTCGACACCGTGAGCAGGAAAGGGCTTTGGCAAATACTAGAGCGCATCGGATGTCCCCCAAAGTTCCTCAACATGATTATCCAACTGCACGAAAACCAACAAGGTCGGGTCAAATACAGCAATGAGCTCTCTGAACCCTTCTCCATTAACAATGGCGTGAAGCAAGGCTGTGTTCTCGCACCAACCCTCTTTTCAATCTTCTTCAGCATGATGCTGAACCAAGCCATGAAAGACCCCAACAATGAAGACGCTGTTTACATCCGGTACCGCACGGATGGCAGTCTCTTCAATCTGAGGCGCCTGCAAGCTCACACCAAGACACAAGAGAAACTTGTCCGTGAACTACTCTTTGCAGATGATGCCGCTTTAGTTGCCGATTCAGAGCCAGCTCTTCAGCGCTTGACATCCTGCTTTGCGGAAACTGCCAAAATGTTTGGCCTGGAAGTCAGCCTGAAGAAAACTGAGGTCCTCCATCAGCCAGCTCCCTACCATGACTACCAGCCCCCCCACATCTCCATCGGGCACACAAAACTCAAAACGGTCAACCAGTTTACCTATCTCGGCTGCACCATTTCATCAGATGCAAGGATCGACAATGAGATAGACAACAGACTCGCCAAGGCAAATAGCACCTTTGGAAGACTACACAAAAGAGTCTGGAAAAACAACCAACTGAAATACCTCACAAAGATAAGCGTATACAGAGCCGTTGTCATACCCACACTCCTGTTCGGCTCCGAATCATGGGTCCTCACCTACGGCTCCTAGAACGCTTCCACCAGCGTTGTCTCCGCTCCATCCTCAACATCCATTGGAGCGCTCACACCCCTAACGTCGAGGTACTCGAGATGGCAGAGGTCGACAGCATCGAGTCCACGCTGCTGAAGATCCAGCTGCGCTGGATGGGTCACGTCTCCAGAATGGAGGACCATCGCCTTCCCAAGATCGTATTATATGGCGAGCTCTCCACTGGCCACCGTGACAGAGGTGCACCAAAGAAAAGGTACAAGGACTGCCTAAAGAAATCTCTTGGTGCCTGCCACATTGACCACCGCCAGTGGGCTGATAACGCCTCAAACCGTGCATCTTGGCGCCTCACAGTTTGGCGGGCAGCAGCCTCCTTTGAAGAAGACCGCAGAGCCCACCTCACTGACAAATGGCAAAGGAGGAAAAACCCAACACCCAACCCCAACCAACCAATTTTCCCTTGCAACCGCTGCAATCGTGTCTGCCTGTCCCGCTTCGGACTGGTCAGCCACAAACGAGCCTGCAGCTGACGTGGACTTTTTTACCCCCTCCATAAATCTTCGTCCGCGAAGCCAAGCCAAAGAAAAAAAAAGACTTATTAATACTGTTTTAATTGGTTAGTATTGCAAAAGCATTCTAAGTACAACTGCATTTTTAATTATCACGTTCGTTACGTACGCTGCGAACTCTACATTCACTAAATTCTGTTTCTCACCCTTCTTATCAATCTTTTGTCTCCTGCATGTCTCTCACTATGACCATGAAAAGATATGTTTAAAAAAACATATCCAGCTGAACCTTTTGTCCTTGGCTGCTAGTAAGCTCCCTGTCCGTTCTGGCTTCCCTGTTTATGATTAATCATCACATTTTAACTTAAGTCATTTTAACCTAAATTCTCTATATAACACCCACCCACCCTGAATTGACATAGAAAGTTTACACTGATTGTGACGTCTCACAGGGCGTGCACACAGCAGCAGGCACGTTCCAAACCCTCTGTCAGAGTGTAAATTAAGTAATTTGTAGAGATGCATGCACAGTAATGAAGCTGTTGCCTGTGTACAGATGTCTCTCGGAGAGTGGTGAATCTTTGAAATTCTCCATTCCAGAATGCTGTGGAGGCTGGATCATTTGGAATCGTTAAAGAGGAAACAGCCACATTTTTGAAAGATCAGGGCATTGAGAGTTGTGGGGAAGTAGAACAGAAGATGAAGCCCAAGGCAGATAACCTTGTGAGGCCTTATGGTTGCCTCTTACTGATTTTCTTGTTTACTGTTGTATTTTAGTGAGAAGGAGACCAATATGCTGAAAGGCCTTCTTGTGCATTATAACCTATAATTCTCAGCTAACTGGTTTGGTTTAATGCATCCACTATCTCCTTGGCCACTTCTTTCAAACTTTGGAAGGCCAGTCGTCGGCTCTTGAGGGTGTGTTGGCTTTCAGTCTCATTAAATTCTACAATATTATTTTTTTCTAATTTCTTTCTGTCTTGGGTAAACTTATACCTCTCATTTTGTTCATTTTAGATTGGTCACAGTGTTTGAGCTACCGAAAGAAAATAGACACACACACCGAGAGCAGTTCAGTTTATACAAATGTTTATTACTAATTCAAAAGCTGATTTCACACTACAATATGCAAGCCCTTCCCAACTATACTTATCAATCCTTGGACTGGTCCCAACTGCCGAAGCGAGGCAACGACTGCACACTTGTAGTAGGTTGTCAGGGCGCTGGTAGCAGCTTCTCCACCTCCCCCGACCGGGACGTTGCTCGGACTCTGGCTGTTCTTTCTTCTTGACAAGGGATGTTCCCACCCCTCGGAGAATCTAAACTTCAGCAGCAGGACCACAGACTTATATACCCCAAAAACAATTAATCATGCGCCTACTCCTAACATTTGTCAGTCAAAATCAAAACTGAACATTATATTCTACAATTTAGAAGATTAATTATTATGGAACCAGGATGTTATGATTTCCTGGTTTATCTCGTAGATATAAAGACATTAAAACTTCTGGAGCAAGACAGGATGTGACCAATTCGTCAATTTCAGAGTGTTGCATTTGACAACTGCTTTCCCTGGGCCTCACAGTGGAATTCCATTTCAAAGTGTATCTTCAGATAAATCCCCATGGCTGAGTTTACATCTGCTAGTTCTGAAAGTAAGGTGAGCTGCGTGTGGACTGAAAATTCAGTAAATAATCCACAGTACCTTTGGCCAATCAATTCTTTTTTGTGTACCCCAGGAAGTTGTTTGCAATAGTTTTTGTATATTTTGCTAGATTGTCATACCTTTATATTCTATTACAATGTCTTTGCTCTCCTCTGAATTCTGTCATTTTCTTAATCCTCGGGTTTCATGACATAAACGTTCTTATATGATTGAATAATATGATCTGTAATTTTTTTTGTTTGCCAAGGTTTGAACCGCCCTCAAGGAACAGATATTTGTTGGAAACTAGGCATTAATTCTTCAATGGTAGCCTTTATTTTTGGGCATCACACGTTTTAATGTTGTTTTGTACTCTTTAATCGTTTTCATTTTTCCCTAATGTTCCTCTTAACTACAATATTATTAATTGTTTTTAATGCATCACAGCTCTCAGCTATAGGTTAGTGAGTAAGTTTTATCCAATGCTATCTGCACTGAACTGAGATTCACTGGTGATGGGTTGTGCAGATGGCTGGCTCCTCCCCCAGGCTCCGACCCCATCTGCCCAGGTTTCCCACCTAAACCCAGAGCCATACTGAAGACCCTTGTAAGACCCTACTGTAATAAAAGTGTGTTCTCCCTCCATTCGTGAGAGCTTTTATTCGTGCTATACTATCACACAAAACTCCCCCCCACCCCACACACACACACACACACACACACACACACACACACACACACACACACACACACACACATCACTACTTCGAGAAGCAGCCACGTGTTAGAAGGCTCACCTCAGTCCAGCCACACTCCCTTCACCCTTGTAATATGGGGAAGAATATTCATGAGTATGGGTTCGCACACCACCATGATCAAGTACAATTTGTTTCAATCAGGGTCCTGAATGAACTTGTACAAGTAAAACAAAGCTGCCCTTGCTCTGTCCCGACTGATCTCTCTTGGTAACTGCACTTTGTTGGTGTAAAACTGCATTATTATGAATTGGTTGACTAACTGGACTGCTTGCAAAACTAATTTACATGTGGCTGTAAACTTGCATGAACTGGGGTCAGCATTTGTGGGTTCAAGAGATGAAGACGCAATCCTAGTGGAGTGCGAGGAGTTCTGAACTCTCGTAGTTGAAGCTTGCTACATGAAACTGAACTAACCCTCGATGCGAATGCCGCAAAGTGCAACCGCAGTAAAATAGCATGTCTTCTGTGTCTGGATTCACTGCGGCAGACAACCAGTTGTTTGTCTTCGTAAATGTTAAATATCGTATGGACTGAAACTGTCACAAGTTGATACTAAAATATCAGCAAATTTAATCATGCAGTTAATTTATTTGTGGGTCATGAGCAACAATTAAGTTCTTCGAATTTTTCATAAGAATTCAAAGATTTTTTTTGTAACTTTTTAGGTAGAGTCTGCTCTGCCTTTCAATAAGATGGATCTAGCCGTGGATTCAGCTCCATCAATCTGCCTCCCCCACCCCCCATCACTTCACTTCCTTACTATGCAAAAATTTATTGAATTGGTCTTAAATGTATTTATTGAGGCAGCCTGCACTGCTTCCTTGGGTGGAGAATACCACAGATTTGGTATTCCTGGGAGAAGCAGTTCCTCTTCATCTCTGTCTTAAATCTACTCCACCCAGAACCTTGAAGCAATGTCCCCTAGATCTAGTCTTGCCTACCAGTGGAAGCAAATTTCTTATTTCTATCTTCTCCATCCCTGTCATAATTTCTATCAGATCCCCTCTCATTCTTCTGAATTTCAGTGAGTGTAGACCCAGGTGACTCAATCTCTCCCCACAGGCTACCCCCCCCCCCCACCCTTCATCTCTGTAGACGACCACTAGGAGAGGAGGTAGAGTTTGAAAGTAAAGGTGAATTTCCCACTGCTTTCATTTTCCTTCACCTGCTCCCTTCCTTGAAGAGGTTTTCTCACAAAAAAGGATGAGAGGTGATTTAATAGAGGTCTACAAGATTCAGAAAGGCATAGATAGGGTGGACAGCCAGTGCTTTTTTTTATCCCTAGGGTGAGAGTAGCAAGCACCAGAGGGTATCTGTACAACATGAAGGGAGGAAAGTTTAGGGAAGACAACAGGGGTAAGTTTCTTTATAGAGCGAGTAATGGGTGCCTGGAATGCATTGCCTGGTGTGATGGTGGAGGTTGAAACATTAGGAGCATTTAAGAGACCCTTAGGCACATGAATGTAAGAAAAATAGAGGGTTTAGTTTTTGTTTTAGGTATATATAGGTCAGCGTAACATTGTGGGCCAAAAGGCCTGAACTCTTCAGTAGTGTTCTATCTTTGGTAATGTCTGTTTGCTATATTGGTTTGGGTAGAAATGTTGGCTGGGTGCAAGGTGTTGAATGCCCTGCTCTCCAACTGACATGCAGGAGATTTTATTTTTAAACCCAAGAGCAGTGTCATGCGATTTCATATATCATCCATAGGAAAATACCGTAGGAAGGATGTGATGTCGCTGAAGGGGGTAAAATGTGAGCCTGGACAGGTTGTTTTCCCTGGAGAGTAGAGGTGATCTTGTAAAAACTTATAAAATCATGACGGAAGGCACGTTAGGGGCGACACAGTTAATTTAACAGTTAGCACCACACCATTACAGTGCCAGCGACCCGAGTTCGAATCCGGCACTTCCTGCAAAGAGTTTGTACATTTTCCCAGTGTCTGTGTGAGTTTCCTCCGGGTGCTCCATCTCACTCCCTCTTTTTAAAACATATTGGGGTATTTAGGTAGCACAGGTTCATATTGCTGGAAGGGCCTGTTACAGTTCTAATTATCTAAATTTAAATGTGAATTTAATGCGAGAGGGGAAATATTTAAAGTGGTCCTGAAAGAGGGGTGAATGGGGTGTCAAAAGGTACAGAGGCCTGAAGTCCAATACCTCTAGGTTCAAGAGCAATTCTTATCCCACATCTATTGATCCTTCCCATGCTACCCTAAATGTAAATGTCACTTTTGTTTTGCACAAACTGCAACTGCCTGAGGAGAGAGAGTTAGGTGAAGAAATAAATATCACTTTGTACCTTCTTCCTTACTCCCACCCTCCTCGCTGCTCTTTTCAATATAATGTCTCAGAATGACGATGTTTATTGCCGGTCTGTTAACGTTCAACCACAACTAGAGCAGTCAAAGAGGAATTTGGACTTAATCCTGACCCTGTGGCCTTGGACTATGCAAAAACCTCATTAAAAGACATAAAGTTGTTCTCAAAAGCATAGACTATTTAAATATTTAAGTATCCTAATCAGAAGTGTTATTGTGGTATGAAGGGTTTGTGTGGAAGGCATGGGAGGTGGGGATAAAGAGCAGAGGAAAAACATCTGAAAAATGTCATCGAGTTCTCAGGCCACAGTGATGCAAACAAAAACATTATCACAGGCCAGTGCACTTCATTTTGTGGGCAGAATCTTGGCACTTGTTTCCCTGCTGCTGTCAGTCTCTGCCATTCCCTTTAGAAATGCAGGCGGTAACCCATTCGTTCTTCTCTCGTGGTCCCCTCCCACCTCTTAGCAGGGGCACCAGATTGACTGGAATGCTCTCAAACCCATGGAAAACTTTGAGGGCAGCGAGGACATTAGCAAGTGTTGTGTCTGGAGTGAAAGCTTCCACGTGAGAATTGCACAGTTTATACAAGCTCTCTCTTTTAAGTCCTGCCCAGCAGGCTCAGTGACTGAGCAATCTCCTCTCCCTCTCCCCACAGACAAGTCAGGGAACGATTGAAGAGTGAGGTGAACCAGATGAAGGAACAAGTTCCAGGATTTCGGCCTGGGCTGGCTATTCTGCAGGTGAGTATCCCAGCTTCATTACTTGGAGACGTTGATGTGTACTAGTATTCCTGGTATGCTTCAAATTAGTTTCATTTGCAAGGAAGAGAGCAGTGAGATGGTTCTGTGAAATTCAAGGCAGCAATTACATCATTTGTGAGTAAAACATGCATTTTCACTCCATACATCTTTGAGTAATAAATCACTGCAGAGAAGCAATGAGATGGGGTGATGCATTAGAAAGGATGTTCACTATAATCTGTGGAATTCTCAGCCCAAGGAAGCAGTTAATCTATTTAAAACAGATAGATTTTTGCATTGAAGGATGAAAGGGGAAAGGTTTAAGGGGAACATTGGGTATGACTTCACGCAGAGAGTGGTGGGAGTGTGGAACGAGCTACCAGCTGAAGTGGTGAATGCAGGCTCAACTTTAACACAAGAAAAATTTGGACAAGTACATGGATGGGAGGGATATTTTTTCTGGATGCAGGTCACTGGGACCAAATAATTTTTTGGTATAAACTAGAAGAACTGAAGGGGCTTTTTCTGTGCTGGAATGTTCTATGGTTCTCAGGAAATTAAGAGTTATTGGGGAAAAGGCGGGTATTGGAGCTGAGTCCACAGTCCAATCTGCCATGGTCTTATTGAATGACCAAGCAGACTCAAATGGCCAGATGCCATGCCCGACTCCTACTCCACTTGTGATCTTGTATTCATTGCCATGCATCAACATTAATTCAATGCAACCATTGCAATAAACAGGCATCAGAGGAGATTCATTGGTTCTATCACGTCTGGTAATAGAGTGAAGAACTAAAGTGTCTCGAAGACAAACAACAGGTTGTCTGCCGCAGTGAATCCAGACACAGAAGACATGCTATTTTACTGCGGTTGCGCTTTGCGGCATTCGCATCGAGGGTTAGTTCAGTTTCATGTAGCAAGCTTCAATTGCGAGAGTTCAGAACTCCTCGCACTCCACTAGGATTGCGTCTTCATCTCTTGAACCCACAAATGCTGACCCCAGTTCATGCAAGTTTACAGCCACATGTAAATTAGTTTTGCAAGCAGTCCAGCTGGGTAATTTACACAGAGTCAACGGCAAGGTGTGCACTAATGGGTGGAATCAAACCTTGATTGGCAGTTGGTGTATCCTCCGACTTGGTAGGGGCCAGTGCTATCACAACCCTTTCCAATGCAGTAAGGCAGCAAGCACCTCCTCTTTAATCTTTTATATGTTCCATGATACTACTGCTTGTTTCCCTTCCTTCCTCATACACTATGTCGGTTTCCTGAGTAAATATTGATGCTAAAACACTGTTTAAGATCTCCCTCAACTCATTAGGCTCATTGGTTCTAGGGGACCAATTTTGTCCTTTACTTCCTTGTACTCTTAACATGCATGTAGAAGCCCTTCGGGTTTACCTTCATGTTATCTTCCAAAGCAACCTAATGTCTTCTTTTTGCCTTCCAGATTTCCTTAAGTATTTTCTTACATTTTTTTATACTCTTCCAGAGCCTCATTTGCTCCATGTTGCCTAGACCTGCTCTACACCCCTCTCTTCCTCTTTAGCAGATTGCCAATATCCCTTGAAAACCAAGGTTCCCTCTGCCTGTTAACTTTGCCTTTAATCTTGACAGGAACGTGCAAACTCTGCACTCTCAAGATTTTGACTTTGAAGGCCTTCCACTTACTGAACACATCCTTGCCAGAAAACAACTTATCCCAATTCACTCCTCCTAGATCCTTTCTCATTTTCATAAAATTGTTTTTTTTCCGATATAGAATCTCAACTTGAGGACCAGACCTATCCTTATCCATAATTAACTTGAAACTAATGCTATTATGGTCACTGGATCCAAAATGTTCGCCTAGACATACTTCTGTCACCTGACCTGTCTGGTTCCCTAATAGGCAAGTCTTGCATCCTCTCTCGTTGGTACCTCTATATATTGATTTAAAAAAAACTTTCCTGAACACATTTAACAAACTCTAAGCCATCAGCCCTTTTACAGTATGGGTGTCCAAGTCAATATGTGGAACGTTAAAATCTCCTATCGTAACTTTCTGTTTCTTGCAGCTGTCTGCAATCTTTCTACATATTTGCTCCTCCAATTATCTCTGATTATTGGGTGGTCTATAATACAACCCCTACAGTGTGGTCACACCCTTCCTGTTCCTCAGCTTCACCCATATGGCCTCTGTAGATAAGCCCTCAGGGTTGTCCTGTCTTAGTGCCAGGGATGTGACCACTGCAACATATCCCTGGTCGGTCATCCCCACCAACAGTATCCAAAGCGGTATACTTACCGTTGATGGGAACACCCACAGGAGTGCTCTGCTCTCTCTGCCTGTTCCCCTTCCCACTCCAGCTAGCTATCTGCCTCCTGACTTTTGGGATATGAGAGACGTTACAAAGAACTGGCCAAACAACTTCGATCCCATCCATTTTGGATTGATTCAAAGTGCCTCACCTCTGCCTTGTGTTTTGATCAATGGTAATAGCCAGACCCAGGCGCACCTGTCATTATCACATCTGCCTGTTCACCTGGGTCTGGATTACGTCAGGATTTCCTGCCCTGATTGGTGGTCCAAGATCACTTTTAACATAACAACAATTACAGCACGGAAACAGGCCATTAGGCCCTTCTAGTCCGCACCGAACCAAATACCCCTTTCTAATCCCACCTCCCTGCACAATGCCCATAACCCTCCATCTTCTTCTCATCCATATACCTGTCCAACCTTTTCTTAAATAATACAATTGACTCCGCCGCCACTATTTCTCCCGGAAGATCATTCCACACGGCTACCACTCTCTGAGTAAAGAAGTTCCCCCTCATGTTACCTCTAAACCTCTGCCCCTTAATTCTTAACTCATGTCCTCTTGTTTTAAACTTTCCTCCTCTTAACGGAAATAGTCTATCCACATCCATTCTGTCTATCCCTTTCATAATCTTAAATACTTCTATCAAATCCCCTCTCAACCTTCTACGCTCCAAAGAATAAAGACCCAATCTGTCCAATCTCTCCCCATACTCCAGATGCTTAAACCCAGGCAACATTCTGGTAAACCTTCTCTGCACTCTCTCCACTCTGTTTATATCCTTCCTATAATTAGGCGACCAGAACTGCACACAGAACTCCAAATTAGGCCGCACCAACGTCTTATACAATCTCAACATCACCTCCCAACTCCTATATTCCATGCAATGATTGATAAAGGCCAGCATACTAAAAGCCTTCTTCACCACCCTATTCACGTGAGTTTCTACCTTCAGGGAACGATGTACCGTCACTCCTAAATCTTTCTGCTCTTCTGTATTCCTCAATGCTCTCCCATTTACCACATATGTCCTATTCTGATTCTTCTTACCAAAATGAAGCACCTCACACTTATCAGCATTAAATTCCATCTGCCATTTTTCAGCCCACTTTTCTAAGCAGCCCAAATCCCTCTGCAATCCTTGAAAACCTTCTTCATTATCCACTATTCCACCTATCTTAGTATCGTCTGCATATTTACTAATCCAATTCACCACCCCATCATCTAGATCATTAATGTATATAACGAACAACAATGGGCCCAATACAGATCCTTGAGGCACACCACTGGTCACCGGCCTCCAACCTGACAGACAATTATCCACTACCACTCTCTGGCCTCTCCCTTTCAGCCAATGTTCAATCCATTTGACTATCTCAAAATTTATACCTAAAGACTGCACCTTCCTAACTAACCTTCCATGTGGTACCTTATTGAAGGCCTTACTGAAGTCCATATAGACAACATCCACTGCGCTACCCTCATCCACATTCCTAGTCACCTCTTCAAAAAATTCAATCAGATTGGTCAAACAGGACCTTCCGCTCACAAATCCGTGTTGAGTGCTCCTGATCAGACCCTGTCTATCCAGATGTTTATAAGTACTATCTCTAAGAATTTTCACCATTAATTTACCTACCACAGATGTCAAACAGGCCGATAGTTGCCAGGCTTCCTCCTTGAACCCTTTTAAAAACCCTTTTTAAATAACGGAACCACATGCGCAATGCGCCAATCCTCTGGCACTATCCCCATATCTAATGACATTTGAAAAATTACCGCCAGAGCCTCTGCTATTTCCTCCTTCACTTCTCTCAATGTCCTGGGGAAGATCCCGTCTGGTCCCGGAGACTTATCCACCTTTATATTCTTCAAAAGCGTTAAAACTACACCTTTTGTAATCTCTATATTCCCCATATTTACCCAATTTGCTTTTTTTATCCCACATCTCCCAATATCCTTCTCCTTAGTGAATACCGAAGAAAAGAAACTGTTCATTATCTCCCCCATTTCTCTAGGTTCCACACACAGTTTTCCGCTCTGATTTTCTAAGGGACCAATTTTGTCTCTAGCTTTCCTCTTACCATTAACATATTTGTAGAACTCTTTTGGATTAGTTTTCACCCTGCTTGCCATAGTTTTCTCGTACCTTCTTTTAGCTTTCCTAATTCCTCTCTTAAGATTCCTCTTACATTCAATGTATCTTTCAAACATCACCTTAACTCCATGCTTCTTATATCTAATGTACGCCTCCCTTTTTCTTCGAATCAAGTTTCCAATATTCCTTGAAAACCACGGCTCTCTCAAACCTTTTGCCCCTCCTTTTAACCTAACAGGAACATAAAGCTTTTGCACTCTCAATATCTGATCTTTAAAAGACTTCCATCTCTCTACTACATCCTGCCCATAAAACAAATTGTCCCAATGCACACCCTGCAAGTCCTTTCGCATCTCCTCAAATCTAGCTTTTCCCCAATCAAAAACCTCAATCCTTGGCCCTGATTTCTCTCTTTCCATAATGACATTGAAGCTGATGGCATTATGATCACTGGACCCGAAGTGCTCGCCAACACTAACCTCCGTCACTTGACCCATCCCATTTGCCAACAGTAGATCTAACACTGCTCCTTCTCTGGTCGGCACCTCTACATATTGTTGTAAAAAACTATCTTGCACACATTTCACAAACTCTAACCCATCCATTCATTTCACAGAATGTGTTTCCCAATCTATATGTGGAAAATTAAAATCTCCCATAATTACAACCCTGTGCTTATCACAAATATCTACTATCTCCCTACAGATTTGCTCCTCTAGGTCTCGGTCCCCTCCGGGAGGTCTATAATACACCCCTACAAGTGTAACCTCTCCTTTCCTACTCCTCAGTTCCACCCAAATAGCCTCCGTGGATGTGCCCTCTAATCTATCCTTCCTAGGCACCGCTGTAATATTTTCCCTGACAAGCAATGCAACCACATCTCCTCTTGCCCCTCCGACTCTATCACACCTAAAACAACGAAACCCAGGGATATTCAGTTGCCAATCACATCCCTCCTGCAACCATGTCTCACTAATCGCTACCACATCATACTTCCAAGTATCAATCCACACCTTCAGCTCATCCACCTTTTTTACAATACTCCTGGCATTAAAATATATGAATTTCAGGGATTTCCCATTTTTTAATCCCTGTTTTCCCTCATCTTTAAGAACAACATTATTTACTTTTCCTGCCAATTGCCCTTCATCTTCTTCCAGAGCATTTCCCTTCTCTATCACCTGCCCATCCATATTCAAATACTTACTACAAACTTTCATTGTTTGCATTCTAACCTTCTCCTTACTGCTCTGTACTATTTTGTTCCCTCCCCCCAACCATTCTAGTTTAAAGGATCCTGAGTAGCCCTAGCAAATACCTCTGCCAGGATTCTGGTCCCCCTGGGATTTAAGTGTAACCCGTCCTTACTGTACAGGTCACATTTATTGGGAGTGGCTCCAGTTTGTTCATTTGCATGGATTTAAATTCCTCAGCTGGTGAGAACATGTCTCCAGATAAATAAACCAAAGGCCCTGGCAGCAGGACTTTAATGATGATCCTGTTATTATAAGTTCTTTAACGTTTTATGTGTTTACAGATTTTAATTAAATATTCTCTATCTTGGTTGCTTGATTATTCTCTGATTCTTCTTTGTCTCACTCTTGCTCTGCCTTCGTTCCTGCCCCCCTCAGTACGTCCTGACCTTGTTCCCCTTGCACCTCTTTATTTTTCTTTGTCACCACTTTCCCTGTGCCTGCCTTCCTTGCCACCACTTACGTCCTTACTTTCCTTTCTTCCTGTGCACCCTCCTTCTCATCTCTCTATCTGCACTTCTGCCTTCTGTTCCTCCATTCACTTGCTCTCATGTTCACTATTCCCCTCATTCTCCATCATTCATTCCCTCTAGGTTGGAGACAGGGATGATTCTAACCTCTACATCAGTATGAAACTCAAAGCAGCTGCTGAGGTATGAAACATTTTGCATGTTTTCACTGAATTATATTGTGAGACTCAATTGCAGACATCAAGCATTTCTGGTGTTTTCCCCTCCTCTACTACTTTATGTTTCTAAGTGTTGGGTGTGAGTGCTGGTTAATGGAGATCTTGAATACAATGAGTGTGAATCAGGATGGTAATAAAAGCTCTACTCAGGTTGCTTTTCAGTCAATTGTGTGTTATTTGGGATCAGTAAAGTTTTACAGTTCTTGATGGCTGATGTCTATCTCCCTGCAGATTGGAATGAATGCCAGTCATATGAAGCTGCCTAAAACTGTCACGGAAGATGAGGTGAGTACAATTTCTGCTCCCATCCCCCCCTTTTCCATTCATTATTTCTCCCTCCCCCACCCCCACTGCATTGAAATACTTTCCCTCTTCCCCAGAAGAACACTGACATTTGGAGTTTCACAAACAAGGGTCACTGCCCACTCCCTGATGTACAATAAGTACAGTAAACCACCACCCCCCCCCCCACCATCCTGGTATCCGGCACCTATGGGGATTGTGGATGGCGTATATGAAAATTTTCCATTTGCCAGAGACACACTCTTACATTGCCTAACTAATACCCCTGCATTAAGAATAAACGGTTTAAAAAAAAAAAAAAAAAAAAGAATAAACGGTTTAAAAGACAAAAGTCAGTGCTAAATGTAAATTAATCTGGGGAGAGAAAAAGTTTTGTTGTCCTTAATTATGTAATGTTAACTTTAAAGTGGAAATTCCTATAACTTATAAAATTTAAATTTGAATCCTGGTTGTTGGTACTGTTACAGTGTGCTAATCGCCAGGCTAACTGGGCTGCCCCCCCCCCCACCAAGTTTACAGATAAACTTGGCAACTCAGTTAGCATACTGGTTTGTGCAACAATTCCATCCCCAGCGATCGGGGTCATGGGTTTGAATCCCACGTTTTCTGTAAGCAGTTTGTATGTTCTCCCTGTGTCTGCATGGGTTTTTCCCGGGGGCTCCGTCTTCCTTCCACATCCAAAATGTACTTGGGGTTGTAGGTCAATTCAGTGTAATTTGGGTCGTGTGGGCTGAAAGGGCCCGTTACCGTGCTGCATGCCTAAATTTTTTTTTAAATTAATAAATCCTTACTAATATACTTAATAATATACTAATAAAGATAAAGACTCTTAGTAGTCAGGGATAGGAAGACACTTTGGGAGAGTCGCCCCAGCAGTGAGTGGCATCAGCCATCTCTTCATCCTGGGTGACACCATTTTATTCAAACTTTATTCAAATAGCTGTGGGGGGCAGGCACGACTGGTGCACTCCGCTGGCTGAATGTTTATTCCCATCTTCACCAAGGAGTTGTTTTACAATTTTAAACTTTTAAAAATAAATTATTCTTATTTTAAATTTTATTTATTCCCTCATTTTTTTTTGACAGTTGCTTGGGGTTGGTGGTTGCTTGAATTCTGGATACTGGGAATTTTACTGTATCTGTATTTTTGAGTGTGGGTCCACCAGGAAGATAATCCAGGGTATCTCCATTCTGCCCTCACTTTTTGGCTATCAAATGCCACAATAGTTGTTTAAAGAAGCTTTTAGATAGACATATTAATATGCAGGGCATAGAGGGATTTGCATCAGAAGCAAGAAGCAAATTTTTAATTTATTTTGGACATGCGTTTGGCGCTGACATGTGGGCCAAAGAGACTGTTGCTGTGCTGTTTTGTCCTCTGTTCTAACCAGGAGTGGCAGCACTAACTGCTTTCACCATTCCTAATTGAGTGTCCATGAAATAATTTCTGCACCCTGGTGGAAAAGAGCCAATGTTATACAAACCTGCTCTCCTGTTTTGTGCTCTTGTTCCAAGCTGGAGGGTTTCTTGGTCACTTTCTTGGTTCCTTAATTTAAAGGGTAATTAGGTAAATATTCTGATTGCAATTGGCAGCTATAAAAGTTTTAATTCAGCTGTTAATATTTGTCACCCCATCCCAGTCACGGCAATCTACTCTTGATTATCTTTAAAGCATTGCTACAGTCATGGTTATACAGCACAGTGCAGAGCGACGCGGTTAGCGCAATGCTATTACAGTTCCCTTGATCTGAGTTCTAATCCTGTGCTGTCTGTAAGGAATTTGTAGGTTCTCCCTGTATCTGCATGGATTTTTCTTGGGTGTTCCGGTTTCCTCCACCCTTCAAAACGTAGGGGGCTGAAGGTTAATTTGGGTGTCATTGGACTGCAAGGGTTGAAATGGCCAGAATCAGCTTCTGCTGTGTTGTAAATAAAATTAAAGGTTTAAATTTAGAAACAATTCCTTTGGCCCAAAGTGCCTACCAGAGCTGATCCCATTTGCCAGGAAGCATTACAGAATGGGAGAGAGTAGCAGGTTTAAGATAGGATTTTGTGATCTCTGAACAATGTTTGTGAACTTGTTGGGTGTAAGATTAACGGGTGTCTGTGGATCCTCTAGATCAGTGACACTGCTCAGAGTGTGTTTGAAACCCATAGCTATGTTGGCTGGATTTGGGTTGTCTTCCTGATTGGCTAGTTCTCAACCTTTGCAGGTGCTGAGTAACATCATTCATGTTAATGAGGACCCGAGTGTTCATGGACTCATCGTACAGCTCCCTCTGGATTCTGTTAATCCAATTGACGTTGAGAAAGTAACAAATGCAGTTGCCCCTGAGAAGGATGTTGACGGGTAAGAACTTGATGTGGGGTGTACTCGGTCCATCGGCTTCCCAGTAGTGACTAGTAAGCAGTAATCAGAATGAGTACACACCTTCCTCATTACGACCAGGTGCGTTGCTGAGGCGAGTAGTGACAGTCGGGGTCAGTGATTTGAACGTTCGCTGGGTACGAAGCCAGAAGCTGCTTGATTGAAAACCGAGACCAGGTAAAAATAGTCAGAAGAGGAGCAAAATGTACAGTTAACATTTCAGATTAGCAAGATGACAGGGAAAAGGGATCATAATTTTGAATTGAATTGTTTATTCTCATGTGTACTGAAATACAGTGAAAAGCTTCATTTTGCATGCTATCCAGACCAGTCAAACCATACTTGAGCTTCAGTAGTGCTAAAATAAAACAAAAATGCCAGGGGTAGTGTTCTAATAAGTTAAGAGCAGGATATAATGTTACAAGACAAAGAGCATGTCTTTAATCGGTAGTTTAAAGACCAGACCAGGTAAAGATTTAGAGTGAAGCACAAAAGTATGCGGATGCTGTGATTGTAGTAAAAACACAGAAATGCTGGGGGGGGGGTTGGGTGGGGGGGGAGAAATCAGCCAGTCTGGTAGCGTCCATAGGAGATAAAGATATATTGCCGACGCTTTGGGCCTGAGCCCTTCTTCAAGGAATAAGCAGAAAACAGGAAATCTCAGAATACAGACAGTGCTGGCTGGGGGAGGAGTCCAGACCAAGAATTGGTGTTAATTGGATATGATAAGAGGTGAGATTGATTTTATCTGTGTGAAAGGAGACAAAGGGAAAAAAAGAGATTGAGCTGGAGGAAGGCAACAGGAAATGTGTGGGGGGGGGGTGGTGGGGGAATGAAATCCAGAGAAGTCGATGTTTATGTCAACCAATTGGAGGGAGCCCAGGCAGAAGATGAGGTGCTGTTCCTCCAATTTGCGGATAGTCTTTGTTTGGCAGTGGATGAGACCATGGACGGACATGTCAGCAAGTGAATGGGATGGGGAATTGAAACGAGTTGCCACAGGGAGATCCACGCTATTGAGGTAGACAGGGCAGAGGTGCTCAACAAAGCAATCACCCTGTCTGCACCCAGTCTCTCCGATGTAGAGGTGAACACAACAGGAGCATCATTTGCAATAGATGACCCCTGTTGGTGAAATGGTTGGTATAATTGTTAGCACAACACTGTTAACAGTGCCAGTGATTGGGACTGAGTTTCAAATTCCATGCTGTCTATAGGAGTTTTTACGTTCTCCCCGTGTCTATGTGGGTTTTCCCCAGGGGCTCCAGTTTCCTCCCACGATTCAAAATGTATTGGAGGTTGTACGTTAATTGGGTGTAATTGGGCGGCACAGGCTCATGTGCCCAAAGGACCTGGTACCATGTTAAAAAAAATCTTCCGTCTGGGCACCCTTCAACCGGATGGCATTAATGTCAACTTCTCTGGCTTTTGGTAACTAACCACCCCCCCCCCCCCCCCCCCACCTCCCCACCAGCTCTGTTTCTCTCCTTTTTCCCTCCTTTCACACAGACAAAATCAATTCTCACCTCTCCCCATATTATATCCAATTAACCCCTTTTGTTGGTCTGGACTCCTCCCCCAGCCAGCACTATCTGCAAGCTGAGATTTCCTCCAGCATTTTGATGTATTTTTACAGGTAAAGATTTAGACCAGATAAGCATGTTAGCGGTGAAAGGCAGCAATCAACCAGATGGGTTTTTAAGACAATATGGTAGTTTCATGGTTACCTTTACTAAGAGTGGCTCTTTTCCTGAAATACCGTAATTCTGTTCACATGAATTTAACTTCATTTAGTGGGATTTGAACTCCTCTGCATCAGAATTCAGGAATGGCAGGTGGAGTAACTGAACCATTGCAATGCCATCCTTGAATGACTCTCCTCCAGTGAATGAAAAGAATCAAACTGAGTGATGATTGTGAGTGTGACACTGTAGGTGATTTGCAAGCTTTTTCTAAGTATTTGTTTTTTTTTTAAAACCATGTCCACAAACTCTCAGGTTAACAAGCATCAATGCAGGGAAGCTGGCTCGAGGAGATCTGAATGACTGCTTCATCCCATGCACTCCCAAAGGCTGCCTGGAGCTGATCAAACAGACTGGTAGGAGCTTACTCCAATATTAAAGTGGATGCAGGAGTAGGACACTCGGCTATCTGGAATTAGTTGCCAGAGGAAGCTTGTGCAGAAGTGGGAGTGCTTGCAAACGTTCAAAGGACATTTGGACAGATATATGGACAGGAAAGGTTTCGAAGGATATGGACCCAACATAGGCAAATGGGACTAACCCAGAATGCTACCTTGGGTGGTGAGGACATTGGGATGAATGGCCTGCTCCATGCTGTGTGGCTCTAAGCATGGAAAGGAGAAACTGGAAGGTGGTGCAGACCCAGTTTAGATGGTACCCACTACAGCCACAGTGCACTGAGGAAGGAATGAATGGTGAAGCTGGTTGATGGGATACTGGTTAAGACGGCAGTTTTCTCAATGCTGAAGGTGTCTTGAGAGTTATTGAGGATGCACTCATCTAGGCAAATATCAAAGCTCCTCACTTTTACATCTGTGGGGAAAAATCAGAGATATGCGCAGCAGGGCAAAGGGCCAAATGGCCTCCGGCCTTCAGTCTTGATCAGCTGTTGTTTTGGCTCTGAGTGCATGTTCTTGATCTATTGCTACAGGTGTGAAGATGGCTGGCTCCCAGGCTGTTGTTATAGGACGCAGCAAGATTGTTGGTGCTCCCATGCGTGATCTGCTAGTGTGTAACAATGCCACGGTGACCACATGCCACTCTAAAACAGCAGACCTCCAGGGCGAGGTAAGGGCACATGAGAACCATTTGAATAGTGTATAAAAACTTAGTCCTTGGATGAATGGGAGAGAGCACAGGTGCAAATGCCTGTGGAAACAGGTTGTGCTCTAGTGAGGCACCCAGACAAGAATAACTGGCTTCCTGCTGATCCTGAACATAATGTGATCTTTGATTAAAATTGGTCAGTAGGCATCAAGGAGAAAATACCCCAGTGTTTGGAACCACATCTTGCACAAAGAAGGTGGTGGTAGTTGGAGAGCACGTCCCTCTGGGCTCTATGTCCTGGGCCCAGCTGCTTCACCAGTGACCTGCCTTCCATCGGAGGGTTAGAAGTGGGATAAACAGCGATAATTGCATAATATACGATTCCATTCTCGACTCCTCAGAAAATTAAGCTGTCCATACCCAAACACAGCAAGACCCAGGCTACATTCTGGCGTGGGCTGGTGAGAGGCAAGCATTAATTGTGCCTCGAGCTGCTGCGGTGATGACCTGGGACAACTGCTCTCCAACTTCCACCAGCTTCTTTCTTTGTGCAAGATATGGTTCCAAACACTGGAGTATTTTCTCCTTGATGCCTACTGACCAATTTTAATCAGGGATCACATTATGCTCAGTGTCAGCTCAAAAATATGAGCCCTTCGCCATCAATGGCCTTACTGTATCCGGGTCCAGATTTGATTACCAGATTGTCAGAGTACATACGCAACATCTCAAACGACCCTGAGATTCCTTCACCATCAACGTCCTCGAGGAGGTTAACTTAGTCAGAAACTCAAATGTGGCTCCAAGAGCAGGTCAGAAACTAGACATCCTATAATGGGTGATTCCCTCCTTATTCCCCAAGACAAGGTTGCCATGTGTGCCCGTGTATAGGGCAACTTGTGTACAGGATGACCCCAAAATTCCACCTAAAATGAACGATACCTTTTGTATAAGATGACCCTCCTCCAGTCTGGTACTTGCTGCTGACCGGGGGATGCTGTTAAAAGCCAATCACAATATTTTAATATCAAATGACCTTGTAACGGTTTTAATTTTATTGGCATATTTTTAAAAAAACAACTGTTGGCTCCTGTAGTAGGCTGTTTAAAGCCTGTACAGAGCTGATGGTAGATGGACTGGACAGATGGACCCTGCGGGGGAGCTTTGAGACTTTGTTGATAACTAACAGGACATGTGCAAGATTGAATCAGAACCACCAGGAAGATGGCAGTGGTGTTGAAACTTTGCTGTCAGGATTCGGATTTTAGACCGAGTAAAAGTTGACCCTAATTTTTAGGTGACATTTTTAAGGGTCGTCCTATACACCAGCATATTATGGTATGAACATGATAGCATGGATGTGTGTAACATCCAGAATAACTCAAACCTTATAGCTCACTGCCACTTGATTGGCATCTCTTTGTCCACCCTAAACATTCATTCCCTCCTCCATGTACAGTGTCTGCAAGGTGACTGTGACTTGTCTGGGTCATTTCCACAACATCTCCCAAACCTGTGACATCAACCACCAAGAAAATCTAGGGAAACGTGCAGGGGAGCACCAGTACCTTCCTGTTCCCCTCCTGCTACACTCCATCCTGGTTTGGACATGTCATCAGCCCTTCATTGTCACTGGGTCTGAAGCATGAAACTCCCTCCCTCCTCCTGCAACGTCTCACCCATGCCTTCTCGAGTGCTGATCGAGATACACAATGTGGCCAGTGCCAACCAGATTCTGAAAAATGAATGTATTCTTTAAAAGTATCATGTTGGGGAAAGGGACTCCTAGGTCCGAAGGTTGTCTATGGTACTGCAATCTCCATGAATATTGCTAGGATTAGTACATGTTCCGAATTGAGAAAAAAATGCTCTTTGGATTCACCTGGAGACACGAGACAACAGCTACTGGAATCTGGAGCAAAAAACAAACTGCTGGCAAAACCTGCTGGGTTAGGGAGCATCGGTAAGGGGTGGAAGGAATAGTCCATGTTTCAGGTTGTGCCTTTGCATCAGGACTGATCGTGGAAAAAAAAATGACCAATGTAAAGAGGTGACAGAGAAGAGGTGGAACAGGAGCCAGTTTGTGATGGGTGAAACTGGCTGAGGTGGGGGAATGATGGTCAGGTGAAACGTTGAGGGGGGAGGTGGGGGGAAAGTTTAGCAAAAGGAAGCTGGTGGGTGATGGGTGGAAACGGAAAAGGAAATTCAAAGGGCAGGTGGAGTGTGGGAGGGGGGGTGTTTGCCTGGTTGTCCTCAAGTAGAAAATATCTCCCCATCTCTGAAAGAGGAGTGAAGAGAAAAGCTCCCCTAATTCCAACTCAAGCTACCCTGAATCCCCAAGTAGAACTACTTTTGGGATCTAAAAGATAAATTTTAATGAAGGGTTCCAGGCTAAAAAGTTGGCCATTCTTTCTCTCCCACTGATACAGCTCAACCTGCTGAGTTCCTTCAGCAGATTGTTTCTTGTTCCAGATTCCATCATCTGCTGTTTTCTGTGTGTCCCCTGCTGTACAGATCTATTTCGCATTTAAAGTATTCTTCTCCTGCACTGTTAAACGTTGATTCTTCATCATTACAACAATTCCTTATCCAGTATTCATCATTCTTGTTTTCAAATCTTCCTGGACTCACTCCCATCTCTGTAATTGATATCCATCTGCCTTCTCTACAGAGCAGATGGCTCGTGCCTTCCTGTCCTTGAACCAGTGGATGGTTTCTGCTAGACTTTAGCTCATCGTGGGCCTCCTCTCCATCCCACTTCTCGCATTGACAACATATTCTTCTGTTCCTTTCTTGCTCACTCTTGTGCTTGTCCATTTTACCACGAAAGGCAGTATTTTGTCTCCATTAATACATGTGACATTAAATTCCACATTTGCTTGAGTGAAGCTCATCCTGAATCCAAGCTGGATTTACCCTTGACTTTCTCACTTTATGGCTTCCAGCTTTGTACTCCAATTCATGAAAACTTTTCTCCAAGCTCTTGATCTTTATACCACTCTTTGCTCATTTCAAACCTACCTCTTTGACAAGCTTCTATTCATCTACAGCTCACTGTTCAATTTTGTTTTATAATTATAAAAGCATAATACCACAAGGTATAGGAGCAGAAATAGGCCATTCAGCCCATCGAGTCTGCTTTGCCATTTAATCATGAGCTGCTCCATTTTCCCACTCAGCCCCACTGCCCGGCGTTCTCCCCATTACCTTTGATGCCTGGCTAATCAAGAACCTATCCATCTCTTAAATACACCCAATGACCTAGCCTCCACAACTGCCTATGACAACAAATTTCACAGATTTACCACCCTCTGGCTGAAGAAATTCCCCCATATCTCTGTTCTAATTGGATGCTCTTCAATCCTGAAGTTGGCCCTCTTATCCTTGACTCTCCCACCATGTGAAACAACCTTTTAACATCTACTCTGTCCATGCCTTTCAAAATTTGAAATATTTCAATGAGATCTCTCTTCGTTCTCCTAGATTCCAACGAATACAGACCAAGAGCTGTCAAACGCTTTCATTCCCAGAATCATTCTAGTGAACTTCCTTTGAATCCTCTCCAAAATCATCACATCCTTTCTTAAATGAGGAGCCCAAAACTGTTGTGTTAAAGGGAAGCTGTTGTTGTTGAATCCTCTACCTCTTGCATCAGCTATTCAATTTCCACAGAAGAAAGAGCCCCACTTGTGCCCAAGGTCTTGTGCGGATATAATTCTCAGTACTGCTCTGTCTTTAGGTTGGTCGAGCTGATATCCTGGTAGTTGGAGCTGGCAAAGCAGAAATGGTGAAAGGCAATTGGATCAAGCCTGGAGCTGTGGTCATTGACTGTGGAATAAACCATGTTCCTGGTAAGGAGAACCTTCAAGTGAAGGATCAGCACCAAAAATGGGAATGGATGTAGGCAAAGGACCTACTTCTTTGTTCAGTGAGTTCATGGCTGATCATTGATCTCTTGTCCAGGTTGAGAGACTTCTTAAAATCCACTTTGTTTGTTCACTTGTCCTCTTTTCTCCTTCAGTGATGCATAGTTAGATTTTGGAAATGGGCCCTTCAGCTCAATGAGTCCATGCTAACCATCAAACACCCAGTTATTCCAATCTCATGTTAATCCAATGCTGAGATTGGGGAACGTTGAGTATGAGAGCTGGGACGTTGTGTTACAATTGCCAGAGACATCGGTGATCCCACACTGGGAATATTGTACTCATTTATGGTCACCCAGTTGTAGAAAGGACATCATTAAGTTGGAAAAGGTGCGGAAAGGATTTGTGAAAATGTTGACCAGGCTAGAGGTCTTGCATTAGTAGGAAAGGCTGTTTAGGCTAGGGCTTTTTGCCTTTCAGTGTAGTAGTCTGAGGAGTGAACGTAGAGATTTATAAAATCGTTAGGGGCACAGATGTAAACCTGTAAATCGGAGGAGAAACATCTAATATTCCATCTGGGCACTCTCCATCCGGATGGCATTAACATTGACTTCTTCGGTTTCTGCTGCACAACTCTCCGTTCTTCCTCTTTTTCCTATCCCTCTTGTCTCCTTTCCTCTAGCTCTCCACCCCCTTCTCTCTCCATTCTTAGAGCTATTGCCTTCTCCCCTGTTTTCTCTTGTGCCCTCTCTCCCTTATCCACCTATTACCTCTTGCCTGTTGGCCTGTGCTCCCCCTCCTGCACCTCCCCCCCCCCAACCATTTAATTCAGGCACCTGCCTACATTTTGTTCTTACTGTGATGAAGGCTGGAAGCCTGAACCATTGGTTCTGTATCTTTATCTTTGCTCTATAAAGTGAGCAGTATGACCTGCTGAGCTTCCCCAGCGTCGCATCATGTTTTTACTTCCATCACTGTGTCTGCACACTTTTCGGTTTCACTTTTCCCCCCCCACCCCAAACCAAGGTAAATACTTGTCTTCTTCTCAGGGTTGGGAGCATCAATTTTAGGTGACAGGGAATATATTTGAAAGGGAGCTGTGAGGCACCTTTTTCCACACTGAGGATAGTGGGTTTGAGGAAGTAGCTCCCAGAGAAAGTGGTAGAGGCGGGTACAATTGTAATGTTCAAAAACAATTTAGCCATGTACATGATAGGAACATTTTAGAAGGGAATAGTCTTAACTCAGACAATTGGGACTAGCTTAGGGAGACAACTTGGTTGGCATGGATGAAGTAGGCTGAAGGGCCTTTCTGTGTTGTGAAGCTCATGACTAATATTTTTATTAATTTTCCTTGCATTCTCATTGGCTTCCCTCTTTTCCACCCCCACATTCTACCCCCATCTACATCCCAGGGGTCATTTACAACAGTCAGTTATCTGACAGTGACCTGCACATATTTGGGTCGTGCAAGGAAACCGGAGTATGGGGATAGTGCAAACTCCACATAGACAGCACCCAAGATCACGATTGAACCCAGGTTTCTTGTGCTTTGAAGCAGTGGCTCTGCCAGCCTTAGCACAGAGCCAAGAGATTGCTAATGCTAAGGATGTAAGGAACAGAGTGCAGGGCTCATTGGGGTCCTGGGGCTTGGTAGAGGGGGGAAAGCAGGAGATGAGTGCATGAGGAACACAGTGCAGTAAATGTGGGTGGGCCAAATGAACTAACTGGCATTGCCTTCAAGTAATGATGTGGACCAAGAGCAGATGTTTATGACCAGTTGGAGGTGTGTGGGAAGGGACAACAGCCTTGCCTGGAGGTTTCAAGAACAAGTCCTGCTTGGTTTTCCATGAGAAATGTTCACTAGTCATTAAGGTTCAAGATGTTTGGATACACAAATAATATGGTCCGAAACTTTGGTTACTTTAAATGCCAAGAAAGGTTTTGCTCAGATTTCAGATTTATTGTCAGAATACATACATGACATCATATACAATCCTGAGATTCCTTTTTCCTGCGAGTGTGGCAGAATTACCACTAATTGGTAGTGCAAAAAATAAACTGTACCCAGTGTAAATATGTAAACAAATAAAGAACTGTAAAGAGATAATGAATGTTAACAAACTATGCAATACAAGGAGAACAAAAAGAAAATTAATAAAGTGCACAAGTACGAGTCCTTAATTGAGTCTCTGATTGAGTTTGTTGTTGAGGAGTCTGATGGTGGAGGGGGAGCAGCTGTTCCTGAACCTGGTGGTGCAAGTCTTTCCTGATGGCAGCAATGAGAATGGAGTGTGTGCTGGGTGGTGAGGGTCTTTGATTTCTGTTGCTCTCCGACGGCAGCGTTCCTTGTAGGTGTACTCAGTAGTGGGGAGGGTTTAGCCTGTAATGTCCTGGGCTGCATCCATTACCTTTTGGAGGGCTTTACACTCAAGGGTATTGGTGTTCCTGTACCAGACTGTGATGCAGCCAGTCAGCACACTTTCCACCACATCTCTGTGGAAATTTGCCAGGGTTTCTGGTGTCGTACCAAAACTCCGCAAACTCCTGAGGAAATAGAAGCTCTGGAGGAGTCAAGTGATGGAGTAGTGGCCGGTCGGGGAACTCCAGCCCTCTCCAGAAAAGTTTTTTAAAAAAAAAGACAATGAAAAAACAAAGGCACAAACACAAAAACCAAAATAAAGTGAAAATAAAGGTGTGGAGAAAATGGCAGCGAAAAAAGAAAAGCCAAAAGCAACAGGAAGAAGAGAAGAAAGGACGTTGGAAGAAGGTGAAGGCCTACCTGTCCGAGGAGGCCCACCGCGGAGAGAGAAGCCCGCTCCCTAAGGTCAGTTGAAGCCCCGAACTCGGGACTACAAAAATGGCTCACGGAGCCAAACAAAAGTGCGCAACCGCGCAAGACAAAAATAACACTGACGGGAGGGGGGACCAGCTGAGGAGTCGCTCTCCACAGCTGAAATTGACAGCCACAACAAAGCAGCAAGAGGAAAACACAGAAAATAACGAGAGCAAGAAAGAAGAGAGTAAAAAGAAATCAAAGAAACAACAGAGGACCAACCCAGAGGACGAAGACCAGCAGCAAGACATTTCTAGTAAAAATAAGAAGACCAAAAATACCCAACAAAATAAAACAAACAAATCAACAAGAAAACCAGAAGAGACAGAGGTAGAGGATACAGATCCTGGAGTGGACTCAGAAGAAGATGAGGAAGAACACAGAGAAATGGAAGATGAAGGGAAGGGCAAGTACATGGATATATATTTTTTTAAAGAATATATGGAAACAGTAAAAGAATGGCAATCACAAGAATTTAGTGAAATAAAAAGAAGAGTAAAAAGTACAGAAGAAAAAGTGAATAGATTAGAGATGATCATGTCAGATATAGGAAAAAGAGTGGACAAGGTGGAAGAACGAGAAACAGCCGTAGAAATGGAAGTAGAGGACTTAAAAAAGAAATTTGAAGAATCTGATAAAAAAGTTAGAGACATAAGAGCTGTTAGCCCTGAAGATAGATATAATGGAAAATTATAATAGAAGAAATAATATAAAGATAGTGGGCCTTAAGGAAGATGAAGAAGGCAAGAATATGAGAGAATTTATAAAAGAATGGATCCCCAGGGTCCTGGGAAGACCAGAACTACAGGAAGAAATGGAAATAGAAAGGGCACATAGAACATTAGCCCCTAAACCACAACCACAACAAAAACCAAGATCCATTCCAGTAAAATTCCTAAGATATACAACAAGAGAAAATATATTGGAGAAAGCAATGAAGAAAATAAGAGAAGACAAAAAAGCACTGGAATACAAAGGTCAAAATTTTTTTTTTCTATCCAGATATAAGTTTTGAACTCCTGAAGAAGAGGAAGGAGTTTAATGCAGCAAAAACGATCCTATGGAACAAAGGATATAAATTTATGCTAAAGTATCCAGTGGTACTTAAAATAGTTATTCCAGGGCAACAAAACAGACTATTCTTGGATCTGGAGGAAGCAAGAAAATTTGCAGAACAACTACAAAACAGACAGAGATGAAGATATGTAACGAGAACAAAAATGACCACAAACTATATGTATGTGTGTATGTAGGTATATATATGTATGTGTATGTGTGTATGTATATATTAAAAAAATAGGAAATAGAAGCTGTGACGTGCTTTCTTCACGATGGCATTGGTGTGTTGGGTCCAGGAAAGGTCCTCTGAGATGGTGACTCCCAAGATTTGCTCACCCTCTCCTCTGATTCCCCAATGATCACTGGATCGTCCACCTCTGGCTTTCCTTTCCTGAAGTCAACAATGAGCTCCTTAGTTTTGGTGACATTGAGTGCAGGGTTGTTGTTGGTGCACCATTCGGCCAAGTTTTCAATCTCCATTCTGTACACTGACTCATCCCCTTCCTTTATACAACCCACTACCGTGGTATCGTCAGCAAATTTGTAGATGGCGTTATTGTGTTATTCAATGTTAATGAACCAACTCAGTTGTAAGTGTAAAGTGAGCAGAAGTGGGGAGGGGGCTGTGAGGGGGCAATACTCTTAATAAGTCCTTCAACTAAACTTTGTGCCTGAGGTGTGGCTGGCATGAAATTGTAGAACCATAGAACATTATTCTTTCATAAGAAATGTATGTTTGAAATGAGACAGTTGTGCAATTGGATTGCAAAAGCCTGTATGATTTGGTATCTGTCCACTGACCTGATGAGATTCTGTTTTTAATCTATGTCAGAAAAAAAAAACACTGGTGAAATTCCAGCCAAAAAAAAACATTCCTTGTCACATAAGCATCTCCCACATCCTTATAGATTCCAACTTGAAACATATTCAGAACAGCTGACACTCCATGTGTGAATGGCTTGTGTTGCCTCCCTTATTGGTCCGTCATTTTGCATACTATTGTGTTTCAGACAGCACAAAGCCAAGTGGAAAGCGAGTGGTGGGTGATGTGGCTTACAGTGAGGCCAAGAAGGTGGCTTCGTTTATTACCCCTGTGCCTGGTGGTGTGGGACCAATGACTGTCTGTATGCTGATGGAGGTGAGTTGTTCATCACACTCCACTCTCACGCTAACTGTTCAATCCTGGGTTTTTCTTAAACATTTTAGTTATTTTTTCCATACATGTAATTAATAAACAATCATATAAAACAATAAGAATTTTAATTTGAGAGAGTTTCATTCATTACATGATGGTTATAATCTCTCCCATACCCTCCCTCCCTCCCTGAACCCCCCACCCTCAAAGAAAAATTCATATGTATAAAAAGGATGTATAGTGATATAAAGTAAAGAAGAAAAATAGCATCATGGGCTGCTCGGAGGGTCATTTTCCCACATGCAGGACTCCAACAAGGTTTATCTGATCAATTCATCGAAGAAGATTAACACAGATCTCAAGAAGCTGCAAGAACCACTACATATTTAGACCTAAAATTTTCATATACGGCTCCAAATTTGCAAAAATATACCATATTTATTTCTTGAATTATATGTAATTTTCTCCAAGGGGATACAGTTTTGAATTTCTGCATCCCATCTTCCCATATCCAAATGTTCAATCTGACTTTCAGGTCACTGCAATACATTTCCTTGCCACCACTAATGCAATTTTAACAAATTTCATTTGGCATATTGATAGTTTCAACTTGGGTCTTGTTCCTTCTATATTTCCCAATAGAATTCAATCCTGTTTAAGGTGAATGTGGCCCATCTCTGTGATAATCTTAGAGCTGGGTTCCAAGTACCTACTGAAAGTTCAGCTTGGCTCATCGATGGGACTCTAATGGGCCCAGCATGCCAATGCTGACTCCGTAAAAGAACTCTCCAATTAGCCTCACTACCCTGCTCTTTCTCCACGACTCTACACAAAAAGTCATAAAGTAATTATCAATTGAAATTTGTTAAATTAGCATTCGCAGTTGCGAGAAAATGTATTTAATTACTTGGAAATCAGATCTATCTGTAACAGTGCCATGGTGCATGCTGAAATTCAAAGTTGTATCCCAAATTTGACACTCGTATACTCAGTGATATATAGTGGGTTAGGATTAGGACCTTTTTACCCCACTGGTCCTATAGAATCCTCCCCTACATGTTCGTGTTAGAACTGATGAGTTGTACTGCACAACATCTCTCTCTGCAATCCAAGATTCTTTGTTACTTTTTCTTTTTCTATCTTTTTATGTATATTTTTTCAATTTGTTTTTTTTTTCTTTTGGGGTGGGAGGGAGGGGTTTCAATGTATGTAATCAATTTGTCCCTTTTTTGATATCTGTATATTATAATAATTGTAATCACTGCATGTATGGAGTATAAAATAAAATATCTTTTAAAAAGTCATACAGCAGGGAGACAGGCCTTTCAGCGCCACCTATAATTGCCAGCCAAGTTGTCCAATCTAATCCCATTTGGCCCGTATTTCTCTTAACCCTTGCCTATCCATATACTTGACCAAATGTCTTTTTAAGTACATCTTCCACTTCCTCTAGCAACTCATTCCATGTATGCACCACCTTCTTTATGGGTGGGGGACCCCCCCCCCACCACCACCACCCGGATCCCTTTTAAATCTTTCAATGTATGTTATAATTTTAGACTCTCCTACCTGGGGAAAAAGATTATAACCATTCACCTTAACTTTGCATGATTTGTATGCCTCGATAAAATCACCTCCCAGTCTCCCTTGGAGTCTGCAACCCCTTGTGGCCACTGTCGAGCAGAGGCACTGCACCAACAACAACCCTGCACTGCCATCTCTGCGATTGCAAGATCTTGTAACACTGTCAAGTCATTTAACAGCACTCTTTCCAGCTTAATGATGTCTTTCATAAAGCAGGGTGATATGAATTGTCCACAAGGCTCCAAATATGGCCTCACCAATGTCTTCTTCAGCTGTTACATGACGTCCTAGCTTCTGCACACAATGCCCTGACCAATGAAGGCAACTGTGCCAAACACCTTGGCCACCCCTTCTACCTGTGTTACCATTTTCATGGAACTACGTCTCTCATTTAAATTCACTCGATATCTGACAAAGACTCCTTCTACTGTCCCTTCAGCAATGTATTCTGGAGCTTGCAGCACTTGTATATTTAAATAACGTGCCGCTCTTCTGCTCTCACTCGATTTATTGCCAAAACTGGTCAAAACAGGATTCCCTTGTGCTCCCTATCCAGGAAGACACTCGTTTCAAGACAAATCCACTCAAAAGCATGTTGAAGAGAATTGGGTGGACTGTAGAGTGGGTGAATCAGACTTGGTCATCTGACTTGTACAAAACCACAGAAATGCTGGAAGAACTCAGCAGGTCCCGCAGCGTCCATAGGTGGTAAAGATATATAACCTCTTTTTGGGGTCTGAGTGCTTCTTCAAGATGAGTAAAAAGCTGACAGGTGTCTGAATTCAAAGGCTGGGAAGAAAGAGCGGGGGAGGAGCACAGACCCACAGACAAAAGGGGTTAATTGGACATGGATAGGAGGAAAAGTGAGAATTGACTGATGGTTGTTTCCTTTTTACTCCAATGTCTTATGGTCTTGCCTCACTGACAGAATACCGTGGAAAGCGCCAAGCGTTACTTGGAGAAGTGCAAGCCTGGCAAGTGGGCCATTCAGTACACCAAATTTCGGCGTGTGGAGCCTGTGCCCAGGTACGTAAGCAAGCTTTCTGCTGCCTGAGAAATATTTAGAGCAGAGATAAAAGTTAAAGTGAAGCAGCAGATTGCATACATTCAAGCTACCTGTATCCTTCTCACCTTGATCTCCTGGTTAGAGGCAGTGTCAGAGCAGATCAATCAAAGCGGAGCCATTCTTCCCTCTAGTCATTAGGATACGCTGGCATTTTGTGGAGGCACTGAACTATTCGCTAGGCAAGGAGTCTCACTCTCTGGAGTGTTTGCTTAATAGCATTGCGATCCGGTGTAATGATACAATCACTGACATCAACAGTTGGTTTTCCTATTCCTGCTCCTGGTGCAGACCTTTGCTCGAAGGTGTATCTGCGAGGTTCAATGTATGGACCCATTAGCCCTGAAACATCATCTTACTGAATGGCAGAGCAGATTTGACAGACCAGATGGTCACTCCTAATTCTTGCATCCTTGTGTTTCTTTGTGTCCATCAGTCTTTTCAAAGCTTGCAGTGCCTTTAATTTCAGGACAGCCAACCAATCAAATGCTTTTGTTTTTTTGATTTTTAAATTTAGATATACGATACTGTAACAGCCCCATCCAGTCCATGCTGCCCAAATACACCAATTTAACCTGCAACTCCTGTGCATTTTGAAAGGAGGGAGAACATTGGAGTCCCCAGAGGAAACACGGGGGAATGTACAAACTCCTTACAGACAGCTCCAGATTCAAAATCTGGTTGCTCATACTGTAATAGCATTGGCTAGTTTCGCCACAAAATTATTCTAACTTGGAAAAAGATGCTGACAAATTCTACACAGCAAGGTCAGAGATCACTTTCCCTGCCTTCGAAATAGCACCACGGAATCAACCTGAGAAAGCAGAGTGACCCCAGTTAAATGTCTCATCCAGAAGTAGCCATCTGACAGTGCTACACTGGATTCATCCTCGAGCCTTTGGACTTGGGACTTGCAGCATTCCCTCGGACTCACTCGAGAGTGCTACCTATCAGCTTGGGTGTTGGTTCCTGGACACTCAATACAAACAGAATCATAGATCCACATCCATCCAACCCTTCAGGAGGGGCAATGTGAATCTGATGTTTGTGCGTGGGTTCGGTTTGAATCTTGCTTGCTTTAAAAAACATTTTTCTTCCTGCCAGTGACATTGAGATTTCACGGTCTTGTGCTCCAAAGCACATCAGCCGTGTGGCGAAGGAAGTTGGCTTGTTATCTGACGAGGTGGAGCTCTACGGCAAGTTGAAGGCAAAAGTACTTCTGACCCCTCTTAATCGTCTAAAGGACCAGCCAGACGGGAGATACGTTGTGGTTACAGGGTAAGGGAGAACTTACTCCTCCATCTTTCCTTTTGTCTCCTTTCCTCTAGCTCTGTCTCTCTCTCCCCTTTTCCGTCTCCCTTTCCCCAGCTCTGTATCCACGGAGCCAAAAACTCACACCCGTCCCCCCGTCAGTTCTCACCTTTCCTCTTACCTGTGTTCCATCCATATCCAGTTACCACCTTTTGTCTGTTGGTCTATGCACCACCTCCTGCCCTTTCTTTCCTTTTAATTCAGACACCTGCCTGCTTTTTACTTGTACCTTGAAAGAGGGCTCAGGGCCAAAATGTTGGACCCCTTATTGGATGGTGTGAGGCCTCCTGAGTTTCTCTAACATGTCTGTTTTTATTCAGACTTTCTTAAAGCCTTTTGGTGGGATGTAGAGTTGGGCATGAAGTAACACTGCCGCTTTCTACTGCAGCATCACCCCGACTCCCCTGGGCGAAGGCAAAAGCACAACAACAATTGGCCTGACTCAGGCCATCGGTGCACACTTGGACATCAACGTATTCGCCTGTGTCCGACAACCATCCCAGGGCCCCACCTTTGGAATTAAAGGTACCCCCTCCCAAATAAACTGACTCGACCTCCAGCATAGTTAATGACCTGCATTTACATGACAAGAGTTGATCGTCAGTCAGCGGTTCATATTTTGATCTTGTACATCGCTCACATCCATGTTATGTAGCCAAAATCCATTTCTTAGTCCGTCTCCCAAGTTTGAGTTGGGCATAAGGAAGGAAGCTAAATCATCTGGGCACCCCCACTTGGCACTAGCATTGACTTCTCTGTTTTCTGTTGCCCCCAGTCCCAGTCTGTGTCGAATTATATTTTTCTTCTTGTGGTTCTCTGTACAGCTTTGTGATCTGTTTCTACAATAAAATTAAGGAAATGCATATTTTAGACGGTGGTGATATGGAGGCAGAAATTCTGTTAGACGCAGTCATGGAGTCACGAGGCACAGAAACCTGCTCTATGGCCCACCACATCCACACCATCTTTTCGCCCAACCACATTAATCCCATTTGCCCGAGTTCGGACTATTCAATTATCTGCCTAAATGTCTCGTAAGCATAATGAATGTGTCTGATTCCACTGCCCCCTCTGGCAGAACACTTCAGATATCCACCTTGCCCCTTAGATCCCCTTATAAAACTCCTTCCTCACACCGTTAACCCATGCCGTTTTTGATTTTGATTCCCCAGCCACAGGAGCAAGATTCTGATCTTGTTTATGCCTCTGCCATCCCTCAGCTTCCTTTGCTCCACGGGAAACGAGCCTATCCAATCTCACCCATAAGTAAAATCCTCAAATCCAGGCAACATCCTGGTGAATCTCCTCTGCAATCTCTTCAGCACAACTGCATTTTTCCATAGCGAGGCGACCAGAACGGCGTGTTGTGTAGTGCAGCCTAACCATTGCTTTGTATAGTTATAACCTAACCTCCCAACTTTACTGTTCTATTCCCCAACCTATGAAGGCAAGCATAGCCTTATTACTTCTTCACTATCTGCTGGATCCTGTCACTTGCAGGGAATTATAGACTTAAACCCCAAGCCCCCACATTCCTCAACATTCCTGAGCACTACCTCCTTCCGCTGTATATGTCTGACCCTAATTGACTTCCCAAAATGCATCACCTTGCACTTGTGGCAATTAGATTTCATCTGCCAATGCTCTGTGCAAGGTTCCATCTGATCTAGATCCTGCTGTAGATTTAGACAAACTTCCTCACTGTTGACAGCACCACCAACTTTGGTGTCGTCAGCACGGCTACACATCTTATCTCGTGCATTCACAATCAGCTTGTTAAATATGCTGCATATCACAAATGGTAAAAGTCTCAGAGTTGATCCCTTTCATACAACACTTGTCAGTCCTCCAACAAGAAAATAAGTTTTGTTACACCACCCTCTGCCTCCTACTACCAACCCAGATTTGGATCCAGTTTGTTGGATCTCATGTGCCTTAACCTTCTGAACCAGCCTATCATTTGCCTTTATCAAAGTCCACAAAGACAACATCCACTGCCCTGCCTTCGTCAATCTTCATAGTTACCTTCTCAAAAATTCATTCAAATTAATGAGGTCAGATTCCCCCACAGAAAGTCAGGCTGACTACCCCGATCAAAATCTATTTCAATCCTATCCCTTCAGAATTTTGCCAGTATTTTTCTGATGTCTGACTCAAAGTTCACTGACCTATAGTTACCTGGATTATCCCTGCTGCCTTTCTTAAATTAAATAATAACGTGTTATACTCCAGTCATTTGGTACTTTATCGGTAGCTAATGAAGATGTAGATATCACTGTCACATCATAGAACAGTATAATTCAGGACGAATATGTTACCATGACCTATTAAATTAAACAGTAGACTATTGAATAATTTCTGGACAGTCCTTGAATGAGCTCAAAATTTATGGGAGGAGATTCTACCTCTCCGATCATGGGTAACCTGATTTTAACTCCATCTTGCCATCTTGGATCAGTCGGTTGTGGTTTCTCCTGGGATCTACAAATGCTTTAGTCCAGCCATTCCCAATGGGGCCCGTACGGCTCCCCTGGGGGTCACTGCACATTTAAGGGGGGGCGGGGCCAAGGACTGAAAACATAAAATATTTTTAGTTTTTTGTGTAATTGGAAGGAGAGAGGTACAGAAGCAAGAGGTGTTTAAGATTTTAAAAGGGACAGACAGTAAATGTGGATAGGCTTTTTCAATTAAGAGTGGGGGAGATTCAAACTAGAGGGAATGGTTTAAGATTGAAGGGGGAAAATTATAAGGGGAACATGAGGGGAAATTTCTTTATGCAAAGGGTGGTGGGGACGTGGAATGAGCTTCCGGCAGACGTGGTTGAGGTGGGATCATTGCTTCACAGGCAAGGAGGCCCAAATACTTTGTACAGAGTTCTAAGGTGGCCATAGCCAAATCACGGTTGAGGATGGCTGTTGGTCATCGAATTGTACAGTATGGAAACAAGCACTTTGGCCTAACGTCCATGCTGGCTAAGTTGCCTTTCCAAGCTATCCCCATTCAGCTCAGATCCCTTTAAATCTTTCCTATCCATGTACCCATCTAAATGTTGTTTAAACATTACAATGTCCTCATCTCTATCTCTTCCTCTGGCAGCTTGGTCCCTATACCCACCACACACTGTGTAGAAAGATACCTGTTGATCCCTTTTAAATCTTTTCCTGTCACCTTAAGTTGATGCCGTCAAGCTTTCAATTCCCCAATGCTTTGTTATGGTGGGTTGTGCTCAAATGAATAATATAAGAAAGCCTGGGAAGGTAGATGCTCGGAGGCAGATTCGTCTCGCTGGAGCTTGGAGGACCAAAGGATGCCATCTTGATGCAAGTTGGTCACCAGGATGGAGATGAGGAGAAATTACTTGGGGACCAGTCTTGAATGACCTAGTCTCTTTGTTCCTGTAACACAGTGCTGCACTGAAAGAGCCTCTGACTCTGAATGGTCCTCTGGTCTTGTGTTTCAGGTGGTGCTGCAGGTGGTGGATATTCCCAGGTTATTCCCATGGAAGAGGTACTGTTGCATATTGCTAGACATTACTTTAGAGATATGATTCACTTATCTTTGGGACTATGGGAACATTGGCAAGTTCAGAATGTATTGCCCTCAAAAGTTTATAGAACTTCTGCTATGGTTTGGGTCAAGGTACAGATGCTCCTTTACTTACAGTGGTTCGACATGATTTTTTGAAGTTACGATGGTACGATAGTGATACATGCTCGGTAGAATCCGTACTTTGAATTTCGATCTGTTCCCGCCCTCGTGATAAGCTGTACTCTCTTGCGATGCTGGGTCGATACTGTGTTGAAAGTGTTTTCGCCTCCCATCGTGTGCTTTCAGCTGTGTACGTTAATGATGAGTACCTGTACAACTTAACACTTGATGATTTGGCCTCACTGTAGGCTATAGTAAGTGTTCTGAGCACATTTAATGTAGGCTAGGCTATGATGTTCAGTAGAGGCAGTATTCTTTATCGACTTACAATTTTTCCACTTAACGATGGGTTTATAGGAACATAACCCCCATCGTGTTGAGGAGCAGCTGTACTACCTCAGCGCCGTGGGTGTGTTCACAGAGTTGGATCCAGTGATGATGAAATATCAGAAGTATGTTTCCAAATCAGGCTTTTAGGGTGTGTGGAAGAGGTGGTGTTCCAGTGAAAGAGTTGCCTTTGTCTTCCTGGGACTAGAGTCACGGACATGAGAGGGACTATTAGGGAAGCCTGTGCAGGTACTTGTGTGAAATGAAAGCGTCTGCATTGTAATAAAAACAAATGCTGGAGGAACACAGCAGGTCACGAAAGTCCAGCCACTGCGCCAGTGGGCACGAAGATCTGCGGCTGCTGCGCCAGTGGGCACGAAGATCTGCGGCTGCTGCGCCAGTGGGCACGAAGATCTGCGGCTGCTGCGCCAGTCGGCACGAAGATCTGCGGCTGCTGCGCCAGTCGGCACGAAGATCTGCGGCTGCTGCGCCAGTCGGCACGAAGATCTGCGGCTGCTGCGCCAGTCGGCACGAAGATCTGCGGCTGCTACGCCAGTCGGCACAAAGGTCTGCAGTGGCTGCGATTGTAATACTGTTTTACAGGTGCTCCTGGTGCACATTGCTCCCATTGAAGGAGAGGTACATCATTCAGGGTAGTGATTGCAGTAACAGTCAATGGGCTGTATTGTTCTGGATTAGTGGGTTCTAAAAGACCAGCAGGGTCTTGTTGGGCCAATTCCCTATTTTCTGTTGTTTCATGCTGTTAAAAATGTATCTTTCTCTTCAAAAAAGTCTCTTCCTTTGGATTTCCTTCAACCCCTGAAATTGCTCCCTTCCTATCTGCTCCCTTATTTGCTGATTGGATTTTCAACATGTGACAAGCTGAGAAACATGGCACAATGGGCCCCATTTTAATCGAAAAGTCAATGCCCCTCACTGCCTCTTAGCCTCTGCAGAGCTGAGATCAAGAGCAACGCAGTGGGTTGAGGGGAGGAGAGCATCCCCTGGGTTGAGGGGAGGAGAGCATCCCCTGGGTTGAGGGGAGGAGAGCATCCCCTGGGTTGAGGGGAGGAGAGCATCCCCTGGGTTGAGGGGAGGAGAGCATCCCCTGGGTTGAGGGGAGGAGAGCAGCCCCTGGGTTGAGGGGAGGAGAGCAGCCCCTGGGTTGAGGGGAGGAGAGCAGCCCCTGGGTTGAGGGGAGGAGAGCATCCCCTGCCTCCTGTGTGATTTCAAGTGATGAGACTATCACTTTGTTTTTGTTGTGCAGTTCAACCTTCATCTGACGGGTGACATCCACGCCATCACAGCCGCAAATAATCTAGTTGCTGCTGCCATTGATGCCCGCATGTTCCATGAAGCCACGCAGTCCGACAAGGTGTAGTCATCTCCCAGTCTGTCTTCCAGTTCTCTGTTTTGAAATCAAGAGTGGTGATTAATCTCTCTCCCCTCTTTCGTTGCAGGCTTTGTATAATCGTTTGGTACCTTCCAATAAAGGAGTTAGGATGTTTAGCAACATTCAACTGAAGAGATTACAGGTGTGGGTCTACTAGCACAACTCTATTACAGCGCCAGAGACCTGGGTACAAATCTGGCACTGTCTGCAAGGAGGTTGTATGTTCTCCCCATATCTGCATGGGTTTATTACGGGCGCTTTAATTTCCTCCCACCCTTCAAAACATACGGGGTTTGCAAGTTAATTGAAATGTAATCTTTCACCAACAAAGGCACTGGATTAATATTTAGATGAGGATCTTCGATAGAGTGGTGTTGATGATTTTTTTATTCCTTACTAGACCCTTTTTAGGCTGAATGGCCGTTAATTCCTGGGACCACTTGCAAGTGTGAAAGAGGCTTTAGATAGGCACATGGATGTAATAAAAAAAGAGGGTTAGGGGTATGAGAGAGAGAAAATCAATTAGATTGTTAAGGACTAGGTTGACATAAGTCAGTACTACATTGTGGGCTGAAGGGCCTGTACTGTACTGAATGTACAATGTTCTAATTGGGCGGCACAGGTTTAAATGGCCATAATCTGCTTCTACTGTGCTGTAAATAAATAGAGAAATGTAAAACTCAGGAGGAAACCATTTCAACTAGGAGGGAAAACTTTCTTACAGCTGCACGTGCTTAAGGTTCTGCCTGGGAACGGGAGAGATAGATTCAGTTGTAGTGTTCACAAATCTCATTGGAAAGAATGAGCAAGGGAACAAAGAGAGAATGGGTGAAATTTAGCTGATGCTCAATAAAGAAGCTTGTGCAGATGACCGGCCGAATGTCCATTACGTAATTCTGTTTCCTAGCTTGACTCCCAAAAGATCAGATTCTCTTTAGTTCCAGGTCCTGAACTGTGCAACCAATGTAAATAGTTGTCTAAATATTGATTAAGCCTCTCCTCCTCTTCCTAAATTTCAAGCAAAGAGGAACTGTTTTTGCAATTCCTCTTCATAATGTAGCCACTAATATTTTGACAAATTAACCCTTGTAACAAAGGAGGGTAAAGATTGATATTATATTAGGTCCAGAGATGTAGCGTGAAGATTGACATGGCCCCTGCGCAAAGATGACATGTAAATTCATGAAACATTCTATTATTGTTTATACAGCAGGATATAGAATGAATGCAGAGTTGGGTGAAAAAGTGGCAGATGGAGTTCAATCCAGATAAATGTGAAGTGATGCATTTTGGAAGGTCAAACTTAAAGGCAAAGTAATGGCAGGATTGTTAATGGTTGGAAGAACAGAGGGTCCAGGGGATCCAAATCCATGGATCACTCAAGGTTACCATACAGTTAATAAGGCTTATGATGTGCTGGGCTTCATGAGTTGGGGATTGAGTTCAAGAGCCGTGAGGTAATGTTGCAGCTCTGTAGAACTCTGCTTAGTCCACACTTGGAATATTGTGTTCAGTTTTGGTCTCCCCGTTCCAGGAAGTATGAGGAAACTACGGAGAGGGTGCCGAGGAGATTTACCAGGATGGTGCCTGGAGAACGTCTTATGAGGCAAGGTTAGCAGAGCTGAGACTTTTCTCTTTGGAGTCCATAAGGATGAGAGAAGACTTCGAGGTCTACAAAATTATGAGAGGCCTAGATAGGGTGGAGAGCCATTGCCTTTCACCCAGGGCAAGAGTAGCAAAATACCAGAGGACGTCTGTCCAAAGTGAGGGGAGGAAAATTGAGGGAGATGTCAGAGTTGAGTTATTTTTCCACAGAAAGTTGTGGGTGCCTGGAATGCATTTCCAGGAGTAGTAATGGTAGAAACTGGTACAATAGGGACATTTCAAAGACTCGAGCACGTGGATGAAACAAAAATAGAGGGTTATGAGTTAGGGAAGATGTAGTTTATTGAGTAGGTTTATATAGGTTGGCATAACATTGTGGGGTGAAGGGCCTGTTCTGTGCTGTAATGTTCTATATTCTATTCGCATTACTTGTCTTACTTGCTTCTTGATAGTATCCACTCTTTTAGCCATTCCCTAGGTGACATTTGCCATCTCCATTTCCGCTGGTTTCTCATGAATTCCTAAACTTTTTTTTCTTTTTCCCAGAAATTTGGAATTAACAAAACCGATCCCAGTGCTCTTACTGATGAAGAGATAAATCGCTTTGTGAGGCTGGACATTGAACCAGATACCATCACCTGGCAGCGAGGTATCAAACTAGTTTAGTTTGGCTATGCTTTTACACGGCACAGTTTCCCGTGTGACCATCATGGCTTGCTTTGCGTGGTTTTCTGTGACTTTCAAACCATTGTAACCCACCCCAACCCTATCTTTGCAAAATACTGCACATTCTGGAGTGTGAAATAAAACACAAAATGCTAGAGCCAGTTAAACGGTATTTGTGGAGAGAGAAGCCAAGTTAACATTACTAACTGAATGCCAGTTTTATCAGAACTATGTATCACAGCTGAGTCCTGGAGCGAATAAGGAAGTGTAACCAGGGTTGGGTACTTAGTATTACAACCTACAAATGTCTGCCCTGATGCACTGTCTGAGTGTCATTTTGTTTGGCATACTTCGAGCTCAATACAACCTTCTGTTACTTTTCCCCCCTCTAACTGTAAGCTGATGGTTCATTCACAAATTAAAACTTGCTCGGTTGGCTGGGCAGCACATGTTTATACATGTTTTTACAAGAGAGGATACAAATAACCTCCCAAGGATGTTGGGAAACATAGAGACTAATGCAAGGGAGGAACTGAAAGAAATCAGTATCTCTAAGGACATGGTCTTGGGGAAATTGATGGGATTGAAGGCAGATAAATCCCAAGGGCCTGATAATCTACATCCTAGGGTACTTAAGGAAGTGGCCATTCAGATAGCAGATGCTTTAAGAATTATTTTCCAGAACTCGATAGACTCAGGATCAGTACCCATGGATTGGAGGGTAGCTAATGTTACCCCACTATTTAAAAAGAGGGGTAGAGAAAAAGTGGGGAATTATAGGCTGGTGAGCCTTACATCAGTAGTGGGCAAAATGATGGAATCCATTATTAAGGATGTAATAGCGGAGCATATGACTAGCAGAGAAGGGATCAGACAGAGTCAACATGGATTTACAAAAGGTAAATCGTGCTTGACAAATCTATTGGAATTCTTTGAGATGGTGAAAGGTAAAATAGATGGGGGAGAGCCAGTGGATGTGGTGTACCTGGACTTCCAAAAGGCCTTCGATAAGGTCCTGCATAAACGACTGGCTTCCAAAATCAAGGCTCATGGGATTGAGGGCAAAGTATTGATGTGGATTGAGAACTGGCTGGCAGGTAGAAGACAGAGAGTTGGGATAAATGGCTCATTTTCTGAGTGGCAGGCGGTGACCAGTGGGGTGCCACAGGGATCTGTACTGGGACCCCAGCTGTTCACAATTTACATTAATGATCTGGATGAGGGGATTGGATGGAATATCTCCAAATTTGGAGATGACACTAAGCTAGGAGGGGTTGTGTGCACGGAAGAGGGGGTCAGGAAGCTCCAGTGTGATTTGGATAAATTGAGGGACTGGGCAGATACATGGCAAATGCACTACAATGTGGAGAAATGTGAGGTTATCCACTTTGGTCATACAAACCGGAGGGCAGATTACTATTTGAATGGCAATAGATTAAGAGATGGGGAAGTGCAGAGAGTCCTAGGGGTACTTGAACACCAGTCTCTGAAGGCGAGCATGCAGGTACAGCAGGCGGTTAAAAAGGCAAATGGTATGTTGGCCTTCATATCAAGAGGGTTTGAGTCTAGGAACAAGGATACCTTACTGCAGCTGTACAGGGCCTTGGTGAGACCCCACCTGGAGTATTGTATGCAGTTTTGGTCACCTTATCTAAGGAAGGATGTTCTTGCAATGGAGGGAGTGCAGAGGCGATTCACCAGGCTGATACCTGGAATGGCAGGAATGACTTAGGAGGAAAGATTGCGCAAATTGGGATTGTACTCGCTGGAGTTGAGAAGATTGAGAGGGGATCTCATAGAGACATATAAAATTCTGGCAGGACTGGACAGAATTGATGCAGATGGGATGTTTCCAAGGATGGGAAAATCCAGAACCCGGGGCCATGGTTTGAGGATAATAGGCAAACCATTTAGGACCGAGATGAGGAGGAATTTCTTTACCCAGAGGGTGGTGAATCTGTGGAATTCATTGCCAAGAGGGCAGTAGAGGCAGGTTCATTCAATCTATTTAAGAGGGAATTAGATCTATTTCTTCAGTATAAGGGTATTAAAGGTTACGGAGAGAAGGCGGGGACGGGGTACTGAACTTTAAGATCAGCCATGATCTCGTTGAATGGCGGAGCAGGCTCGAAGGGTCGAATGACCTACTCCTGCTCCTATCTTCTATGTTTCTATGTGGAGTGAGATGCATTCAGTCTTAAGATTGGCCCCTCATACAATGAATGTTTGCTGTTTTAAAGTAATAGATACCAACGACAGGTTTCTGAGGAAGATCACCATTGGTCAGTCCAGCACGGAGAAGGGATTCTCCAGAACAGTAAGATTTTCATTCATCCCTCCCATGGAAGTGACAGACTGCAGGGAAAACCAAATTGAAGGAGTGGGTGGTGGGTGTATTTTGTTTAAATATTGTGAACCAAAATGGGAAATAATCAAAATGACTAACGTTCTGGCACTCAAGAGTGCAGTATGTAGTAGTTAGCTTTATCTGCACAAAGCAATCCTTGGTTAGGCTTGGAATCCTGGGAATGATTCTTGACTCAGGGAGTAGATTATAGAGTTATCAAATTGCCAATAATATTCAGAATGGACCAATAGATCTTTGGATATTAAGAGAATCAAGGAATAGTTGTTTATCATTGATACAGGCCCTTTGGCCAAACTTGCCCATGCCGAACAAATATCTCACCCACGCTAGTCCCACCTGCCTACATTTGGTCCGTATCCCTCTAAACCCTACCTATCCATGTATCCGTCCAATTTTTTTTAATGCTGCAATAGTCCCTGCCTCAACTACTTCCTCCGGCAACCTGTTCCACTCACCCACCATCCTCTGCTTTTTTTTAAAAAAAACGTTACCCCTTGCGCTCCTCTTAATTCTTTCTCCCTCACTTTAAAAATATGTCCTCTGATTACTGATACCCCACAGTGTAAAAGACTCTCTGCGTTCACCCGATCTATTCTACTCATGATTTTCTATGAGATCAGCCCTCATCCTTCTTCAGACCAAGAAAGCCCCAGCCTGCTCAACCTCTCTGTAGCTCAGGCAACATCCTCGTAGACTTCTCCACACGCTTTCCAGCTTGGTAACATCTTTCCTGCAGCACAGTGACCAAAACTGAACACAATATACTCCAAATGGGGCCTCACCAACTGCAACATGACCTCCCAACTTTATGTTCACTGCTCTGACTGATGAAGACCAATGTGCCAAAAGCCTTTTTGACCACCCTATCTACTTGTGACGCCAAAATAATGTGTAACTGTACTGTCAGATCCCTGCTATTCACTGCCCATGTTAGACCTTCCAAATTGTAACATATTTCTCAATATTAAATTCCGTCAACCATTGCTCTTTCCACTGATCAAGATTCTGCTGCAAACTTTGGCAACTGTCTTCACTACCTACAATACCAGATACTTGTTGATATGGAATTAACAAAGATGAATGACACCGAGCAAAAAGGACAGTGCAGGCTTTTTTTTTATGAGGGTGGCTTGCTTCTCATAGGAACATAGGAAGTAGGAACAAGAGGAGGCCAAAAATGGCCCATCGAGCCTGCTCCGCCATTCAATACGATCATGGCTGATCTAATTGAGGACCTAACTCCACCTACCTGCCTTCTCCCCATATCCCCTAATTCCTCTATCCTGTAAAAATTTATCTAACTGAATTTTAAATATGTTTAATGAAGCAGCCTCAACCACTTCCCCGGATAGAGAATTCCAAACATTGGAAAAACTATTTTTCCTCATCTCAGTCCTAAATCTACTCCCCCGAATCTTGAGACTGTGTCCTCTCATTTTAGTTTCCCTGTCCAGCTCCAAAATCCTTCCTACATCTATCCTATCCATACCCTTCATAATCCTATATGTTTCTATAAGATCTCCTCTCATTCTTCTGAACTCGAGCAAATACAATCCTAGAAGATTTAATCTTTCATCATAAGTCAACCCCTTCATCCCAGGGATCAACCTAGTAAACCTCCTCTGGACCGTCTCCAAAGCCAGTATGTCCTTCCTCAAACATGGAGACCAGAACTGGACTCAGTACTCCAGGTGCGGCCTCACCAGTACCTTGTACAGTTGCACCCTCTAACCTTGCTGCCCATGTTTGTGTGATGGGAGAGTTGGGAGAGTTTTCTCCTAATGTGATTGAGGCATTGAAGAGCAGGGGTCATTTGAATTGAGTGGCTTTGTGATATGTCAGGAGGGTTGGGCAATCGTACCTTGCACAGGTTTGACTCCCATCTTCCACATTGTAGGCGCAGTTCGACATCACAGTGGCAAGTGAGATCATGGCGGTGCTGGCACTGACTGATGGGTTGAAGGACATGAGGGAACGGCTGGGAAAAATGGTGGTGGCTTCCAATAAGAAGGGAGAGCCGGTCACTGCAGATGATTTGGTAAGGATGGTAACTAGTGTGCAATTTTACCTGCTACAAGCAATAGAGACTGCCTTGGGAACTCGTCAGGTTAAGCAGCATCTGTAGAGGCAAAAGGTGTAACGTTTCAGGTCTAGACCCTACGTCAAGATTTTAATGCAGGGTCTCGATCCGAAGCGTAGACAAAAACCTTCTGGAAGCAGTTTGACCTACTGAGTTCTTCCACTGTTCTGTTTTTTTGTTGCAGATTTCAGCATTTGCATTCTCTTTTGTCTGCCAGTGATCAGTTAACCTCGAGTGAAGCTGTTTGAAAGGAATGTCAGCCAAGACACTGGCAAGGCTCCTTGAGCTGAAATCAATTTTAGATAACCTTTGCATTAAAAGTCAATGTCTTGAAAATGCATCAGTCTCTACAATTGCCTCCCTGCTGCACACACCTGCTCTGTGCTGAGGATAGACTAGGAAGAGGGAGGGTGGAGGAGAGGTGATCTACCTCCAGACCAGAAGGAGACAAGAGAATAGGATTAGAAATGCTTTTGTGTCACTCCTGGTCAATTCTTTATGCCATAGGCTATCCTTCATGAGCAACATCATAGCCCAAAAAAAACAAATGCTGGAGAAACTCAGCAGGTCAAACAGTGCCTTTATGTAGCAACGGTGAAGACACATCACCAACGTTTCGGCCTTGAGCCCTTCATCAAGCTGTGGGGAACATGAGAGATCTCAGAACCTGAGACGTGTGAACCTGAGCTCCCAGATATGATCTTTCAATACAATCAGGAAACTTTCAGTGCCCAAGGCCCCTTCTGGAGCCCTGCTTGCCTTTGATACCCTCTTGAATCCCATTCCTATTACCTGGTTCCCATGAGCCAGAATCCAGCAGCCTGTGTGGATCCTTCAGCTGCTGAGCCCCTCGCTGGTCTGCTGTCGACATCTCTTTCCCCATCAGGTCTTTTCCCAGACTTCTCAGTGGGTGGGGGGGATGTTGTTCTCTGCTCTGGTGCTCTGTGCCATCCAATGATCCCCTGCAGTCCACAGCCTCCACTGTCAAGTATGGATGCTGCCATCTTGCACGTGGACATACCTTAAATGGCTCAGGCCCAAAACATCAATTATATCAATTTACCTCCTTTGGATGCTGTGAGACTGACTGACTGGCTGAGTTCCTCCAGCCTTTCTGTGTTTTTACTACAATCACAACGTCTGCAGACTTTCATGTTTCACTTATTCCATCTGGGAACCAGGAAGGGGATTAAGAGGGGTGATGGAAGCTTCTTGGAGCACCTTGGAGGTGGTCATGCAGAATAGCAGTTGATTCACTTGGAATTTCCATGCGGTGCAAAGGCTGTTCCTCAACATGGTTATCCAACTGCACGAAAACCAACAAGGTCGGGTCAAATACAGCAATGAGCTCTCTAAACCCTTCTCCATTAACAATGGTGTGAAGCAAGGCTGCGTTCTCGCACCAACCCTCTTTTCAATCTTCTTCAGCATGATGCTGAACCAAGCCATGAAAGACCTCAACAATGAAGACGCTGTTTACATCCGGTACAGCATGGATGGCAGTCTCTTCAATCTGAGGTGCCTGCAAGCTCACACCAAGACACAAGAGCAACTTGTCCATGAACTACTTTGCAGACGATGCCGCTTTAGTTGCCCATTCAGAGCCAGCTCTTCAGCGCTTGACGTCCTGTTTTCGGAAACTGCCAAAATGTTTGGCCTGGAAGTCAGCCTGAAGAAAACTAAGGTCCTCCATCAGCCAGCTCCCCACCATGACTACCAGCCCCCACACATCTCCATCGGGCACACAAAACTCAAAACGGTCAACCAGTTTACCTATCTCGGCTGCACCATTTCATCGGATGCAAAGATCGACAACGAGATAGACAACAGACTCGCCAAGGCAAATAGCGCCTTTGGAAGACTGCACAAAAGAGTCTGGAAAAACAACCAACTGAAAAACCTCACAAAGATTAGCGTATACAGAGCCGTTGTCATACCCACACTCCTGTTCGGCTCCGAATCATGGGTCCTCTACCGGCATCACGTACGGCTCCTAGAACGCTTCCACCAGCGTTGTCTCCGCTCTATCCTCAACATTCATTGGAGCGACTTCATCCCTAACATCGAAGTACTCGAGATGGCAGAGGCCGACAGCATCGAATCTACGCTGTTGAAGATCCAACTGCGCTGGGTAGGTCACGTCTCCAGAATAGAGGACCATCGCCTTCCCAAGATCGTGTTCTATGGCGAGCTCTCCACTAGCCACCGTGACAGATGTGCACCAAAGAAGAGGTACAAGGACTGCCTAAAGAAATCTCTTGGTGCCTGCCACATTGACCACCGCCAGTGGGCTGATATCGCCTCAAACCGTGCATCTTGGAACCAACCAATTTTCCCCTGCAACTGTGTCTGCCTGTCCCGCATCGGACTTGTCAGCTACAAATGAGCCTGCAGCTGACGTGGACATTTACCCCTCCATAAGTCTTCATCTGCGAAGCCAAGCCAAAGAAGACAAGCAGGCCTTCTCGAGGAAACATTGATCCAGAATCATTGGTAATTGGTGATTGTGTACAGCTTTTGGCAATGATCTTCCCAAATCATAATGTGTAAAACTTCCTGAAAGTAGCTCAGAATCAGAATCCAGTTTATTGCCATGAACGTGCGTCACAAAGTTTGTTGTTTTGCCGCAGCAGTATTGTGAATTACAGGTACAAATTGCAATAAATTGTGATTCCATAAATACAATATTTAAAAATAAATAATCGGTGCTTAAAAAAAAATTTAAGTGAGTCTATAGATTCATTGTCTGCTCAGAAATCTGATGGTGGGTGTTCGTCTTCAGGTTCCTGTACCTCCTTCCTGATGGTAACCGTGAGAAGAGGGCACAGCCTGGGTAATGAAGGTCCTTGAGGATAGAGGCTGATTTATTTTTTCTTGAATATTTTATTTATAATAAGCATAAATACAGTTTTCATATATCAAGATATATATTATCACAAAATGATTAAATGCATTAATTTTATATATAGAAAGAAGGAACAAATGAAAGAAAAATAACTAACAAAAACACCCTTCTCAAAACCCCCACTACCTCCCCAAAGAAAAAAACTAAAACTACAAAAAAAAGAAACACTAATATACTAAGAAAATGTAGTAAATATCAATATTGAATTGGATTGCTGTTGGAAAGACTTGAAGATCTCTCATAAAAACATTTTCACAAAAAAAGCATAATTAATTGAGGGAAAACTTCATGGAATCAAAGGAATTATTTGTAAATTTAATCCTAATGTTTGAGCATACAGGCTCCAAATCTGTAAAAAAAATAGAATATTTACCTCTCAAATTATATATAATTTTTCTAATGGATACTGTTTTGAATTTCTGTTTGCCATTTGCCTAATTTTAAAGAAACATCGGATTTCCAAGTAACAGCAATATACTTTCTTGCTATTACCATAGCTAATTTAACAAATTTTAATTGAGAATCTGATAAGTCTAATTTAGGAATTATATTTTCAAATTTTCCCATCAAGAATAATTCAGGATTTAATGGAAAAACAACACCAGTAACTTGTTGTAAAAAATTACTAATAGAAATCCAAAATGGTTTGACTTTTGAACAGACCAAGTGGAGAATGTAAAAAAAAGTTACGATTTCATCACCATATCTAAAACATTGGTCTGAAATATCTTGATTTTCATTTATTCAATTTTTGAGGTGTAAAATATAATTGATGTAAAAAATTATATTGAAGCAACCTGTATCTTACATTAATTGTATTAATCATAATATCTTTACACAAATTTTTCAATGCCTGCTGATCTATATTTAAATCGTTCCCATCTTTGACCTAAATAAACCTAATTTAGACATTTTCTCCCATAATTCCATATATACTAATTAAATAAATTTCTTAACAATTCCATCAGTAACCAATTTTTCTAAATCAGTACAATTCATTAATATCATTTCTGGTCCTAATTAATCTCTCTCAAATAGGCTCTCAATTGAAAATAACAAAAAAGAGTATTACATGGAATACCATATCTAGCTCTATTGATCAAATGTCATATTTCAACCACTCTCATAACAGTCTCCTATTTTACAAATTCCTTCATGATACCATATATTTAAAATTAGATTATCTTTGGAGAAAGTTATAAGAGGATTAACTAATGGCATTTTTGGTGACAGGGAGCCTTCATAATTTTCTAAATTAATTTTATTCCAAATGTTTCAATAATGGAGCATCTTTGTCAGTGATCATCAGCCTTGGTTCCCATTTATAAACAAATTCTTCAGCTTTTTCTTCAATTTTATTTAACTCAATTAGATTTAATATTCCCGGCAAGAAACCTTAATTGTGCTGCCTTGTAATAATTCTTAAAATTAGGAAGCTGTGATCCACCTTGTTCATATCTCCATGTTAATTTTTCCATTGATTCTCTTGCTACCTTACCTTTCCAAAGAAATTTCCTAACTTGTTTATTTAATTCCTGAAAAAACTTTTGAGGAACGAACATTGGTAAAGTTTGAAACAGATATTGAATTCTTAGAAAAATAGTCATTTTAATACAATTAACCCTTCCAAATAAAGTTATAGGTAAATTTACCCATTTCTTCAAATCTTCAGTTATTTTCTTGTAATGGAAATAGTTTAGTTCATATAAATTTTTCAAATTATTATCTATATGTATCCCTAAATACTTAATCCCATCATTAGACCATCTGAATTGAATATCTCTTTGACATTGTAAATAATCACCTTGTACTAATGCCATAACTTTACTTTTATCCCAATTAAATTTATAACCAAAAATTCTTCCATACTCTATCAATTGATCATAGAGTCTAGGTAACGACAACTGTGGTTGAATCAAATATACTAAAACATCATTTGCAAATAAACTAATCTTATGTTCCATTTGATTTACCCTAAAACCTTTTAACTGCTCATCTGTGCGGATATTTTGCACAAGAGGCTCTATGGCCAATACAAAGAAAGTCAGAGATAAAGGACATCCTTGCCATCTTGATCAAGTTAAATTAAATGATTAGTTATTACTTTAGCTTTAGGGCTTGTATAAAGTACTTTAATCCAATTTATAAAATTAGATCAGAAAGAATAATCTCTATGTCTAGAATGAACTTTCCTCCATATTTAAATCCTTCATCATTTTAGCATAGCTTTAGCTGCTTTAGACTGAACTATCTAACAAAGGAAAACATTCTCATATGCATCCACCAAATTTAAAAAAGTAACGTATTAATTTTTCATCATCTAAATTAGGTGCATAGATATTCAAAAGTCCACATTTCAGAAAATATTTGACAATCTACCATTATATATCCACCTGCAGGGACCGTAACAACATTCTGAATTTTAGTTAGCAAATTTTTTCTTAATTAAAATTGCTACTCCCCTAGTCTTAGAATTAAATGAAGAAAAAATTTACTTGATCTACCCAATCTCTCTTCACTTTCAGGGGTTCTTTTTCAGTTAAATGAGTTTCTTGCAGAAAAGCTATATCCACCCCTAAATTCTTTATATAAGATAATAATTTCTTTCCTTTTATTGTTCTGTTAATCCCATTAATATTTAAACTAACAATCTTAATTGCTTTATTCATATTTCCTTATTTTTAAATCCCTTTTCATCTCGCCCGTCCAGGAAAAATTCCCATACATTAATGTGATCTCAAGTGTTATCACCTGCAATCCAAAAAAATTAAATACAATGCAAATTAACAAAAGGAAAACAGAAAACCCTACTCAAAAAGTGCCATAGGATCTAGTACTATCCACCTCCATTTTACGAGTCGTGGTATTACCATGAAAACACTTGTAAAGTGCCAGAAATCAACATAAACACATCTCTTGACCCTCCCCCCACAGGAAAAAAACATTGATTAATCAAAACATCAGTTTTCATCTAATAAAAAAACAAACATAATGTAGTTCAGTTTTCTCATCCATAAGAAAAATCAAAATATAAACTGAAAAATACAGAAAACTTTTGGCGACATAGTTAAAAGATAGTTAACTGTTTTATAATTATTTTAAAGTATTTTGATTTTTTTTAAAAACACTAATTAGGCACTTTTTTTTCATTAAATCCCACGGGAGTCGTGAGGCTGCATGTCATCTCTCACAGCATCACATGACATCCCCCAGAGGGTGCTTTCTTGAGACACCACCCTCTTGTAGATGTCCTCGATGCAGTGAAGGCTGATGCCCGTGATTGTGCCAGCTGAATTCACAGCTCTCTGTAGCCGTTTCCTGACCTGTGTGTTGGCACCTCCATTCCGGACAGTGATGCAACCAGTCAGAATGCTCTCCACGGTCCACCTGTAGAAATTTGCAAGAGTCTTTGATGACGTACCCACATTAACCCTGTAGCGGTGGAAGACTAAAGGTAGTGATTTATTGTTTGTTTTTCTGTCCAGGGCATAAGTGGAGCCCTTGCCGTGCTGATGAAGGATGCCATTAAACCCAACCTCATGCAGACATTAGAGGTTTGTGAAGTTTCACTTGTATCTGCTTTCACTTTTGTAGCCAAAGGAAACAAACATTTAAATAAAATATTAGGACTTGCTATTCTCTGAGACTTGATGCTGGTAAAAGGAACATTTGAAGAAGATAATTTAGAAAATGTGAATGTTACCTTTCGATCACTGTGGATAAATCGTTTGCAGGCAAAAAGCAAACTGCTGGAGAACCTCGTCAAGTCAGGCAGCATCTGTGGAGGGGAAGAGGTAGTCAGCATTTCAGGTCATGTCCCGGACATTGTCTTGATGTAGGTTCTTGGCCCGAAGCTTCAACTGTCTTTTTACCTCCATAGCTGCTTGACCTGCTGAGTTACTCAAGCAGTTTTTTTCCAGATTCCAGCATCTGCAGTCTTTTGTGCCTCCTGGGCCAATCATTTGTTAAACATGAGGTCAAAGTAAAGATTTATCTTGGCTCTTTAACATAATTGCATCTTGGAGTTCTCTGCCTGTATCCCTGTTCCATTTCTATACTGGAGTGAGGTACAACAGGGAGCTGTTGGTGGAAGCATTCAAAGTCCTATTTCTAAAGCCATAATCTAGCAGATGAAAGACTGATCACCCCTGTTCAGATTGTCCATTTTATAATCCAGAATAATACTCGTAACAATGCAGGAAGCTCAGTGGCCAGTTTAAACACAGTGATCTAGTAATATAATTCAACTAAATTAGGGATCAGTGCTCGACATTTGAAACAGTGGAGCTGGATTTTTTACATCAGTTTGAAAGGGCAGATCTAAAAATCCAGATTATTAGATGGAATAGTGGCAGCAAAGCGGAATCTCCTTGTTCCTCCCTCACCACATCCAGCAAGCACTGTGCTCATGATGCCACAGCCTAATTATTGTTTTCATGAGCGTCTGATTAGGAAGCCCCTGAGCCCCACCTGTATCACAAGCACCAAATGACACAGGGCTGGTTAAATTGCGTGCCGATCGAAAGCATGATGGGCTTGTGAGCCTCTCTCCCTGTTCCTCCTCATCCTGAAGTGACAGTTGCTCTGGGTTACAGTTTGATCCCGGCTTGTGATGACCAGCTCGTTAACTGGCACAGCAAAGTCTTCTGGGCTGTGAGAGCAGACTGAACTCCTGGTTCCATTGATAGCGATGTTCTGCATTTGTGGCATTCAGTTTATTCCAGAGAAGGTCCTTCACCTCATGGGAGCAACATTATTGAGAGCTGTACCAAGGAAACTGGGCCATAGTAGTATTGTATGGGAGCCTTGCCTCGTCTGTCATCCAACCCAAGTATATCGTTTCTACCTCAAAAAAAATCTTGATTCTCCTTAAATGACTGCTCAGCAGCTATTCTTGGACACTCTCCCTCTTGGTCACTTTCTGGAGTTCTGAGTATAATCCTTGATATCCATTAATCTATTTATCTCTGGTCTGAAGCTGGAGGAACTCAGCAGGTCAGGCAACATCCATGAGTAGAGATGGTCAGTAAGTGTTTCGGAACGGGGCCCTGTCATGTCGGTATGACACATTGCATTCCTCCTAGACAGCCTTGTACCCAACAGCAAGAATGTTGATTTTTCCAATTTTGGATAACCCCTATCTCTATCTTGTTCCATTGTTTTCATCTCTTCTTTACCTGTTCCTGTACTCTAACTTCCATCCCAGTGGTCTCTTCCTCAACCTGTCTCACCACATCTTGCATCTTTTGGTCAATACCCTCTCACCTCTGCCAGGGTGAGGCCAAACATAAACAGCACATCATATTCCTGGACAGTCTTAAACTGAATGGCATGAACATTGATTTTTTTTTTTAATTTTGGGTAACCCCCTACTTCCATCTGCATCCATTGTTTCCATCTTTTCTAGCTAAAGAATGAAAGAAAAAAACAAGCCCATAAATATGTAAACTTTTCTCTCTAACTCATCTGTCCTTCCACTTCTCCTGCCTTCGGTCCAATATCTGATCACCTCTTGGCTCCTCCCCAACTTATTTACCCCTTCATGCACACAATATCACCCCCTTTTACTTTGGTCTTCATAAAAGATCACAACCTGAAATAATGACTGACTATTTTTCTGCATGGATGCTGCCTTACCTGTTGAGACCTGTGGTCTCCTCTACATCAGAGAGACTGGACTCAGGCTGCAAGATCGCTTAATTGAGCACCTCAACTCTGTCCACTGCAATAGTGGGAATCTCCCAGTGGCTAAACATTTCAATTCCCTGCCCCATTCCCACGCTGACATGTCTGTCCATGGTCTCATGCACTGGCAGGTTGAGAGCATCTACAAATTGGAGGAACAACATCTCATCTTCTGTTTGGGCACCTTCCAACTAGATGGCATCAACATGGATGTATCCGGTTTCCTTTCGGCCCCATCTCCTTCTGACTCCTTTTTTTCCCCCTCTCTCTCTTTTTTGAGCTCTTTTTCTCTGTCTCGCTTCCCCCACCTCTGCTTCCACAACAACTCTCCCTCCACCAGTCAATCTCACCTTTTCTGTCTCCTGTGACCCATCCATACAACAATTAAAGTATGGAAACAAGCCATCTTGGCCCCTCTAGCCCATATTGATTTGTGATCTCCTCTAATCCCACTTGCCTGCACCCTGCCCATAACCCTCCAATCCTCTCACATCCATGCACCTATCCACCATTTTCTTAAATGACAAAATTGACCTTGCTATAACCACCTCTTCTGGAAGGTCATTCCACTCAGCCACCACTCTGAGTGAAGAAGCTCTCTCTTATGTTACTTCTAAACTTTTGTCCCCTAACCCTCAACTCATGACCCCTTGTTCCAATCTCACCTACCCTCAAGGGGAAGAGCTTATACCTCTATCAAAACCCCCCTCAACCTTCTACACTCCAATGAATAAAGACCCAGTCTACTCAATGTATTCCAGATACTGCAATCCAGGCAACATTTTAGTGAATCTTCTCTGTACCCTCTCTACCGTATTAATATCCTTCCTATAATTTGGGGACCAGAACTGCACACAGTATTCCAAATTTGGCCTCACCAATGTCTTGAATAGTCTCAACATCACTTCCCAACTCCTATCTTCTATATGCTTTGATTTATAAAGGCCAGCATACCAAAAGCCTTCTTTACCACTCTATCCACATGAAATTCCACTTTCAAAGAACAATGATCTCTCTGTTCCTCTGCATTCCTCAATGCCTCCCCCTTCACTTCATATGTCGTGTTTTGATTATTCTTCCCAAAATGAAGCACCTCACACTTATCAGTATTAAACTCCATTTGCCACCTTTCAGCCCACTCTTCTAAGCCGTCCAGATGCTTCTGCAGTCCATGAAAACCATCTTCACTATCCACATCCCCCACTATTTTTGTATCATCCGCATATTTACTAACCCAATTTACCACTCCATCATCCAAATCATTAACGTAAATGACAAACAACAAAGGACCCAACACCGAGCCCTGAGGCACACCACTCAGCCTCCATCCTGACAGACAGTTATCTACCATGACACTCTGGCATCTACCCTCCAATTAACACCTTTTCTCTGTGAGTTGGTACTCCTCTCCCTGCCCATTCTTCCCTTCTCATTAGCTTTTTAATTCACGCTCCTTCCTGCTTTTTACTCATACCTTGAACAAAGAACAGTACAATACAGACCCTTTCACCCACAATGTTATTCCGACTTATATATAATATATCTACAAAAATGAAACCGTCCCTATCTCATACCCTCTGTTTTTCTTTCATCCATGTGCCTGTCTCACAGTCTCTTAAATGCCCCTAATTTTTCCATCCTCCAGCACCTCCCTTGGCAATGCATTCCAGACACCCATAACTCTGTTTTTAAAAAAAAGTGCCCTATGGAGCCTGTGAGACCTCCAGAGTCCCTCCAGCTTCTCACTGTTTGCTCAGGGTTCCAGGGTCTTCAGTTCTTGTGTTTCTCTGTTCTGATTCCTGCCTTAACTCTGGTTGACCCTTTACCTCATTTGGAGAATATTTCCCCATGGCTGACTGTTGTAAATTAAAATTAAATCCTGATCAGCTTCCTTCTCTGCTTCACCAACTCCTGTCCAGTTTTTGTATACTTATAAAAGCTTCATTGTGTGATGTGAAAGCTTTTGTAGATGCTTTTGACAGAAATAATCTGCACAAGTTGTGGAGGTTTTACCAGACTCTTGGGAAAATAATCTTGAGTGGTAGGGCAGGAGAGCTGATGAATATTCGTGCTGTTAACAGGGAACTCCGGTGTTTGTTCATGCTGGACCATTTGCCAACATTGCACATGGAAATTCTTCTGTCTTAGCTGACAAGATAGCACTAAAGCTGGTCGGGCCTAATGGGTTTGTAGGTAAGTTATGGAATCTTTTATTTTACCTTTCACACTTCGCTTTTGAGCACAGGCTTTGGTCAGGTATCCCACTGACCCAACATTGATGACATCTCGAACCCTAAACCCGCTCGGTGCCCACTGTGGCACGGGACCTTCCATGCCCAGAATACTGGTGAGACCCTGCCCCCAGATTGAGCAGAAGTCAGGGCCCTGAATTCAAGAGTAGGGATGTACAAAGCTTTTGCGACACCACGATTGAGTAACGTGGGCAATTCTTCTCATCCAGCAAGAGGAAGGATATTATTAAGTTAGAAAAGATGCAAAAAAGATTTGTGAAGTTGTTACCGGGGATAGACTTAGACTTTATCCCTGGAGTGTTGGCAGCTGAGGGCTGACAGTACAGGGGCAGATAAAATCGCAAGTTAACAGTCAGAATCAGAATTTATTGTCTTGAACGTGTCATGAAATTTGAATTTTTGCAGCAGCTTCACAAATATGCGATAAATTTACATTTTTAAAATAAATAAATTGGTGCAAAAAGAAGAGAAAGTGAGGTTGTATCTGTGGTTCATTGTCCATTCAGGAATCGGTAGTAGTTGAGGGGAAGAAGCTGTTTTTGTGTGTTCGCTTTCAGGCTCCTGGACCTCCTTCCCAGTGGTAGCAGTAAGAAGAGGGCACAGCCTGGGTGGTGAGGGTCCTTGAGGATAGAGGCTGCTTTCCTGGGATACGGCCTCTCGTAGATGTCCTTGATGAAGTGAAGACTGATGTCCACGATATCGTTGGCCGAGTTCACAACTCTCTGTAGTCTTTCCCTGTCCTGTACATTGGCACCTCCACACCAGACAGTGATGCAACCAGTCAGATTACTTTCCACTGCCCCAGCAGAAAGTTTGCAAGAGTCTTTGGTGACATTCCAAATCTCAAACACCTCACGAAGTCTAGCCACTGGCGAGCCTTCTTCGTGATTGCATTGACATAGAGGCCCCAGGATAGATCTTCAGAGGTATTGACATCCAGGAATTTGAAGTTCTTAACCCTTTCCACTGCTGACCCCCTCTGAGGACTGGTTCATGTTCTCCTGATTGCAAAGCACAGACTGAGTCATATACTGTTCGGGTGGCCACTAGAGAAAGGATGCGCTTGCTCAGAGGAGATAAGCTAGGCATGTTTTCCCTTGAGCAAAAGTATCTGAGGGGCGACCTGAAGAGTTATACAAAATTTTTAGAAGCGTAGGTAGTCAGAATCTTTTACCCATAATAGGGGTGTCACAAACATGAAGGATTAAGCTTCACAAAGAGGGTGGTGGGTGTATAAAACAAGCTGCCACATGGCATTTAAAGGATTTGGGCAGGTACTTGGGTCAGAAACTACCCTGGTTGCATGGTTGGTGTAGCAGTTAGCACAATCCCTTTACACTGCCAGCGATCAGGAACGGGGTTGGAATCCTGCGCTGTCTGTAAGGAGTTTGTACGTTCTCCCCATCTCTCTCTGTGGGTTTTCCCCGGGGGCTCCAGTTTCCTCCCACTGTTTGAAAAGTACTAGGGGTGTAGGTTAATTGGGTGGCATGGACTCATGGGCCGAAATAGCCTGTTACTGTGCTGTATGTGTAAAATATTTAATTTAAATTTAAATTTAGAAAGCTTAAGAGGATATGGGCCAAATCCTGGTAAATGGGATTGGTTTACGAGGCAGTGAATGAGCATGGACGAATCGGGCTGAAGGACCTGTTTCCGAATTGACCGTTTCCTGATGCACTGCAATAAACAAAAGTGCTGGAAGAACTCCCTCTCCCCGTTTTCTCACTTTCCTTCATCCTTCTGACTCCCTTTTCCCTTCCCTCACCCACACCTTCTTCCTATCAGCATCTTTCTCAGCCCTCCACCCTCTCCCTATCGATCACCTCTCAGCTCCTTTCTTCTCTTTCCCCTCCCACCTGCTAGCCCCTGCTGCTCTCTCTTTTTCTCATCCCCCCACCACCCTTTTATTTAGGCGTTTTCAGGCACTCCTGAAGAAAGGTAGTTGATATTTCAGGCCTGAGCCCATTGCTTTCCATGGATGCTACCCAACATGTCGAGTTCTTCCACCACTTCTGTGTCTGCATCTCCAGACTCCTTGTTTACCTCCAACTGCACCTTAACTTAAAAGATGCTTTGGTTGTGAAAGTTGCCAGAGGCACAAACCATTGCTGGAGGGTCTCATTGGATCAGTGTCCATGAAGGCAGAGGGTGGTCAGTGTTTCAGGCCAAGCCCCTTTTTCCTGATTGTCCATCCAAGCACTGATAAAATTCAGGCACTGAATTTATTTTTCTCAAAGTATCTCATACCTATTTCATGGCAACTTTGCACCCATCAGGATGAGTTTAATGTTCTGACTTTTGTTTACATCCAGTGACGGAGGCAGGGTTTGGAGCCGATATTGGAATGGAGAAGTTCTTTGACATTAAGTGCAGGTACTCGGGTTTGCGCCCCCATGTGGTGGTGCTGGTTGCCACAGTACGTGCTCTGAAGATGCATGGTGGCGGTCCCACGGTAAGTTAAATCCTAAACATCGAGTGCAATACTCCAAAAGCACTGGGAAAATGTGCAGGAAAGGCTGCATATTGCATGCATTCCCCTTCAGGGCAGCGCAATCATTGCACTACCAAACATTGCAGCGTGAACCTGCAATCTTCACACCCCAGGTGCCTTCTGGGTCGTGGAGTCCTACAGGACAGGCCCTGCAGCCCAACTCATCCATGCTGACCAAGTTGGCATTCTGTGCTAGTCCCATTTGCCTGCATTTGGTTCGTACCTTTCTAAATCCTTCCTGTGAACATCTCTGTCCAAATGTTTTATGAACATTCTAAATACCTGCTTCTAAAGCTTCCTCTGGCTGCTCATTCCAGATATGGTCCACCCTTTAGTTTAAAAACTTGCCGTTCATTTCCTTTTTGCATCTTTACCCAGCCCTCCCAGGGGGTTTGACTTGGCAACAGAAGTTAGCCATCCATTTTCATGGGCACTAATGATTAGATTGTGAATTTCTGGGACCAAGCAAACAATCCCTTGCCCTGCAATACACAAATGTGCAGGAGAAACACAGCAGGTCACCCAGCATCCACAGGAAGTAAAGGGTGACCAACATTTTGGGGCTGGGCCCTTTAAGAACCCATTACTTCTTATGGGCAGAGCTACAAAGATAAAAGTTGGTGGTCTTTGTGTTTGAGAGGATGCCCTCTTAAAAGCTGGGCTTGGGGTTTCATGAACTGGGGGCCTAGTTTAGAATGGTAGACTGATGAAGCCAAGCGTAGGAATGCCTGGCAGTCTCTGAGGAGCCACCTTGCTGTGAGGAAGAGATTTCACTGAAGCTGCTTGATGTGTCAGCCGTATCCCAGCAGGAGGCTTCCTCTCGCCCTGAGTCAGAAATCATGGCTGCAAATTTTACTGGGCTTCAGTTCAGTATCACAGTTTGCAATATGGCAGAGGTACTATTTTCCAGATGGGGTATTAAACCAGGTTGATGTGGGCAGTTCCAGCAGAGGAAGATCTGGAGACTTCTCACTGGACTTTAGGCTGATGTTTAGAATACAGAACATTCTAGCACAGTATAGGCTCTTCAACACAATGTTGTACTGATCTGTATAAACCTAGTCCACAACAGTCTAATTTTTTCCTCCCTCACACCCATAACCCTCTATTTTTCTTTCATCCATGTACCTGTTAAAGTCTTTTGAATGTCCCTATTGTACCAGCCTCCACCACCATCCCTGGCAATGCATTCCAGGCACCCACCACTCTCTCTTTAAAAAAAACATACCTCCGGCGTCTCCTTTAAATACTCCTCTATTTGATCTTAAGATGACCTTGTCATCCCAAGCAAAAGTGCTGGTTGTCCACCCTATCTAAACCCCTCCTAATCCTGATTGCGTCCAAGTCATCTCTCAATCCAATCAACAAGGATAGGTGACTTTAAAAATATAGAATGTTGGAAGAACATAGCAGGTTGAGGTACGTTAACATTTCCCGTTGAGGGAAGAGGAAAGATTGCGAGGTGGGGTGAGTTGGAGGTTGATAGGTGATAGGTGGGGCAGGGATGAGGTACAGATGGAACTGAGTAGCTGAAGATTGGAAAGGTGAACAAAGGGAGAAGGAAACTAGGCGGATCTGTGAGAGGAGAATATCAGGGGTGTGGGGTGAACTTTCCAGTTGCTGTGAAAGGAGTGAGCTCCTAAGAAGTGCTGTGGACCAGTCATTCTATTTTGGGCTATGGCCCCCTTAGGACTCTGCACAAAGTTTTATGGGCCTCCTTCCCTGTGAAGCAGTTGCTTATTTGGTTGTTTCTGTACTTCTCTCCTACTGACCACGTTACAAACATTAAAAAATGTTTTCTGATTTCAGTGTGCGGCCCTCCCCGAAATGTGCTGTGGACTATGGCATTAATGTAGGGTTAACAAAAATGGGTGGTGGATGGTCAATGTGGTTTCTGGGTATGCCGGATGCCTCCCTGCATGGATGCAAACACACCAAGAAATCAAACCCCCATTTTGGATGCACACGATGCTCTAAGCACAAATTTTGGCAGTTCGTTAAGTTTAGATTGATGCAAATTGGAGGTCAATAAAAGCTAAATGGGTTAGAATTTTCAAATAAAAAAGGGGGCACAGTTTAGCGCAATACTTTACAGCGCCAGCAATCAGGGTTCGAATCCCGCGCAGTCTGTAAGGAGTTGGTGCATTCTCCCCATGTCTGCATGGGTTCAGGTTTCCTTCCACTGTTTGAAACGTACTGGGGTTGTAGGTTAATTGGGTGTAATTGGGCGGCACGAGCTAGTGAGCTGAAATGGGTGTATGTCTGAAATTTAAAACGATAAAGAGATTTTATAAAACGAAACATGGAGCACTTTGTGCAGTTCTGGTGATGTTTAGGCACAGGAGGAGGTGCAAAAAGATTGGCAAGACTGAGACCAAGAGGATGTAGAGTGCAAAATTAAATAGACCAAGTGCGTGAGATGGTGGTAGTCTGTGAGATTCTGTGAGCCTACTTCATTATTCAATGCAATCGTGCCTGATCCTCAATCTCAGTGCCATAGTGTACTGCTCCCTCTTCACACCTTTTGGTGCGTACCATTTCCAGAAATCAATTTTTCTTAAACATATTCAGCATCTTGGCCCCCACAGCCCTCTGGGGCAGAGAATTATGCAGGCTCACCCCTTCCATCCCACCCCACCCCCAACAAACTAACAAATTATGTCATCATTCATGCACAGTTACAGAGTATAGGGTTGCAGTGAAAGGAAAGATAAATTAGCACCAAGCAAGGGCACACGAGAGCACTGTTGTAGGGTTTATTCAGGAGCCTGATGGCTGTGGGGAAGAAACTGTCTCAAAGCCTGTTGGTGCACACTCTTGAGCCTTCTCCCGGGGGTGGAGTAAGAGTGTATCTGGGCTGTGATGGTCCTTTCAGTATGTTGGCTACTCGTGGGAGATGTAGATGAAGTCCATGGAGGGGAGGGAAGTATCTATGATGTTATGAGCTGCATTCACTACCTTCCGATCTTGAGCAGAGCAGTGCCCAGTAGTTCTGTAACCTGAGAACGTGTTCTTCCCCCACCCCCTCCCCGACCATAGAAAGCTGTCTCCTCTCATCCGGCTTGCCGAGCCGAGTCAGGATTTTGACATTTTATTTTGAGATCTCCAAACAGACGAGGAAGGATGGGAGGAGGTACCGCTGAGACTAGCATGTTCTGAATAGGCTGCAAGGCCTGTTTCTGTTCTTTAAATACACTGAGAGTCTGTCTTTCACACAGTCCTATTTCAAAATAAGTTCTGATTTTCTTTTGTAATTGTTCTATAGGTGACAGCAGGCGTCCCATTGCCAAAGGCATATACGGAGGAGGTAAATTCTGAGGGGTATTTATTCTCTCTGGTGGATTTGTCCCCTGTGTTCATTGCAGGTGAATGGATTGGATAAAGTCAGGATAGGGATCGTTTAAAATAGACAGGGCAGAAGGCATTTGAACATCCTTGCAGTTTCTGCTAAATACATCTGCAGGACCAAAAATTTGATCCCGGTAAATTGAAGGCTGTTAACCTTAACTCAGTAAGTATGGGAATAATGAAACAGGATTTGTACAGCATGTGTCCAAAGACTGGTGATGAATCTGCTCCCAGTCATGTGCTGCTGGAGGAGGGACATCCCAAAGATGTGCTGGGAAGTTAACAGCTGTTGGCCTGAACTTGTTGCAATTAGGGGGAATGTCATTGAAGCATTTCAAATGGTGAAAGGCATGGAAGGAGTAGATGTTACATAAAACATAACATAACAATTACAGCACGGAAACAGGCCATTAGGCCCTTCTAGTCCGCACCGAACCAAACACCCCTTTCTAGTCCCACCTCCCTGCACAATGCCCATAACCCTCCATCTTCTTCTCATCCATATACCTGTCCAACCTTTTCTTAAATAATACAATTGACTCCGCCGCCACTATTTCTCCCGGAAGATCATTCCACACGGCTACCACTCTCTGAGTAAAGAAGTTCCCCCTCATGTTACCTCTAAACCTCTGCCCCTTAATTCTTAACTCATGTCCTCTTGTTTTAATCTTTCCTCCTCTTAATGGAAATAGTCTATCCACATCCACTCTGTCTATCCCTTTCATAATCTTAAATACTTCTATCAAATCCCCTCTCAACCTTCTACGCTCCAAAGAATAAAGACCCAATCTGTCCAATCTCTCCCTATACTCTAGATGCTTAAACCCAGGTAACATTCTGGTAAACCTTCTCTGCACTCTCTCCACTCTGTTTATATCCTTCCTATAATTAGGCGACCAGAACTGCACACAGAACTCCAAATTAGGCCGCACCAACGTCTTATACAATCTCAACATCACCTCCCAACTCCTATATTCCATGCAATGATTGATAAAGGCCAGCATACTAAAAGCCTTCTTCACCACCCTATTCACGTGAGTTTCTACCTTCAGGGAACGATGTACCGTTACTCCTAAATCTTTCTGCTCTTCTGTATTCCTCAATGCTCTCCCATTTACCACATATGTCCTATTCTGATTCTTACCAAAATGAAGCACCTCACACTTATCAGCATTAAATTCCATCTGCCATTTTTCAGCCCACTTTTCTAAGCAGTCCAAATCCCTCTGCAATCCTTGAAAACCTTCTTCATTATCCACTATTCCACCTATCTTAGTATCGTCTGCATATTTACTAATCCAATTCACCACCCCATCATCTAGATCATTAATGTATATAACGAACAACAATGGGCCCAATACAGATCCTTGAGGCACACCACTGGTCACCGGCCTCCAACCTGACAGACAATTATCCACTACCACTCTCTGGCCTCTCCCATTCAGCCAATGTTCAATCCATTTGACTATCTTAAAATTTATACCTAAAGACTGCACCTTCCTAACTAACCTTCCATGTGGTACCTTATCGAAGGCCTTACTGAAGTCCATATAGACAACATCGACTGCGCTACCCTCATCCACATTCCTAGTCACCTCTTCAAAAAATTCAATCAGATTGGTCAAACAGGACCTTCCGCTCACAAATCCGTGTTGAGTGCTCCTGATCAGACCCTGTCTATCCAGATGTTTATAAGTACTATCTCTAAGAATTTTCTCCATTAATTTACCTACCACAGACGTCAAACTTACAGGCCGATAGTTGCCAGGCTTCCTCCTTGAACCCTTTTTAAATAACGGAACCACATGCGCAATGCGCCAATCCTCCGGCACTATCCCCATATCTAATGACATTTGGAAAATTACCGCCAGAGCCTCTGCTATTTTTATGTTGGAAGGTTGTTTCCCATGGTGGGAGAGTCTAGGACAAGAGAGCACAACTTCATGATTGAAGGGTACCCAATTAGAACAGAGATGTGGAGGAATTTCTTCAGCCAGAGGGTGGTAAATCCATGGAATCTGTTGCCACGGGGAGTTGTGGAGGCCAGATCATTGGGGGTATTTAAGGCAGAGATCGATAGGATTGTGGCGGCCTGCCACCACAGAGATCGAGCCGGCACATCGTGCGGCACGCGTGGTAGTAAACAACAGCATATCACACTAACACGACCTTGAACACAGTTGAAAGCCCTAAAATGGCACTGGCCAAGTTGCCCAGCTAACAGATCAATAACAGCCTGGGGAAGAAGGGTATTCACATGCAAGAATGTTCCCGCCCGCTATCGTTATTCATGAGGCTGTGGTCGGCCAATCAAACAAACGGCGGGACCTCCAACTGTATAAAAGGAGCCTTTCCAGCCTCAATAAATCTCAGATCTTAACCTCCCACACTGCGAGTGTGTGTGTTTCTTTGTAGCAGTCAGCTACAGGATCTTGATAAGCCAGAGAATCAAAGGTTATGGGGAGAAGGCCAGGCAGTGAGGCTGAGTGGGGAAATGGATCAGCTCATGGTTAAGTGGTGGCGCAGACTCGATGGGTGCTGAATAGTCTATTTTGGCTCCTAAATCTTGTGATCTAACTGGCAGCTCTGGGATTATCCTTTACTGTGAGAAAAGGCCAGAAAACTTGAAGGGGAGTTTCTGGGTGTGTGAGTGATCAGGTTGCAGAGCTAAACAAGGGGGGGTTACTCATTTGTCAGTTGTTCTTGTCTCAGGGTAGGGAGGCAGTAAATGTATGGTCTCCTGTGGGAATAAGTAAGTAAATTGACTCTGACTGTTCTCCTTGGTGCAGAACCTGGACTTGTTGGCAAAAGGCTGCAGTAATCTCCGGAAACAGATCGCAAATGCCAATGAATTCGGGGTGGCAGTGGTGGTGGCAGTCAATGCCTTCAAGTAAGTTCATGTTTTGGGTCATCCTGTTGTCTGAGCAACTCCGTGTCCTCTAAGTCAAAGAATGAGATCTGAAGGCAGGGTTGGGTGATGGGAGGGTGATCAGACTCTGGAAGTTGAACATTTACCCACACTTGGCTGGTCATAATAATTTTTGAGACCTGAGCCATTGAATGATTTCTCTGTCCCTCCCCACCCCACCCTGATGCTGATCAACTGGCTGAGTTCTTCCAGCATTTCTGTTTTTCTTTCTGATTTCAGCATCTGCAGATTGATGGGTTTTACAGATGTTTCTGGCTGTCTGCCAGTGAAGATTTGAAGGATGTTCTCATGGGTTGTGATGCACTTGAGTGCATGTGTGAAGGTTCTCTGGAGAGGCTGTTGTGTTGGTCAAGTGGTCACAGAACTTTCTGAATTTGTTTCGGATTTCCAGCATCTGCCCTTTTTTGCCATTCAATCCCTGGCCTGTTCTCTCTCTAATTTTCTCTCTCCCCGATGCTGGCTTACCTGCTGAGTATTTCAGATTCTTGTGTTAGGTAGAACCCCTGTGTCAGCATCTGTATCTTTTGTCTTTCTGCAGGTCCGACACCGAGGCTGAACTTGAATTGGTGTGCAGTACGGCAAAAGAAGTGGGTGCATTTGATGCTGTGAAGTGTACTCATTGGGCTGAAGGAGGGCTGGGTGCTGTTGAGTTGGCGAAAGCTGTACAACGAGCTTCACAGCAGAAGAGTGACTTCAAGTTCCTTTATGATTTAGAGGTAAGAAATGGATTGTTTTCTGTAAATCATCTGTTTTGAGTCTGTTGTTGAAGCGTGTCTCAATCCAGTAAAATTGGCCTTTCCACCTATTCGCTGATCAATTAAACCCAAGTGAATTTATCCTCACTCCTCACAAAAATACTCTCACTATAATTCCCAAAATTAATTTATTGTCATAGATGCAATACAACTCCAGTTACCCGAAATGGTCGGGACCGCACCTATTCCCAAAATTAAATCCTCTATTGTTGAGCTTAAGTTTATTGTCATATATACAATACAACTCCAGTTACCCGAAATGGTCGGGACTGCACCTATTCCCAAAATTAAATCCTCTATTGTTGGGCTTAAGTTTATAGTCACATATACAATACAACTCCGGTTACCCGAAATGGTTGGGACCGCACCTATTCCCAAAATTAAATCCTCTATTGTTGGGCTTAAGTTTATTGTCATATATACAATACAACTCCGGTTACACAAAATGGTCGGGACCGCACCTATTCCCAAAATTAAATCCTCTATTGTTGGGCTTAAGTTTATTGTCATATATACAATACAACTCCGGTTACCCGAAATGGTCGGGACCGCACCTATTCCCAAAATTAAATCCTCTATTGTTGGGCTTAAGTTTATTGTCATATATACAATACAACTCCGGTTACCCAAAATGGTCGGGACCGCACCTATTCCCAAAATTAAATCCTCTATTGTTGGGCTTAAATTTATTGTCATATATACAATACAACTCCGGTTACCCGAAATGGTCGGGACCGCACCTATTCCCAAAATTAAATCCTCTATTGTTGGGCTTAAGTTTATTGTCATATATACAATACAACTCCGGTTACCCGAAATGGTCGGGACCGCACCTATTCCCAAAATTAAATCCTCTATTGTTGGGCTTAAATTTATTGTCATATATACAATACAACTCCGGTTACCCGAAATGGTCGGGACCGCACCTATTCCCAAAATTAAATCCTCTATTGTTGGGCTTAAGTTTATTGTCATATATACAATACAACTCCAGTTACCCGAAATGGTCGGGACTGCACCTATTCCCAAAATTAAATCCTCTATTGTTGGGCTTAAGTTTATAGTCACATATACAATACAACTCCGGTTACCCGAAATGGTTGGGACCGCACCTATTCCCAAAATTAAATCCTCTATTGTTGGGCTTAAGTTTATTGTCATATATACAATACAACTCCGGTTACCCAAAATGGTCGGGACCTCACCTATTCCCAAAATTAAATCCTCTATTGTTGGGCTTAAATTTATTGTCATATATACAATACAACTCCGGTTACCCGAAATGGTCGGGACCGCACCTATTCCCAAAATTAAATCCTCTATTGTTGGGCTTAAGTTTATTGTCATATATACAATACAACTCCGGTTACCCGAAATGGTCGGGACCGCACCTATTCCCAAAATTAAATCCTCTATTGTTGGGCTTAAGTTTATTGTCATATATACAATACAACTCCGGTTACCCGAAATGGTCGGGACCGCACCTATTCCCAAAATTAAATCCTCTATTGTTGGGCTTAAATTTATTGTCATATATACAATACAACTCCGGTTACCCGAAATGGTCGGGACCGCACCTATTCCCAAAATTAAATCCTCTATTGTTGGGCATAAGTTTATTGTCATATATACAATACAACTCCAGTTACCCGAAATGGTCGGGACTGCACCTATTCCCAAAATTAAATCCTCTATTGTTGGGCTTAAGTTTATAGTCACAGATACAATACAACTCCGGTTACCCGAAATGGTTGGGACCGCACCTATTCCCAAAATTAAATCCTCTATTGTTGGGCTTAAGTTTATTGTCATATATACAATACAACTCCGGTTACCCAAAATGGTCGGGACCGCACCTATTCCCAAAATTAAATCCTCTATTGTTGGGCTTAAATTTATTGTCATATATACAATACAACTCCGGTTACCCGAAATGGTCGGGACCGCACCTATTCCCAAAATTAAATCCTCTATTGTTGGGCTTAAGTTTATTGTCATATATACAATACAACTCCGGTTACCCGAAATGGTCGGGACCGCACCTATTCCCAAAATTAAATCCTCTATTGTTGGGCTTAAGTTTATTGTCATATATACAATACAACTCCGGTTACCCAAAATGGTCGGGACCGCACCTATTCCCAAAATTAAATCCTCTATTGTTGGGCTTAAATTTATTGTCATATATACAATACAACTCCGGTTACCCGAAATGGTCGGGACCGCACCTATTCCCAAAATTAAATCCTCTATTGTTGGGCTTAAGTTTATTGTCATATATACAATACAACTCCGGTTACCCGAAATGGTCGGGACCGCACCTATTCCCAAAATTAAATCCTCTATTGTTGGGCTTAAATTTATTGTCATATATACAATACAACTCCGGTTACCCGAAATGGTCGGGTCCGCACATATTCCCAAAATTAAATCCTCTATTGTTGCGCTTAAATTTATTAGTTAGTTAGTTAGGAAGGTGCAGTCTTTAGGTATAAATTTTAAGATAGTCAAATGGATTGAACATTGGCTGAATGGGAGAGGCCAGAGAGTGGTAGTGGATAATTGTCTGTCAGGTTGGAGGCCGGTGACCAGTGGTGTGCCTCAAGGATCTGTATTGGGCCCATTGTTGTTCGTTATATACATTAATGATCTAGATGATGGGGTGGTGAATTGGATTAGTAAATATGCAGACGATACTAAGATAGGTGGAATAGTGGATAATGAAGAAGGTTTTCAAGGATTGCAGAGGGATTTGGGCTGCTTAGAAAAGTGGGCTGAAAAATGGCAGATGGAATTTAATGCTGATAAGTGTGAGGTGCTTCATTTTGGTAAGAAGAATCAGAATAGGACATACGTGGTAAATGGGAGAGCATTGAGGAATACAGAAGAGCAGAAAGATTTAGGAGTAACGGTACATCGTTCCCTGAAGGTAGAAACTCACGTGAATAGGATGGTGAAGAAGGCTTTTAGTATGCTGGCCTTTATCAATCATTGCATGGAATATAGGAGTTGGGAGGTGATGTTGAGATTGTATAAGACGTTGGTGCGGCCTCATTTGGAGTTCTGTGTGCAATTCTGCTCGCCTAATTATAGGAAGGATATAAACAGAGTGGAGAGAGTGCAGAGAAGGTTTACCAGAATGTTGCCTGGGTTTAAGCATCTGGAGTATGGGGAGAGATTGGACAGATTGGGTCTTTATTCTTTGGAGCGTAGAAGGTTGAGAGGGGATTTGATAGAAGTATTTAAGATTATGAAAGGGATAGACAGAATGGATGTGGATAGACTATTTCCGTTAAGAGGAGGAAAGATTAAAACAAGAGGACATGAGTTAAGAATTAAGGGGCAGAGGTTTAGAGGTAACATGAGGGGGAACTTCTTTACTCAGAGAGTGGTAGCTGTGTGGAATCATCTTCCGGGAGAAATAGTGGCGGCGGAGTGAATTGTATTATTTAAGAAAAGGTTGGACAGATATATGGATGAGAAGAAGATGGAGGGTTATGGGCATTGTGCAGGGAGGTGGGACTAGAAAGGGGTGTTTGGTTCGGTGCGGACTAGAAGGACCTAATGGCCTGTTTCCGTGCTGTAATTGTTATGTTATGTTATATATACAATACAACTCCGGTTACCCGAAATGGTCGGGACCGCACCTATTCCCAAAATTAAATCCTCTACTGTTGGGCTTAAATTTAATGTCATATATACAATACAACTCCGGTTACCCGAAATGGTCGGGACCGCACCTATTCCCAAAATTAAATCCTCTACTGTTGGTCTTAAATTTATTGTCATATATACAATACAACTCCGGTTACCCGAAATGGTCGGGACCGCACCTATTCCCAAAATTAAATCCTCTGTTGTTGGGCTTAAATTTATTGTCATATATACAATACAACTCCGGTTACCCGAAATGGTCGGGACCGCACCTATTCCCAAAATTAAATCCTCTATTGTTGGGCTTAAATTTATTGTCATATATACAATACAACTCCGGTTACCCGAAATGGTCGGGACCGCACCTATTCCCAAAATTAAATCCTCTATTGTTGGGCTTAAGTTTATTGTCATATATACAATACAACTCCGGTTACCCGAAATGGTCGGGACCGCACCTATTCCGAAAATTAAATCCTCTACTGTTGGGCTTAAATTTATTGTCATATATACAATACAACTCCGGTTACCCGAAATGGTCGGGACCGCACCTATTCCCAAAATTAAATCCTCTATTATTGGGCTTAAATTTATTGTCATATATACAATACAACTCCGGTTACCCGAAATGGTCGGGACCGCACCTATTCCCAAAATTAAATCCTCTATTGTTGGGCTTAAATTTATTGTCATATATACAATACAACTCCGATTACCCAAAATGGTCGGGACCGCACCTATTCCCAAAATTAAATCCTCTATTATTGGGCTTAAATTTATTGTCATATATACAACACAACTCCGGTTACCCGAAATGGTCGGGACCGCACCTATTCCCAAAATTAAATCCTCTATTTTTGGGCTTAAATTTATTGTCATATATACAATACAACTCCGGTTACCCGAAATGGTCGGGACTGCACCTATTTGGGATGACTGAATTTTTCGGGTAATTGGTCCTTTTTTTTAAAAAAAAAGCCCAGTAGCAACAGCAAATCACTTGCATCAATATTTAAGCAACAACAAAGAACAAGGGAAGGCTTTTTAAGCATTAAAATAAAGTTTAATTCTCACCAAAAAACAAAAGTCTGTGTGCCACTAATCCCCAACACATCCCCACTGCTCCTGCCAATCCCTGGGGAGTCTTCCTGGACCAGTGGTAGACTCACTAGCAAATCGGCAGGTTCCTGTCTTCCCCGTGGACTAGTTCCAGCAGGGGCTCTTCTGGCTTTGTATCCTGGTTCTCGATGTTGGAGCCTGACACAGACCCAGTCTTCGCTGCGCACACTCCCGCTCCCAACTACCACCAATGATCACCGACACCTCCCCACCAAGGTCCCGCTCCTGCCCAGGAGGCTGGTCTCCTTAATGACGCCTGGACAAGGGAGGGTTGGAGAGAAAAGTCAATAGGGGAAGGTAACAAAGAAATGGAAAGAGAGAGTGGAGGAAATGAGGACGATCGTCGTTCTAATTTCATGTTTTTTTTTTGTTTAATTTTTTTATTTTTCACACCATAAATCACATTAACCATGGTACACACTTTTTCCTTTTCACACATATACAGTGCCATTTTCTCCCCCCCCCCTCCCATCCCACCCTCCCTACCTCCCCCCTCCCGTCCATTTAAGGTATAAAATCTAGGAGTTCTAATTTCATGTTAAGTGAATTTTATTTTCAACCTGTTAGGTCAGTTCATCCGAAAAAAATTCAGATAACTAAGGATTTCTGGTTGTTTCGAATATCCACCTGTATCTGAAATTTTTCGGAGGCAAACAGACGTCACTTCTGGATTCAAAAAAATTTCGGATAATCTGATTTTGGATAATCAGAGTTATACTGTATAGATCTGATTTTGGATAATCAGATCTATACTGTATAGAATGATCGACAGATGCAATGAAAGTTTCATTTGCTACACCTTCCCAGATAGTTACAAGGAAAGACCAAAACGTTTAAAGGGAAATGAGGGTGAGGGGGGAAAGAACAAATATTCTTGGTAGGCAAAGAATTGCTGGTCAGCGGGTCAGACAGCATTCCTGGGTAGAAACGTCAGTCAATGTTTCAGGACTGAACCCTTCATCAAGACCAAGATAGAAAGGTGGTGACTGGGCAGCGGATGGGAGAGTTGGAGAGACCATGAGGAAAAAGGGGGAGAGGAACATTTAGAGAACAAAACCCTTTTTTTAATCCAGTGCAAAAGATGTTTTATCATCCTATAAAAGTGTCATGTTTGCTGGTAGTGCTCAGAAGTTCATGATGTTCATTGGGAAACTCCCGAGACACTGACAGAACAGGTTGTGACTGTGTAGTACAAGCCATGGCATATGGGGTGTCTCTTGTTTGAGGTGGTGTAAAAGGTACCTCCCATTTATCAGCATGTGAAAGCTGCCTGATCCTATTCTCCCATTTCCGTGAGCCCCCTCCCTCTGTTCTCCCTTCCTCCAGCTCTGCACCTCTTCAAGTTCCTATTAGAGAGCATTTATTTTTAGCCCTCTTTCCCCCCCCCCCCATTACTTCACCTCAGCTTCTACCCTCTCACCTGTCAGCCCGCACTTTCCCCCTTCCTCTGCACCTTTTTATTTGGGCGACTGCCTGATTTTCGGCCCTCCTATGCCATAGGTGCTCTGTGATTAGTAAGGGATTGCTTAAGGTGGTTTGTGGGTAGAAAGAAAATGTATGAAAACCACTGTTTTAATCATCCCTCATTGACTCGTTATTTGCACGGTTTCATAACTCTAAAGGAAATGGGCCAATGACAATTTTTCTCAAGCAAAATATTTCAGTAACAATTGGGTCGAGAGCAGTGATTCTCAACCTTTTTCTCCCACTCACATCTGAATGTCGCTGTGGCATTAAATGCAGAAAAAGCATTTGATAGACTGGAGTGGGACTTTTTATTTAAAGTGTTGGAAGGGTTTGGATTAGACAAATCTTTATAAATTGGATGAAGGCATTATATAATGAACCTAAAGCTAAAGTGGTTACTATCACTCAAATCTCTACACCCTTTAAGCTATCAAGATTTAATAGACAAGGATGTCCGTTATCTATGGCTCTATTTATCTTAGCTATAGAACCTCTTGCAAAACTAATTCGTGGAGATTCAGACATTAAGGGATTTAGGGTTAACCGGGAGGAATAGAAAATGAATTTATGTGCTGATGTATTGGTGTATTTGGCAGAGCCAGTAACTTTGTTACAGAAACTGTACTCAAGATTGGAAGATTATTCAAAAGCCAGAGGAGTAGCTATATTAATTAATAAAAATGTACCAATCAAAATAGAGGAGGAAATGATAGATCCAGCAGGGAGGTATGTAATGATAAAGTGTCAGATATATTCAGAATGCTAGAATTTGATCAATATATATATATGTGTGTGTGTGTGTGTGTGTGTGTGTGTATATATATATATATATATATATACACACACCTAATGAAGAGGATCAAAAGTTTATGCAAGATTTTTTTTGAAGATTGTAGATAGGCAGGGGAATATATTGATAGGAGGGGATTTTAACCTTAATTTGGACCCAATGTTGGATAAAACTGGACAAAAGACTAGCAAAAAGAATAAAGTGGCCAAATTTATGGTTAAATCAATGCAGGAAATGAAACTTATGGATATATGGAGGAGGCAACACCCAAGGGAGAAGGAATACTCATTATTCGAGTAGGCATAAAACATACTCAAGGATTGATATGTTTTTGTTGTCGGCCCATATTCAAGGGAGAGTTAGGAAAACTAAATGTAAAGCTAGATTGCTATCTGATCACTCACCCCTGTTACTAGCAATAGGACTGGAGGAAATCCCACCAAGAACCTATAGATGGAGATTAAACTCCATGCTACTTAAAAGACAGGAATTTAGAGAATTTATTGAACGCCAAAATAAAATGTACTTAGAAATAAATACGGAATCAGTGAAAGACAAATTTATATTATGGGATGCAATGAAAGCCTTCATTAGAGGGCAGATAATAAGTTATGTAACTAAGATGAAAAAGGACTACAATCGGAAATAGAACAGTTGGAAAGGGAGATAGTAAGTACAGAAAAAGAACGAGCAACAAGGGAAGATAAAACAAAAAGAAGAGAATTGGCGGACAAAAAAAAATACGAAACATTACAAACGTACAAGGTAGAGAAGAACATAATGAAAATAAAGCAAAAGTATTATGAGCTAGGAGAAAAAACACACAAAATATTAGCCTGGCAACTTAAAACAGAACAAACTAAAAGAATTGTATTGGCATCAAGGAAAAAGGACAAACAAATTACTCATAATCCAATGGAGATTAATGAGAACTTTAAGGAATTCTATGAACAATTATACCAAACTGAGAACGTGGGGAAAGAAGACAAAATAGAAGAGTTTTTAGCTAAAATTGAACTGCCGAGATTGCAAGAAGAGGAGCAAAACAAGCTGATAAAACCATTTGAAATAGAGGAAATACAGGATATATTAAAAAAGCTGCCGAACAATAAAACGCTTAGAGAGGATAGATTCCCAATAGAATTCTATAAAACATTTAAAGAGTTATTAATTCCTCCTCTCCTGGAAGTAATGAACCAGGTAGAAGAAACACAAAACTTGACAGATTCATGTAAGGCAGCAATAATTACAGTAATACCAAAGACGGGGAAGGATCCACTAACACCAGCATCATATAGACCAATATCTCTACTTAATTTATCTTATAAAAGATAATAGCAAAATTATTAGCAAACAGATTGTCTGACTGTACCAAAAATATTAAAACCAGATCAAACTGGATTTATTAAGAAAAGATGAATTAAATTTATTAATTTAATTCATGCAGTTCAAGGAAATAAGATGCCAACAGTGTCTGTTGCTTTAGATGCAGAAAAAGCCTTTGACAGGGTAGAATGGAATTATTTATTCAAAGTATTACAGAGGTTCAACCTACCAGAAAAATATATTAATTGGATTAAAGCATTCTTTTTCTTTGGCTTGGCATCGCGGACGAAGATTTATGGAGGGGGTAAATGTCCACGTCAGCTGCAGGCTCGTTTGTGGCTGACAAGTCCGATGCGGGACAGGCAGACACGGTTGCAGCGGTTGCAGGGGGAAATTGGTTGGTTGGGGTTGGGTGTTGGGTTTTTCCTCCTTTGCCTTTTGTCAGTGAGGTGGGCTCTGCGGTCTTCTTCAAAGGAGGTTGCTGCCCGCCAAACTGTGAGACGCCAAGATGCACGGTTTGAGGCGATATCAGCCCACTGGCGGTGGTCAATGTGGCAGGCACCAAGAGATTTCTTTAGGCAGTCCCTGTACCTTTTCTTTGGTGCACCTCTGTCATGGTGGCCAGTGGAGAACTCGCCATATAACACGATCTTGGGAAGGCGATGGTCCTCCATTCTGGAGACGTGACCCACCCAGCGCAGCTGGATCTTCAGCAGCGTAGACTCGATGCAGTAAATGGATATGTATCAAACCAATTTAAATTAAGTAGGTCAATTAGGCAGGGATGTCCACTATCTCCCTCACTGTTCGCTTTAGCAATAGAACCCTTGGCAGAACTGATAAGAACAGAAAATAAAATAAAAGGGATAAAAATAATGGAGGAGTATAAAATCAGTTTATTTGCAGATGACATCATAGTATACTTAACAGAACCAGAAATATCAATAAAAGAACTACATAAGAAATTGAAGGAATATGGAGAAATATCGGGGTACAAGATCAATGCAAATAAAAGTGAAGTGATGCCAATGAGTAACGCAGATTTTACAGAATTTAAAAAAGAATCACCATTTTAATGGTAAACACAAGGTATTAGATTAGATAATAATTTAAGACACCTGTACAAATTAAATTATCAGCCATTAATGAAGAAATTACAGGAAGACTTAGAACATTGTAAAGAATTACCACTAACATTGATAGGGAGGGTAAATTGCATTAAAATGAATGTCTTCCCAAGGATACAATAATGAACTAAAGAGAATAATAAGGAAATTCTTGTGGAAAGGGGGGAAACTGAGGATAGCGTTAGATAAATTAACAGAGTGGTACAAACAAGGTGGTTTGCAGTTACCAAACTTTAAAATTATTATAGAGCAGCACAATTAAGGTATTTATCAGATTTTTATCAGCCAAGGGAAAAACCAGATTGGTCTAAAATAGAGCTAGATAAAATAGGGGAGAAGGTACCGGAACATATATTTTATAACTGGGATGAAAAGCTGGTGCAATATAAAAGCTGTACTGCATCATTTACTCAATATATGGAAGAAGATACACTTAGAAAGGAAAAAAAACAAATTACCAACTACCAAAATTATTATTGACGCAAAATCCAGTAATCCCTTTTACAATAGATAACCTTTCCTTTAGAGAATGGGAGAGAAAAGGAATTAAAAGAATAGAAAATTGTTTTTTGGAAATAATTTATTAACATTTGAATAAATGAAGTACAAATATGGAATAACTCAAGGTACAATGTTTGCATTTTTTTTTTCTTTGGCTTGGCTTCGCGGACGAAGATTTATGGAGGGGGTAAAAAGTCCACGTCAGCTGCAGGCTCGTTTGTGGCTGACCAGTCCGATGCGGGACAGGCAGACACGATTGCAGCGGTTGCAAGGGAAAATTGGTTGGTTGGGGTTGGGTGTTGGGTTTTTCCTCCTTTGCCTTTTGTCAGTGAGGTGGGCTCTGCGGTCTTCTTCAAAGGAGGCTGCTGCCCGCCAAACTGTGAGGTGCCAAGATGCACGGTTTGAGGCGTTATCAGCCCACTGGCGGTGGTCAATGTGGCAGGCACCAAGAGATTTCTTTAGGCAGTCCTTGTACCTTTTCTTTGGTGCACCTCTGTCACGGTGGCCAGTGGAGAGCTCGCCATATAATACGATCTTGGGAAGGCGATGGTCCTCCATTCTGGAGATGTGACCCATCCAGCGCAGCTGGATCTTCAGCAGCGTGGACTCGATGCTGTCGACCTCTGCCATCTCGAGTACCTCGACGTTAGGGGTGTGAGCGCTCCAATGGATGTTGAGGATGGAGCGGAGACAACGCTGGTGGAAGCGTTCTAGGAGCCGTAGGTGGTGCCGGTAGAGGACCCATGATTCGGAGCCGAACAGGAGTGTGGGTATGACAACGGCTCTGTATACGCTTATCTTTGTGAGGTTTTTCAGTTGGTTGTTTTTCCAGACTCTTTTGTGTAGTCTTCCAAAGGCGCTATTTGCCTTGGCGAGTCTGTTGTCTATCTCATTGTCGATCCTTGCATCTGATGAAATGGTGCAGCCGAGATAGGTAAACTGGTTGACCGTTTTGAGTTTTGTGTGCCCGATGGAGATGTGGGGGGGCTGGTAGTCATGGTGGGGAGCTGGCTGATGGAGGACCTCAGTTTTCTTCAGGCTGACTTCCAGGCCAAACATTTTGGCAGTTTCCGCAAAGCAGGACGTCAAGCGCTGAAGAGCTGGCTCTGAATGGGCAACTAAAGCGGCATCATCTGCAAAGAGTAGTTCACGGACAAGTTTCTCTTGTGTCTTGGTGTGAGCTTGCAGGCGCCTCAGATTGAAGAGACTGCCATCCGTGCGGTACCGGATGTAAACAGCGTCTTCATTGTTGGGGTCTTTCATGGCTTGGTTCAGCAACATGCTGAAGAAGATTGAAAAGAGGGTTGGTGCGAGAACACAGCCTTGCTTCACGCCATTGTTAATGGAGAAGGGTTCAGAGAGCTCATTGCTGTATCTGACCCGACCTTGTTGGTTTTCGTGCAGTTGGATAATCATGTTGAGGAACTTTGGGGGACATCCGATGCGCTCTAGTATTTGCCAAAGCCCTTTCCTGCTCACGGTGTCGAAGGCTTTGGTGAGGTCAACAAAGGTGATGTAGAGTCCTTTGTTTTGTTCTCTGCACTTTTCTTGGAGCTGTCTGAGGGCAAAGACCATGTCAGTGGTTCCTCTGTTTGCGCGAAAGCCGCACTGTGATTCTGGGAGAACAACTGAAAAGTGGCAAAGCAGCAGGTATGGATGGAATCCCCCCAGAAGTCTGGAAGGCTGGCGGCAAAACTCTGCATGCCAAACTGCATGAGTTTTTCAAGCTTTGTTGGGACCAAGGTAAACTGCCTCAGGATCTTCGTGATGCCACCATCATCACCCTGTACAAAAACAAAGGCGAGAAATCAGACTGCTCAAACTACAGGGGAATCACGTTGCTCTCCATTGCAGGCAAAATCTTCGCTAGGATTCTACTAAATAGAATAATACCTAGTGTCGCCGAGAATATTCTCCCAGAATCACAATGTTTGCATACCATCAACTGAAAGCCTACTTAAAGGACAAATTGGGAAGCAGACTGAGATTACCAGAAGGAAGCAGCTTTAAATATGTGATTACAGAAACAATGATAATAAAAAGATTTATAATGAACATGTAGATTAAGCTGCAAGAGAAGGAAAATGATGAAATAAGTTATAAACCCAAACAAAAGTGGGAAAAAGATTTAAACATAAAGATAAAAAATGAAATATGGGAAAAGTTATGCTCTGGAACAATGAAGAATATAATAAAGATGAGGTTACTCATGATACAGTATAATTGGTTACACAGGCTATATATCACACCCCAAAAGTTAAATAAATGGGACCAAACAGTATCAGGAAGATGTTTTTGCTGTAAGAAGGAAATGGGAATTTAGGCATGTGAGAAAGTGGAAAAGTTTTGGGAAGATCTAAATCAGGTATTAAATAAAATCACAAAAAGCAACAAACCAAAAAATCCAGAGATCTTTCTTCTAAGTAATATAAGAAGGAAAGAATTAGGCCTCAAATTGGATAAACCACAAAAAAGATTCATTATGATCACCTTAGCAGTAGCAAAAAAATATATAATGTCAACTTGGAAATCAGATGAGAGCCTGAGAATACAGCAATGGTACATAGAAATGAATAAATGTATTCCATTGTAAAAAAATAACATGTAATTTAATAAATAAAGTCACATTATTTGAACAAATTTGGGAACCATACATGGATCATAACAGAGAGGGCTTGCCTCGGACCTCCACCCCCTAAAATGATAAGAAGACAAAATGACTTGATCCAGTGTGTAAAAGTAGATAACACAATTTTCTTCTTTATTTTCATTGTGTGATGACATTGTTTAATGATTTTATTGTATTGTATATTTTGAACGTTTAATTGGTTTGGAGGGGGGTGGGGAAGGAGAGAGGGAAGGTAGGGAGGAAAAAGGGGAGAAAATGCCACTGTGTATATTTAAGAGGGAAATGTTTGCATGTATTTTGATTGATATAGTTCAAAGTGTGAAAAATAATTTAAAAAAAAATTAAATAAATGAAAAGATGATTGGAGGATTATGGGAAATTTTTGGGTTCTAAAATAAATTGAGATGAATGAAATTACGCCTCTTACAAGAGAAGATTACACTCTGTGTCAAAGAGACACTCTATTTAAATGGCCATAAAATGGGATTAAATACTTAGGGATATACATACAGATAATAATCTTAAAAATTTGTACAAACTGAATTATTTACCTTTACTTAAAAAGATTGAAGCAGATTTAAATAGATGGACAGTCTTCCCTATAACACTAGTGGGAAGAGTCAACTGTATTAAAATGAAGATATTTCAAAGACTACAATACCTCTTTCAATCACTGCCAGTATCTTTATCTCAGACGTTCTTTCAAGAGTTAAATAAATATGTCAGAAAAATTTTTTGGATTAGGGTCTCTATAGAAAAATTAACCTGGAAATATGAATTTGGAGGTTTACAACTCCCTAATTTTAAAAATTACTATCAAGCGGCATAGATGAGATTTCTTATATGTATATATAGGATTTGAAATTAAAAACATTTAATAAATATTTACTATAAAATAAATAGAGATATTGGAACAAGGGGGGATATCTCCTAAAACTTGTCTGACTCATAACAGGCTTATACCGTGTACAATGGATAATCAAATTTTTGAAATCTGGTCCCGGAAAGGGATCTGGTATATTGAAGATTATTATGAGCAGGAGACAAATGATGTAATTTGAACAATTAAAGAATAAATATGGAATTCCTAATAACACAATCTTCTGCTATTTTTAAATAAGAGCGTATCTAAGGAATAAATTGAGCCCAACAATGTTTTTACCAAATTGTAGTGATTTAGAGATGCTGATTCGAAAGGGAACTACAAAGAAATTTACTTCAGCAATGTATTTCTTACTTCAAATGGGAAACCCAAAACAGGGGACTCAAGTCCAGTAGAGATGGGAATCAGACTTAAGTTGATGAATAAATCTGGTCTGAATGATGTCAGGATAGAATGACTAATACAATCAATTTAAGATATAGATTAGTACAATATAACTTTTTAAATCAATTTTATCTCACACCACAGAAATTAAAACAAATTAAATTTAAATCTTTCTGATGCATGTTTTCGATGTGGTGAGGAGGTAGGAACCTTTTTTAATTCAACTTGGTCATGTTCTAATGTAAGACCTTTTGGGGTAGATTTAGGAAATTTTTTTTAGAGCAAATTATAGGCATTAAATTTTCACAAAACCCAGAATTATTTTTACTCAGAAACATTACAGGGATAAAACCCAAATTGAATATGTCCAAATATCATGTAGAATTGGTTAAAATTGTGCTGGCCAAGAAATGTTGAGCTGTTGCATGGAAGTCTGATTCCCATCGACGTATAGCACGTTGGAATGCAGAAATACGTAGTTTTATTCCCCGGAGAAAATTACCTACAACTTAATAAATAAGTATGTCATATCTTTACAAATTTGGCAACCATATTTACAAAATTCAGGCATAAATATTTAGATGAGTTCTTCCCAACCCTCAATACCAGCATTGATCTTCTCCAAAGAAAATTGAATAGAATGTGAATTTGAGAGCCGTGGAGTGTGCAGTACTTTTCAGCGATCCATTTTGTTTTTTCTTTTCTTTCTTTACTATCTTATCTTTTTCTTGCTTTTCTTTTATTTGGGTTTCTTTGGTGGGGGTGGGGGCGGTTGGGACTGGGTTAATATCATCATGAAGTAAAAATTCAGATTCCTGAATGATCAATGAACCACGGCCTTCTTTTCGTCCACTGTTATTGTTTTATTTTTATAGTAATGTCGTAAGATGGTTTTAATATGAATGTCTGCCCTGTGACGCTTCTGAAAAACACCGAATTTCATGACTTGTTCATGACGATAAATCCTGATTCTGATATTGAATGTACTTTTAGACTCACATTTTTAACTTTCTAATTGACTTCATGTTTGGTTAAAAAAAATAAAATACTTTTTTTAAAAAAGAAATAAACGCCAGCGTTGCATTTGACTTCTTCATCATCGGCTCAACCTGCACGTTTCCCTTCAGGCCGTCCTGCACAAGGACTCCCAGGTCCCTTTGCATCTGGGGATTTTCAGTTTTCTCTATAGTCTACCCATTTATTTTTTTCTACCGAAGTGCATGACTGTGCACTTGGCGACGTTGGGCAGAGAAGTGGCAAATGAAATCTGCAGTCTCCCTGGTTTGGATTTGACTGCATCATTAGTGGGGAAGAATCATCAAACATGTAGCCCTGCCCCTGAACGGTGATGGAGGGAGAGCTGCTGATAAAGCACAAGATGTTTGGGTCTAGGCTGGTTCGCTGCCTAGACTGTGCCTACAGTAACTGACTGTGTAATTCAAACCATTGGTTTCCCTTTGATTGCCCAGTGACTCCGTCCACAGCAGGGCAGTGTAGCTGGTTCCGAATATCAAGGATCAATAACAAGAGCAGTGTTTTGGGAAAGTTCACTTTGTGATTAATGATCTGGATGAGGGGATTGGATGTAATATCTCCAAATTTGCAGATGACACTAAGCTAGGAGGGGTTGTGTGCACGGAAGAGGGGGTCAGGAAGCTCCAGTGTGATTTGGATAAATTGAGGGACTGGGCAGATACATGGCAAATGCACTACAATGTGGAGAAATGTGAGGTTATCCACTTTGGTAATACAAACCGGAGGACAGATTACTATTTGAATGGCAATAAGATTAAGAGATGGGGAAGTGCAGAGAGACCTAGGGGTACTTGTACATCAGTCTCTGAAGGCGAGCATGCAGGTACAGCAGGCGGTTAAAAAGGCAAATGGTATGTTGGCCTTCATATCAAGAGGGTTTGAGTCTAGGAACAAGGATACCTTACTGCAGCTGTACAGGGCCTTGGTGAGACCCCACCTGGAGTATTGTGTGCAGTTTTGGTCATCTTATCTAAGGAAGGATGTTCTTGCAATGGAGGGAGTGCAGAGGCGATTCACCAGGCTGATACCTGGAATGGCAGGAATGACTTAGGAGGAAAGATTGCGCAAATTGGGATTGTACTCCCTGGAGTTTAGAAGATTGAGAGGGGATCTCATAGAGACCTATAAAATTCTGGCAGGACTGGACAGAATTGATGCAGATGGGATGTTTCCAATGACGGGAAAATGCAGAACCCGGGGCCATGGTGTGAGGATAATAGGCAAACCATTTAGGACCGAGATGATGAGGAATTTTTATACCCAGCGGGTGGTGAATCTGTGGAATTCATTGCCACAGAGGGCAGTAGAGGCAGGTTCATTCAATCTATTTAAGAGGGAATTAGATCTATTTCTTCAGTATAAGGGTATTAAAGGTTACGGAGAGAAGGCGGGGACGGGGTACTGAACTTTAAGATCAGCCATGATCTCGTTGAATGGCGGAGCAGGCTCGAAGGGTCGAATGACCTACTCCTGCTCCTATCTTCTATGTTTCTATGTTTATATGATTGAGAACCAGGGAAACTGAGCTCCTGCAAATGGATTCTTGGCCATATGGGGTTCTCTCCTGATCTCCTCACGACATGTTGTCTCATGGAGCATCATCCACAAACACAGTGCTTAGTTTCCCATGATCAATAAAACAAAGAAGAAAAAAGACACTTCATAAATGCACATTGTTAAAATAAGGAAGGTAGGCAGAAACTAATTGTGAATGCAGCGGTGAACCTTTTCACTTAGAATGGACTGAAAGACGTAAGTTACCAGAAAAGACAAACAAAGTTTGCATCAATAATGAGGAGAATTGACCCAAAAAGATCACTTGTTCCAGAATATGTAGCAAAAATAAAGGTACATAACCAACATTTCAGGCTTGAGCCCTTCATCAACATAAGCCTGAAACGTTGGTCCTGTATCTTTATCTTTGCTATATAAAGGACACTGTTGGACCTGCTGAGTTTCCCCAGCATCGTGTCTTTACTTCAACCACAGTGTCTGCAGACTTCCATGCTTTATTTGTCATAGAATTGGTATTTTGAGACCAACGCTACTCTTGTATTTGATGAATCTTGGCAGAAGGTGGGGATGTTGTCAGTCTGCATGTCCCAAACTCTGCTTTTGTAACGAGGTTCTGTTTCTTTGGTGAAGCTTCCTATAGTGGACAAAATCCGCACCATAGCCCAGAGAATCTACGGTGCAGCGGACGTGGAGCTCAGCCCAGAAGCCCAGCAGAAAGTGGAGATTTACACCAAGCAGGTAAGAGGCTCAGCCAGGCTGCTCTCTCCCTTTCCTTCAGACTTCAGTCATACTCACAAAAAGGCATTGGATCCACCCTGACCATCATTTACGCATGCTACCATGATAATTTTATTCCCCTCTCATCCTCATCAATGCACCCCTCAGATTCTAGCACCCATTTACAGACTAGGGACAATTTCTAGTGGCCAACTAATCTGCCAATCCACAAGTCTTTCAGATGTGGGATATGGTCTGGGTGCAGGTCAGTGGGATGAGGCAGAATAATAGGTAGACGGGCTGAAGGGCCTGTTTCTGTGCTGAAATGTTCTATGGAAACTGGGGGAAACCCATGCATTCACTGGGAGAACATTCAAACTTAGAATCAGAATATATTGTCATGAACATATGACACAAAATTTGTTTTGCAGCGACATTATCGGTGAAAAATTACTCTAAATTAGATCTTTAAAAATAAATAGGTGTAAAAGAAGAGAGAAAGTGAGGCTATGTCTGTGATTCATTGTCCATTCAGAAATCTGAAGGCAGAGGGGAAGAAACTGTTTCTGTAATGTTGGGTATGCATTTCTAGGCTCCTGACGTCCTTCCTAATGGTAATGGTGAGAAGATGGCATGGCCTGGGTGCTGAGGGTCCTTGAGGGTAGAGGCTGCTTTCTTGAAACACCACCTCTTGCAGATGTCCTTAATGGACTGAAGACTAATGCCCACAATGTTGCTGGTCAAATTTACAACTCTCTGTAGTCTGTTCCTGTCCAGTGCATTGGCATCTCCACTGATGCAACCGGTCAGAATGCTCTTCACAGTACACCTGTAGAAATTTCCAAGAGTCTTTGGTGACGTCCCAGATCTCCTCAAACTCCTCATGAAGTACAGCCCCTGGCGAGCGAGCCTTCTTTGTGATTGTGTCCATGCAGATGGTCCTTGAGGTCAGGATCAAACCCACGTCTCTGGAGCTGTGAGGAACAACTTTACCAGCTACGCCTCTGCTGTTCTTCGGCAGTAGGTCAGATAAGCCCAATCGGAGAAATGCATATAACCATGTACAGCACAGAACAGACCAATTTGGCCCTACTAGTCCATGCTGGAACAAATCCCCACCCTCCTAGTCCCACTGACCAGCACCTGGTCCATACCCCTTCAATCCTCTCCCCTCCATGTAATTATTCAGTCTTTCCTTAAATGTAAATAACGTCCCTGCTTCAACCACCTCCGTCGGAAGCTTATTCCACATCCCAACCACCCTTTGTGTGAAGAAATTTCCCCTCATGTTCCCCTTATAATTTTCCCCCTGCAATCTCAAACCATGTCCTCTGGTTTGAATATTCCCCACTCTTAATTGAAAAAGCCTATCCACGTTGACTCTCTTTTAAAATCTTGAACACCTCCATCAAATCACCCCTCAAATCTTCTACGCTCCAGAGAAAAAAGCCCCAGGCTGCTCAACCTTTCTCTGTAACTCAAACCCTGACATTCTCGTGAACCTTCTCTGCACTCTCTCTATTTTGTTTATAAACCTTCCTATAATTTGGTGACCAAAACTGCACACAGTATTCCAAATTTGGCCTCACCAATGCTTTGTACAATTTCATCATAACCTCCCTACTCTTGAATTCAATACTCCGATTTATGAAGGCCAACATTCCAGATGCCTTCTTCACCACACCATCTACCTGAGTATCAGCCTTGAGGGTACTATTTACCACAACTCCTAAATCCCTTTGTTGCTCTGCACTCCTCAATTCTCTATCATTCAATGTATTTGACCTATTTAGATTTCCCTTTCCAAAATGCAACACTTCACACTTATCCGTATTAAATTCCATCAGCCATTTCTCAGCCCACTCCTCTAGCTTTCCTATTTAAGCTCTTTTTAAGCTACGGTAATCTTCCTCACTGTCCACAACACCACCAATCTTTGTATCATCTGCAAACTTACTTATCCAATTCACCACCCCCTCTTCCAGATCGTTAATATATATAACAAACAATAGTGGACCCAGGACCGAACCCTGAGGAACTCCACTAATCACCGGCCTCCAATTGGACAAACAATTTTCTACCACTACTCTCTGACACCTCCCATCCAACCATTGCTGAATCCATTTCACTACCTCCTCATTTATACCTAATGTCTCCACCTTTTTTCCTAATCTCCTGTGGGGAACTTTGTCAAAAGCTTTACTAAAGTCTAAATAGACAACATCCACAGCCTTCCCTTCGTCAATCTTTTTTGTAACCCCCCCCCGAAAAACTCTATAAGGTTTGTTAAGCATGATCTACCCCTGACAAAACCATGCTGACTACTACCTATCAATCCCTGTTCTTCCAAATATTTGTAAATACCATCCCTCAGAACACTTTCCATCAACTTGGCCACCACAGACGTCAGACTCACAGGTCTATAATTTCCAGACTTACATTTGGACCCTTTCTTAAACAGCGGAACAACATGAGCCACCCTCCAATCCTTTGGTACCACCTCCGTGACCAGTGACATCCTAAATAACTTACTCTGTGGAAATTCTCTACCCACTGTCAGCCTCTATCTGCCAAGCTCTCTTCCCAATCGAATGGCACTGATCAAGGTTCCGTCTTCCTTTTTCAGGACAACCCCAGGGCAGTGTGGGATGTTCCACACATGGGAGCCGTAGCCGCCAACTTCTATCCCTCCTTTGCATTCTGTGTTGACTGTTTCACTGCAGACTTTGCCTTGAATCCAACGTCTGCCTGTGGCAAGGTAGAAGTTGGGGTTCAATCACCAGTCTGTCCAATGGGAGTTCAATCATTCTTGGCTGATGCTCACATGGTAAGGAATGGGAATAAAGACAAGTTAGAATGGCCAAGCCCATCACCAAGCACAGTGTGTGAAGCCTCTACCTCCACCTCCAGATGTATCACCATCTCCTTTGTCTTGGTTATATGAGTGAAACGCTTCACCTGAAGCAGGGCTCAGGCCTGAAATGAAGTAAATGCCTTTACCTCCTATGGACGCTGTGAGACTTGCTGAGTTACCCCAGCATTTCTGATTCTTTACTGTATGTGGAGTGAACCTCATCTGTCTGTCCCCCACTGCTAATCAGCACCTCAATGTCCAATCCATTTCTCTCCGACAAGATATATCATGAAAGCTCTGCTTTTAACCAATGTCACATCCTTTCAGCGCTGACGCTGTATGGGGGTGGCGGGGGGGGGGGGGGTGGGGGAAGCTGCCAAGTTTCAGTTTATTGCAGTGTGCACTGAGATCAAGTGGGAAAGTTTGTTTTGCAAGCAATCCAGTTTGTTAACTCATACATAATATAGAGTGCAGAGTTACAGAGAGAGATCAGTTAGAACAGAGCAAGGGCAACATTGCTCTCCTGGTGTGAGGTTCATTTAGAAGTCTGATAAAACAAACTGTCCTTGAATGTTTCTCGCATTCATGGATCTTGTTTGGGAATGAAGAAAGTGTGGCTGGGTTGGCTTGAGTCTTTCAATGTGTTGGCTGCTTTTCCAAGGCAACGCAAGGTGCTGATGCAGGGGAGGAGGTTTGTGTGATGGTCTGAGCTGCGTTACCATTCCTCTCACGGCTGGAACTTAACCAGAATTCCTGTCATTGTCTCCTATGGATCTGACAATGACAATTTTTTGATGCTGTTCACTCAATAAAGGTGGGAATTATGGCCATAAAACATAGGAGCCGAAAAAGGCTCTTCAGCCCATTGAGTCTGCCCTACAATTTATTTATGAACTGATCCATTCTCCCACTCAGCCTCACTGCCCAACCTTCTCCCTGATGCCCTGGCTAATCAAGAACCTGTCAATCTCTGCCTTAAATACACCCATTGACCTGGCCTAGACAACCACCTGCGGCAACAAATCCCTCAGATTTACCATCCGTAAGGTGCAGATGTTAAATGGAGGGGCCACACTTGGATTTAGGAGTGACACTTCCTTTGAGAGGGTCCTGTTTGTTTTATTTCAGGGATTCACAGGTCTGCCCATCTGCACGGCCAAGACTCATTCCTGTTTGTTTTATTTCAGGGATTCGCAGGTCTGCCCATCTGCATGGCCAAAACTCACCTGTCGTTGTCTCACGAGCCAGAAAAGAAGGGAGCACCAACTGGGTTTGTCCTGCCAATCCGGGACGTGCGGGCAAGTGTTGGTGCTGGGTTCCTGTACCCGCTGGTAGGCACAGTGAGTATCCAATGGCCAAGGCTGGATCTCTCGTCCCTCGAGATCAGGTGGTTATGAGGTGATTTAATTGAGGCAATTTGTGTGGTCTTTTGATCCTCTAAAGGCAGAGACTTGGACAGGATTCGTAAGGATCCCAGAATGTTAATATGTATGCACAGCAGGAAAGTAGACTCACCAGGCAGGTTGAAGTATTAAAAACACATTTCAATGCACTTACCCCAGGCTGGAGAGTCTGCAACAGGGCACACTGTGGGGTAGGGGTGGGGGGGACATTTGGATTTGGGAGAAAGTTCTTCACTTGAGATTGTGAATCTTCAGAATTCCCTATCCCAAGCAACCCTGGATGACTCAGCTCCATCAATTTTGGGCACTGAAAGAGCTGACTAGGATAGGAACTCTATGAACAGTAACCTTGGGTCTCTTATTAAATCATTCTGCAGTAATTCAACATTTTTATTTTATGTTATATTTTTATGTTTGTGATTAATGTGTGCTGTGAGAGAGAGAGAGATGCGTGTGTGCGTGCGGAGGAGGTGTGTGTGCACGTGGGGGGGGGTGGGGGTGGAGGGTCCTTACAACCTCCCTGGAGGCCACAGCCCATTTAAGTGACAGTCTTTTTTTCCCCTTCACATAAATGAATATTTTTTGTCTTTTGTGCAGTTGTTAGGGGAGAAGTAGGGGAAAAAAACAAGGCTTGACTGCTTCACAGGGAAGGGGGCCCGTAAACTGTGAGCAAAGTCCTTGGGGAGCCGTAGCCGAAAAAAGGTTGAGAATGGCTAGTTGAGAAATCCTTTTCTCCTTTTCTCCCAGCTCTGCTTCCACAGAGCCAACCCCCCCCCCCCTAGTCATTGCTCTCCTTTCTCCTCTATTTTGTCCATATCTAATTAACCCCTTTTGTCTGTTGGTCTGTACTCCTCCCCCTGCCCTTTCTTGTCTTCTCCCCAGCCTTTTTACTCATACCTTGAAGAAGGGCTCAGGTCTGCTACGTCAGTGATATATCTTTGCCTTTCATCCACGCTGCATGTCCTGCTGCTGCTGTTCTTCCAACACTCCTGTGTTTTTACTAGAAAAACGCTGTTTCGTCTGGTTGTAAATGTTCTGTCTGATGATAATAAACTGGAGCTTGAACTTGATGCCAGAAGAGGTGGTGGAAACTGATGGAGTCACTACATTTAGACAAACTTCAATGGGCCTAATGCAGACTCTTGGGGTTAGTGTAGATTGGCCTCAGGTCAACACAGGGCTAGCGGGCTGAAGGGCCTACTTCTGTACCATACATCTCTGACTGCAGAAAGATGGAGTTTATGTTGGGATCAGCTCTGATCTTGTTGAAGTGAGGATGAACTCAGGGTTGAATGATCTGTTGTTTCTTCAATCCATGTGCAGCATTGAAATCTCCTGTTTTTGTATCATTCTTCAATCTGTTGACATTTATTCTATCCACTTTAGTGGTGTCAGTGCATGTAATTATATCATTAATGAGCAAAGGGGCTGGTAAACACCCAGCAATCCACTGATATCAGCTGAGTTGATTACATCCTTTAGATGGAAAGAACCGTGTGCTGGAGATAGATCAGCAGCTGTGGGTGTTCAATAGCAACCTAATCTTCTACCTCGAGAGGTCAGGTCAGAGAGTATAATGCAAGCGCCCTGTTCAAATCTGACATTGTCTGCGAGGTATGTGCTCCCTGTATCTGCATGGGTTTCCTCCAGGAGCTCCAGTTTCCTCCCACCCTTTAAAACGCACAAGGGTTCTCGTTAATTGGGCTGTAGTTGGATGGCGCAGGTTTAACTGGCTGGATTCAGCTTCTAACATGCTGTAAAGAGTTTTTTGAGATAAATAAATAAATAAATGTTAAAGTCACCCCGTTTTATTTTAAATTTATAAACACAGCATGGAAATAGGCCAATTTGGCCCATGAGCCCGTGCCACCCAATTAACCCATAACCCCAGTATGTTTTGATCGGTGAGAGGAGACCGGAGCCCCAGGAGGAAGCTCACACAGACACTGGGAGAACGTACAAACTCCTTAGTCAGCACGGGATTCAAATTCCTGTCCCAATCACTGGTGCTGTTACAGCATTGTACTAGCTGCTGTGCTAACCATGCAGCCCAGTTAGTTGAGTGAGCTTCATGTGAAGCAGACACATCTGATCAGATGTTCATCCTTCTAAATGCGCAAGCAGACTTGTCCTCGGCATCAAGCCTTGCTCATTCTTGGATACGTTTCCATTTGGTCTGTTTGCAAAAGAACCCTTCTGACTGTACCAAGTATTTTGTGACAACTAAAGACATAACACTTAAAATAGAAAGCTCTGATGTTTTCCCCATGTCCACATTTTTGTTCCCAAGCCTTGCCCCCACCCCCTCCTCATGGATGTCATCATATGCAGGTGATGTAGTACACAGGCACAGTAGTACCTGAGCCTCAATCAGAAGTTGGGCCCCGAATAGTGGTGAGGGAGAGGGTGTGGGTGCAAGAGTCTGGGACCCCGAATAGTGGTGAGGGAGGGGGTGTGGGTACAAGAGTCGGGCCCCGAATAGTGGTGAGGGAGGGGGTGTGGGTGCTACACTTGCTCCCTCACTTCGGATGAATCAGTCTCAATGGAGATTTTTTACCGAAAACGTTAACAATTTATTTTTCTCCCACTGAGTTGCTCCAGCTAATTGTTTTTGCCTCAGATTCCAGTGTCTGCAGATTTCTGCGTCTCTAACCTGAAACATTAACTCTGTTTCTCTCCCTGCAGCAGCTGCCTGGCCTGCTAAGTGCTGATTTATTTCCTCCCTTTTCTTGAGACCCCGCCTTGGTAAATGTCCCAACACCAGGCTCTCCATCAACCTGGTTGTAAAGGCTTCCTTGACTGACAGATCAATTCTGATGAAAGTCTTGTGTTGATTTTATTGAAAGTTGACTAGTGTGAGCGTGGAGTGAAAAAACATGGGCTGGAATGGGTGGTTTGCAAATACTGATGAGCTTGATCTTTCTTGCATTCGGTATTATCACACTGCACAACAAAGCAAGTCGTTAACCAGCTTGACACACCGAGAATGTTAGTTTTCCTAGAATCAGAATTTATTGTAGTGAACGTGTCACAAAATGCGTTGTTTTGTGGCAGCATCACAGATCAAATATTGCTATAAATTACGTTTTTAAAAAACTCTTCTTTTTTGGCTTGGCTTCGCGGACGAAGATTTATGGAGGGGGTAAAAAGTCCACGTCAGCTGCAGGCTCGTTTGTGGCTGACCAGTCCGATGCGGGACAGGCAGACACGATTGCAGCGGTTGCAAGGGAAAATTGGTTGGTTGGGGTTGGGTGTTGGGTTTTTCCTCCTTTGCCTTTTGTCAGTGAGGTGGGCTCTGCGGTCTTCTTCAAAGGAGGCTGCTGCCCGCCAAACTGTGAGGCGCCAAGATGCATGGTTTGAGGCGTTATCAGCCCACTGGCGGTGGTCAATGTGGCAGGCACCAAGAGATTTCTTTAGGCAGTCCTTGTACCTTTTCTTTGGTGCACCTCTGTCACGGTGGCCAGTGGAGAGCTCGCCATATAATACGATCTTGGGAAGGCGATGGTCCTCCATTCTGGAGACGTGACCCATCCAGCGCAGCTGGATCTTCAGCAGCGTGGACTCGATGCTGTCGACCTCTGCCATCTCGAGTACCTCGACGTTAGGGGTGTGAGCGCTCCAATGGATGTTGAGGATGGAGCGGAGACAACGCTGGTGGAAGCGTTCTAGGAGCCGTAGGTGGTGCCGGTAGAGGACCCATGATTCGGAGCCGAACAGGAGTGTGGGTATGACAACGGCTCTGTATACGCTTATTAGTGCCAAAAGAAGAGAAAGTGAGGGAGTATCTGTGGTTCATTGTCCACCCAGAAATCTGATGGCGGAGGGGAAGAAACTGTTCTTGTGCCGCTGGGTGTTCATCTTTAGACTACTGTACCTCCTTCCTGATGGTAGATGTGAAGATGGCATGGCCCAGGTGGGGATGGACCTTGAGGATAGAGGCTGCTTTCTTGAGACACCCCGTCTTGTAGATGTCCTCGATGGAGTGAAGTCCGATGCCCGTTATGATGCTGGTTGGTTTCACAACCCTAACGGGATAGATAGACCAAAGAGCTGCAATTTAAATGGCTTGAAGCACAAAGTTTAAGTTACAGTGTAATTTGCTGCACAGAATTATCCTGGCTCAAGCAAAAGCTGTGGGAGGTAGGGTGCTGGTGGTTGCTAAGAATGCCAGAGTGAGACAGCTGTCCAGACTGGAACACAGTGCACACCAATCATTTCTCCAGCCTGGGTGTCACCTTACCATGAAGAGTCGAGTCACCCCTGCCGTGTACTGACTCTCACCAATGCTGTCCATTCTTAGCCTTCCCCATTCATCAAGTAATCCTTCACCTCACACCACACAAGGCTGTGCTGTCCAGAATTTTGTTCACTTTGAAATTTTTATCAGTTGTGGACAGAACTAATTGAATAATGCAGTGTTGCTGGCTTTGAGTGACATCTGCCTTCACTATCTGCCTCATTCCAATATCTATGAACTTGCCCTTGTTACATAAACACCAATAATCTGAGAAGGGAGGCAAGGTAACATGGTGTGAACATCCTTGATTTTCACCTCTTTATTTTATTGAAGAAAAGTCGAGATGCGCAGCCAGGGGCTGGAGGAGATTCACTAGTGTGAGTCAAACAAGATGCTAGTGATGCCCAAGGGGGAGGGGGCAGGTCCGACGGTGAGTGATTGTATTGGGGAGCAAAGAATTCTCATTTTGGTAAAATGGGATTATCACCGTAATCACTTGGTACAGACAGGAGGGACTGAATGGTCACAGTTAACATTTCACACAAGTCCCAGCCCAGCGATAATTTGATACATTGGAAGAGCTCCTGGCACTTAGCTGGTTCGTGCGGACTCGAAAGGCCAACATGGCCTGTTTCCGCTCCGTAAATGGTTATATGTAGTCGTCATCCTCTCTCTGGCCTCCCCTGTACAATAATGTTATTAAATTATTAATGTTACAAATAAATGTACAAAATAATGAGAGGAATAGATCAGGTGAACACACAGTCCCTTGGCCAGAGTAGGGGAATAAATAACCAGAAGTCGTAGGTTTGAGGTGAGGTGGGGGGGGGGGGAAGAGAGATTAAACAGGAACCTGAGGGGGTGATTTTTTTTTTTTTTTTTTTTTTTAACATGGTGGGTGTGACGTGATGGAGTAGTGGCCGGACGGTGAACTCCAGCCCTCTCCAGAAAAGTCGGGAAAAACGAGAGAAAATACAAAGGCACAGAAATACAAGTTAAAGAAAAGTGAATATAAAGGTGGAAAGAAGATGGAGACAAAAGGAGAAAAATCAAAATCAACGGAAAGAAGAGAGGAAGAGAAGACAACGGAGGAAAAAGGTGAAGGCCTTACCTGTCCGAAGAGGCCCGCTGTGGAGAGAAGACCCCACTACCTCAGGTCGGTAGAAAGAGAACTACAACAATGGCTCACAGAGCCGAGTGAAAGTGCGCAACCGCGCATGCGCGACTCCTCGCGCATGCGCGATGCGCATACAAAAAAACACACCGACGGGAGGGGGGACCAGCTGGGGAGTCGATCTCCACAGCCGGCAACGACAGCTGCAGAACACCTGCAGCAAGAAGACACCACAGAAGACAATGGAAACAAGAAAGAAGAGGAGGAAAGGGCAGCAAAGAAACAACAGATGGTCAACCTAGAGGAAGAAGAAGAGGAAGAGGAAGAGTACAGGGAAATAGAAGAAGAAAAGATAGGCAAGGTAAAGGAGGTACTTGCTCTTGTTAGAGGATACATGGAGTCATTTAAAGAATGGCAAACACAGGAATTCAATGATTTAAGAAGAAGAATAAACAACACAGAAAAGAAAATAAATAAAATGGATATGACCTTAACAGAAATGGGGAAAAAAATGGACAAGATGGAAGAACGGGCAATAGCAGCAGAAATGGAGGTAGAAGACTTAAAAAAGAAATTGGAGGAATCTAATAAAAAAACTAAAGAGACACAAGAATTACTAGCCCAAAAAATAGATATAATGGAAAATTATAACAGAAGAAATAACATAAAGATAGTGGGCCTTAAGGAAGATGTAGAAGGCAAGAATATGAGGGAGTTTATAAAAGAATGGATCCCTAAGGCCCTAGGATGTCCAGAACTACAGCAAGAAATGGAAATAGAAAGGGCACATAGAGCATTGGCCCCTAAACCACAACCACAACAAAAACCAAGATCTATTGTAGTAAAATTCCTAAGATATACTACAAGAGAAAAGGTGCTGGAGAAGACAATGGAAAAAGTAAGAGAGGGCAACAAACCACTGGAGTACAAAGGGCAAAAAATCTTCATTTATCCAGATATAAGCTTTGAACTCCTAAAGAAGAGAAAAGAGTTCAATGCAGCAAAAGCGATTTTATGGAAGAAAGGATATAAATTTACACTGAAGCATCCTGCGGTATTGAAAATATTTATTCCAGGACAACAAAACAGACTATTCTCGGATCCAGAAGAAGCACGAAAATTTGCAGAACAATTACAAAAATAGACTGAGGGATGAAGACGGGTAATGAGAGCAAAAATTATCACGATTGATATGTATGTGGGTAAAGACAAAAATAGACTGAGGGATGAAGACGGGTAAGGAGGGTAAAAATGACCACGATTGATATGTATGCGGGTAAAGAGGTATAAGAGTGAATAGAGACAACGGGCATATGTGAAAGTATCTGTAATTAGAGGAAAACATAGAAAGTATAGACAAGAATTAATAAGGGAAGGTAATGGAATAGAGAGAATAAGGAGGGAACTAAAAGAGTGACCTTTGTGACATATAAAAAACGAAATCTTTTCTGGGGGGGGCTGGGTGGGGGGAAAAGAGCGGTCACTGCAAAATCAGTTGACGCTTGCGAGTGGATTCGCAAATCCAAATGGAGAGGGGAGATGTGGTTGTCCGACAAGGGATAAAGGGCAACTCAGGAGGGGAAGGGGAGATTGGGGATAAAGAAGATAGAAATAGGAGAATAAGGAAAATGTTGGATGTTGTAGGAATGTTGTCTGGTAAAGAGTTGAAAATAAGAAAACAGAAATGGAAAAGGAGGAAAGGTAATGATGGAAAAACGGAAAGAGAAGATAAACAAAATATAAAATGGCTACGCTGAACTATATGACTCTAAATATTAATGGAATACATAACCAAATTAAAAGGAAGAAACTACTAAATTTACTGAAAAAGGAAAAAATAGATATAGCATTTGTCCAAGAAACACATTTAACTGAATTGGAGCACAAGAAATTAAAGAGAGATTGGGTAGGACATGTAACAGCAGCATCGTATAATTCAAAAGCAAGAGGAGTGGCTATATTAATTAGCAAAAATGTGCCATTTAAAATAGAAGAGGAAATAATAGATCCAGCAGGGAGATATGTTATGATAAAATGTCAGATATATTCAGAGCTTTGGAATCTACTTAATATATATTCACCTAACGAAGAAGATCAAAAGTTTATGCAAGATATCTTTTTGAAGGTAGCTAATACGCAAGGGAACATACTAATAGGAGGGGATTTCAATCTGAATTTGGATCCAAATATGGATAAAACGGGGAAAAAAATTAACAGGAAGAACAAAGTAACCAAATTTATAATTAAATCAATGCAAGAAATGAAACTTGTGGACATATGGAGGAAACAAAACCCAAAAGAAAAGGAATACTCATACTACTCGACTAGACATAAAACATACTCAAGGATAGACCTATTCCTGTTATCAGCCCACATACAAGGGAGAGTTAGGAAAACGGAATATAAAGCTAGACTATTATCGGACCACTCACCCCTGTTATTGGCAATAGAGCTAGAAGACATCCCTCCAAGAATGTATAGATGGAGATTAAACCCCATGCTACTTAAAAGACAGGATTTTAGAGAATTTATTGAAAAACAATTAAAAATGTACTTTGAAGTAAATACGGAATCAGTGGAAGATAAGTTTATACTATGGGACGCAATGAAAGCATTCATTAGAGGGCAAATAATAAGTTATGCAACCAAGATGAAGAAGGACTATAATCAGGAAACAGAGCAGTTGGAAAGGGAAATAATAAACATAGAAAAAAAATTAGCAATAAAGGAAGATACAACCAAAAGAAGAGAATTGGCGGATAAAAAAATAAAATATGAAACATTACAAACATATAAGGTGGAGAAGAATATAATGAAGACAAAACAGAAATATTATGAACTAGGGGAAAAAACACACAAAATCCTAGCATGGCAGCTTAAGACAGAGCAAACTAAGAAAACGGTATTGGCAACAAGGAAAAAAGACAAACAAATTACATATAATCCAAAAGAAATTAAGGAAAACTTCAGAGAATTCTATGAACAATTATACCGAACCGAAAACGAAGGGAAAGAAGGGAAAATAGATGAATTTTTGACTAAAATTGAACTACCAAAACTACAAATAGAGGAACAAAATAAATTAACAGAACCATTTGGAACAGTAGAAATACAAGAGATAATAAAAAATTTACCAAATAATAAGACACCAGGAGAGGATGGACTCCCAATAGAATTCTACAAAACATTTAAAGACCTAATAATACCGCCCCTCCTGGATGTAATCAACCAGATTGATGAGACACAAAACTTACCAGATTCATGTAAAACAGCAATAATTACAGTGATACTAAAACAAGGGAAAGATCCACTCTCACCAGCGTCATATAGACCAATATCTTTGCTAAACACAGATTATAAGATAATAGCTAAACTATTAGCGAACAGATTAGCAGAACAGGTACCGAAAATGGTAAATTTAGACCAAACTGGATTTATCAAAAAAAGACGCACAACAGACAATATTTGTAAATTTATTAACTTAATTCATGCAGTAGAAGGAAATAAAGCACCGGCAGTAGCAGTTGCTTTAGACGCAGAGAAGGCCTTCGACAGAGTAGAATGGAATTACTTGTTCAAAGTATTGCAAAAATTCAGTTTACCGGAGAAGTATATTAATTGGATTAAAGCATTATATAAGGGACCGTTAGCGAAAGTGACAGTAAATGGACATGTATCAAAGCAATTTAACTTAAGCAGGTCAACGCGGCAGGGATGCCCACTATCACCATTATTGTTTGCGCTAGCTATAGAACCACTAGCAGAATCGATAAGAAGAGATAATAATATAAAAGGAATAAAAATAAAAGACAGGGAATATAAACTCAGTCTGTTTGCGGATGATGTGATAGTGTACTTAACAGAACCAGAACTATCAATAAAAGAACTATATAAGAAATTGAAGGAATATGGAGAAGTGTCGGGATACAAGATAAACGTAAATAAAAGTGAAGCAATGCCTATGAATAACGCGGATTTCTCAAAATTTAAGGAGGAATCCCCATTCAGATGGCAAACGCAGGCAATAAGATACCTAGGTGTGCAAATAAACAAAAATCTAGGCCAATTATATAAACTCAATTACAATCCACTAATGAAAAAACTACAGGACGATTTAGAGCATTGGAAAGAGCTACCACTAACACTGATAGGAAGGATAAACTGTATTAAAATGAACATTTTTCCAAGGATACTATACTTATTTCAGGCATTGCCAATACAACTGACAGAAAAATTCTTCAAAGAGTTAAAGAAAATAATAAGGAGATTTTTATGGAGAGGGGGGAAACCGAGGATAGCACTAGACAAATTAACAGAATGGTATAAACAAGGAGGCTTACAATTGCCAAACTTCAAAAATTATTATAGAGCCGCACAATTAAGGTACCTATCAGATTTTTATCAAACAAGGGAAAAACCAGACTGGACGAGACTAGAATTAGATAAAATAGGGGAAAAGATACCTGAACACATATTATATAAATGGGACGAAAAATTGGTACAACATAGAACTTCTCCAGTATTACACCATCTCCTCAATATATGGAAGAAGATACATGTAGAAAGAAATAAAATAAATTACCAAATACCAAAACTAATATTGACGCAAAATAAGCTACTCCCTTTTACAATAGACAACCTTGCCTTTAGAAAATGGGAAAAAAAAGGGATTAAAAGAATAGAAAATTGTTTTTCAGGAAGTAGATTCTTATCCTTTGAACAAATGAGAGATAAGTACAATATAACGGGAGATACAGCGCTGGCATATTACCAACTGAGATCCTACTTGAAAGATAAATTAGGAAGCAACTTGAGTTTACCAGAGGGAAGTAACCTTGAATATGTGATTACAGATACAATGTTAATCAAAAGATTTATAAAAAATATGTATATTAAACTGCAAGAAAAGGAAAATGAGGAAACAAATGGTAAAACTAAACAAAAATGGGAACAAGATTTAAATATAAAGATAAAAAAGGAAACATGGGAGAAGTTATGCTCTGGAACGATGAGAAATACAATAAATACGAGGCTGCGTATGATACAATATAATTGGTTACACAGACTATACATTACACCGCAAAAGTTAAATAAATGGGACCCAACAGTATCTGATAGATGTTTTCGATGTAAAAAAGAAAGGGGAACAACAATTCATGCAATCTGGACATGTGAGAGAGTAGAAAAATTTTGGGATGATCTCAATCAGATATTAAATAAAATAACAGAAAACAATATACCAAAGAATCCAGAGATCTTTCTCCTAAGTAACATAAAAAATAAAGAATTTGGAATTGACTTGGAGGATGCACAAAAAAGATTTGTTAAGATAGCCCTAGCTGTAGCAAAAAAATGTATTATGTCAACCTGGAAATTGGAAGATAATTTGAAAATACAACAATGGTATATAGAAATGAATAAATGTATTCCATTAGAAAAAATAACATATAGTTTAAGAAATAATATCGAAATATTCGAACAAGTATGGGAGCCTTACATTAAATACAATAGCGAAAACCTACCGGGAACAAACATTACCTAAGTTGATGGAAGGAGAAGAGAAGAAAAAAATGGACTCAGTAGAATTTCTGGTGTATTTTTGTTGAATGACAACATTGTCTAACTGAATTAATGCAACCTAGATTGTATAACTAAAATGGATGAGAGGGGGGAGGGATGGGGGGGTGGCTTGGGAGGAGGGAGGGGGGAGGGAGAAAAAGTCACTGTAAATGTGTGGAAAAGAAAAAGTGTATATCATGGCTATTGTGATTTATGGTGTGAAAAATAAAAAATTAAAAAAAAAAAAAAAAAAAAAAAAAAAAAACATGGTGGGTGTGTGGAACGGCTGCTGGAGGAGGTGGATGAGGCAGGTACTATTGCAATATTTGGACGGATATGTAGACAAGATAGGTTTAGAGCAGCCATTTTCAACAAGGTCCCTACATGCATTTTGTTAAAACAACATGTTGTGTTTTCACCTCATGTAACACATTTTTTATGTTCTTTTATGTTGTCAGTCAGAGAAGTACAGAAGAAACCAAAACTTGACTGCTTCACAGGGAAAGGGGCCCATAAACTTTGAGAACAATCCAAGGGGAGCCACAGTCAAAAAAGGTTGTGAATGGCTGGTTTTGGACGAGACATTTTGGTCAGAGTGGGCAAGTTGGGATGAAGGCCCGTTTCCACACTGACTTGTAATGATCCCATGAGCAGGTTATTAGCAGCTGTTGGTAGCTGGTGTAATGTGAGAAACAAAGCAGCAAATGTCCTCACAATGAAGTCACCAGATCATCTGCTTCATTAATCCCTGATGAGAGGCCTGGGCCTGAAATATCGACGTTTCCTTACCTCTGCGGGTCCTGTCTGCCTCCAGCAGTGTTTCATTCATAATCTTTGAAATATGATCAGTGAATTCCTCCATCATCACCAGCCTTCCAGGAGCACTGCCTGCATGGCCGTAATGCATGTGGACAGGCCCTTCAGCCCATTGAGTCTGTAATGAACAACAACCGCCCATCTACACTATTAATCTTACTTTATTCTCCACATTCTTGTCAACCCCTGCTATATGATTCTACCTGTGCTCAAGGGCAACTTACAGCAGACAATTAGCTCACCAACATGTGGGAGGCACCCGGGAGAAACCCACACGGTCACAACATACAAACTCCACACAGACAGCACTTGATGACAGACTTGAATTTGGGTAGCAGCATCTCTCCGGCAACTCCAGCCCTCTCCCGCCCCCCCCCAATACTTCTCTGGGGGATGGTGAATGATGAAGGAAAGTAGAATGCCAAGATGACTGAAGTTTGGCTTTGTGCCTGGGGAGTAGGGAAGGTAGGTGGAGAGGAAGTGTTCAAATGTGATGTCCCACCTTTGGCTTGTACTTGCATCAGGCAGGCATCACTTCCAACAAACCATCTGCTTGGGGAAGTCCAGGTCGAGCCTTGGGGGAAAAATCGAATGGTTACTGTTTCAGGCCAAAGCCCAACGTCATGACTGAGAGGTGAGAGAGAGGAGATGGGGAATTCTTCTTCAGCAGATGGTTTACTGCCCCAGGTTCCAACATCGCAGTCTCTCCAGTCATTTTGTCCCTTTTGATCTCTGTATTGGATTGGCTACTAACAGAGTCTGTGTGTGTTAC